>NW_012115322.1:2956434-3130003 GCF_000951035.1 Colobus angolensis palliatus | reverse complement strand
GGGAACATCACACACCAGGGCCTATTGTGGGGAGGGAGGAGGGGGGAGGGGTAGCATTAGGAGATATACCTAATGTAAATGATGAGTTAATGGGTGCAGCACACCAACATGGCACATGTATACATATGTAACAAACCTTCATGTTGTGCACAGGTACCCTAGAACTTAAAGTATAATAATAATAATAATAATGAAAGAAATCAAATGGGAAATTTTTTTAAATTTTGAGAAAAACTGGGGTGGAAATATAACATATTAAAACTGACGAGATGCAGCAAAAGCAGTACTAAGTGGGAAGCTAATAGTAATTAATACTTACATGAAGAAAAATAAAAGAATCTCAAATAAACATTCATCCTAATTTTATACCTCAAGAAAGCTGAAAAAGAACAAACTAAGTCCCACATTATTAGGGAGAAGATAATAAAAATCAGAGCAGAAATAAATGAAATAGAGACTAGTAGAACAATAGAAAAAATTTAAAAACCAAGACCAGTTTTTTTGCAAAGGTAAACAAAATCAACAAATCTTCAGCTAGACTGAAAAAAAAGGGAAGACTCAAATAAAACTAGGAATGAAACAGGAGACATTATAACTGCTACCATAGAAATACAAAGGATGAGAGACTGAACATTTTATGCCAACAAATTGGATACACTAAAATAAATGAATAATTCCAAGAAATATTTAACCTAGCAAGACTAAATTATGAAAAAACAGAAAATCAGAACAGATCAATCATAAGTAAGAATATTGAATCAGTAATCAAAAATCTCCCAACAAAAAAAAGCCCTGATGGCTTCTCTGTTGCATTCCACCAAATATTTGAAGAATTGATATCAATTCTTCTCAAATTCTTCCAAAAAATTGAGGGGGAGGTAAAACTTCCAAATTCATTTAATGAGTTCAGCATTACTCTGCTATCAAAGCCAGACAAGAACACTGAAAAAAAAAAAAAGAAATACACGTCAATACCCAGATGATAATAGATGTAATATACCACATTACCAGAATAAAGTTTAAAAATTATTAATAAATGCAGAGAAAGCATTTGAAAAAATTCAATATCCTTTTATGATACATCTCTCAAAAAATTAGTTACAGAAATAATGTATCTCAACACAATAAAGGTCATAATAGAAAGCCCACAGCTAACATCATTATCAAACGGTAAAAAGCTAAAAGTGTTTTCTTTAAGGTCAAAGGACAAGACAAAAATGCCCACTAGGCAAATAAATAAATACAACAAATAAAAGACATCCACATCATATTGTAGAAAGGTAAATCATCTATGTTTGCTATGATATACTCTTCACCAAAAAAACTGTTAGAACTAACAAATGAATTCAGTAAAGTTGTAGGATAAAAAGTTAACACACAAAGATCAGTAGCATTTTTATATACAACTAAAAACTATAAAAACAAGAAATTAAGAAAACAATTCCATTTACAATAGCTTCAAAAAGAATAAAATTCTTTGGAATAAATTTAACCAATGAGGTAAATGATCTGTACACTGAAAACAGTAAACATTGATGAAAGCAATTGAAGAAGACATGAATAAATGAAAAGGTTTTCCATATTTATGGATTAAAAGAATTAATTTTATCAAAATATCCATACGACCAAAAGTGGTCTACAGATTCAATACAATCAATATCAAAATTCAAATGACAGTTTTCACAAAAATATTTTAAGCATACTAAAATTTGCATGGAACCACAAAAGACCCTGACTATCTAAAGCAATCTTGAGCAAGAACAGTGCTAGAAACATTATACTTCCTGATCCAAATTATATTAAAAAGCTATAGTAATCAAAATAGTATGATACAGACATAAAAACACACAGACCAATGCAACAGAATAGAAAGCTCAGAAATAAGTCCTCACCTATATAGTCAACTAATTTTTGACAAAGGGTCTGAGAATGCACAATGAAAAATGTATGGTCTCTTCAAAAATGTTGGTGGAAAAACTAGATGTCCATATGCAAATAAATAAATAAATAAATTTGATCCTCCTCTTCTATACACAATAGTCAGCTCAAAATTGATGAAAGACTTAAACACAGTACCTTAAACTATAAAACTCCTGTAAGAAAATATAGAGAAAAAGCTCTATGACATTGGTTTGGCAAAGATTTTTGGGGATATGACATTTAAAGCACAGGCAACAAAAACAAAAATAAGTGAGTGGAACTGCATCAAACTAAAATGTTTCTGTATCTCAAAGGAAACAATCAACAAAGTAAAAAATGAACCTATAGAAAGAAAGAAAATATTTGCAAATTATATATTGGTTGAGAGGTTAATATCCAAAATATATAAGGACCGTATATAATTCAATAGCAATAAACAACAAGAAGAACAACAAATAACCTGATTTTTAAATGTTCAAAAGACCTGTATGAACATTTTTCCAAAGAAGCCATACACATGGCCTGATATATGAAAAGGCAACTAACATCACTAGTCATTAGGGAAATGTAACTCAAAACCTCAATGAAGTATCATCTCACACCTATTAGGATGACTGTTATCAAAAAGTCAAAAGATAAGTAATTATTGCAAGGATGTGGAGAAAAGGGAACTCTTATACATTTTTGGTGGGAATTTAAATTGGTGCAGCCATAATGAAAAATGGGTTGGAATTCCCTCAAAATAATTTAAAAAGAAATACCATATGACCCAGAAATCTCACTTCTGGGTGGATATCCAAAGGATATAAAATTACTGTCTCAGAGATCTGCACACCAATGTGTCACATGCATGAACCTGGAGGATATTGTGTTAAATGAAATAAGCCAGGCACAGAAAGACAAATACTGCTTTATCTCACTTATGTGGAATCTAAAATAGTCAAACTTAGAGAAACAGACAGTAGAATAGTGTTTGCTAGGGGAAACAGACCAGGGGAAATAGTTGCTGGTCGAATGCTACAAACTTTCAGTTTTAATAGGAATAGGATCTGGAGACCTATCATATGGCATAGTGACTATAGTTGGTCATGTATTATATACTTGAAATTTCCTAAGAGCATACATTTTAAGTATTTTCACCACACACACAAAAGGTAACTGTGAAGTGATGGATATATTGATTAATTTGATTGTGGGAATCATTTAGCAATGTATATGTATATCAAGACATGTTGTACACCATAGGTATGTTCAACCTTTGTCAGTTTTACCTTAATAAAGTAGGGGGAGGGAAGATTATATCAGTTTGGCTTAAAACAATTTATTTTAATGAAAATCGAACTGAGGAGAAGTTTTCTGTAATTATTAAAGACTTTATTTGGATCTAACACACAGAGAAGTCAGTAAATGAGCCCTTCTGCTTTCTTCTTTTCTTTCTCATTCCATGAGAGTTCCCAGCTTAGTAGCATTGAAGTCTTCAGAACATGTTAGTTTACATGACCTACTGCTTTGCTGAGCTTTTCTGCACAAGGGAGGGAAGGAAGAGAAGGAAGAGAAGCTTCAGAAATGAGCTTAAGTGACCAAAAGCCCCTTCCCAGGATTCAGCTGGGATCTGCAAACCATCAGAACTCTCCAGTAGGGGCTATGAGCTAAAGCTTGGTCAAATCCAACTTTCCTAAACTTTCAAAAAGATGGTCTGCAGGACTCTAACTCAGAGTTATACTTTTACTGCTTAGGGAATCAATCACTTTGTCTTTAAATGCTTTGCATACAGATTAGTTACCAATGTACTTCTCTAATAGCCAAAAAATTTACAAGAGCATGGAATATAGCAAAGAAAATCTGATATGAGGAAGTGAAAAAACCCATGATTTCTCTGTTTCAGAAGTATCTGTTGTTATTACAGATTCAAAATAAGGTAAAAAAAATCTGGATCTTCCTCTCAGTTGAAGGCTTTTGTCATTGTGTTTACAGAAATTTAGCTGAGGAAAGTCTCTTAGAGGTATGCAGTTATGTGTAGCAAAAACAATACTGGGTATAATGTAATTACATGGTGACATCATGGTGCTCTTAACTAGCTAGCAGGGCACAATGATGCTTATTAATGACACACAGGAAACATCGTGGCACAGAACAATGGGAGAAATCTTTTTCAGTTTGACCTCAACAAAGAAAAGAAAGGGTTTCAAAGCATCCATTTCATCAACTACACAGAGGACAGAGAGAATGTCACTTGTAAGAAGACCAAAATTTACCAAAATTTGATGAAGTTAATATCCAAAATATATAAGGAATTTATACAACTGAATAGCAAGAAAACAAAAAACCGGTTTACAAGTTGGTAGATCTACAGGGTCAAATAAAATAACAAAAACTTTCTCAAAAATCGACAGGAAAATCAGGAAGTCCATATTTTGTATAAGAATGATAGAAAGAAATGAAGCCTTCAAAAAGAGCACTCACAGTGAGTTTTGAGCACAGGCAGAGGCAAAGATTAAGGATTGGGTAAATATTATCACCAGGGACCTGAAATGTGATAACAAAGACTTATCACAAAATGAAAAACTACAGACAGTAGAGGACTCACAGAAGAGGATCAGCAACAAGGGAAACAAGGGAACATGAGATATAGAGGTTTTCATACAAAGTCCATCCCTTACCCACCGAGGAGCAAGCAAAGATTCATTCCAATGTATTGAATAAGATTTTTAGTCATGGTGATTGTGACTAAGTTGATGAATAATAAAATAAAGAGCTAGTCGGGTCTCACTGGGGAAGGAGATCAGGCATTTATATATAAGGGAGATTTCTGAAACTGTAATTCAATTCTAGAAGGATATCTAGTTGCAGTTTGTTGTTGTTTGTTTTTTGTGTGTTTTGTTTTGTTTTGTTTTCTGAGACAGAGTATTATTCTGTCCCCCAGACTGGAGTGCAGCGATGCAGCCATGGCTCACTGCAACCTAGAATTTCAGACTTGTCCGAAATTGTCTAATCCTCCTACTTCAGCCTCCCAAGTAGCTGGGACTACAACCACATGCCACTACTCCTGGCTAAGTTTTAAAAATGCTTTTGTAGAGATGAGGTCTAGCCATGTTGCCCAGGCTGGTCTCGAACCCCTGGACTCAAGCGATCCGCCCTCCTTGGCCTCCCAAAGTGCTGGGATTACAGATGTGAGCCATTGTGTTCCACCTAATGGCAGACATTCTTAAATGAGCCCTATGGAGTTATTGTGTGTAGATGAGTCATCCCATGAGCATACCTGAGTAACAATCAATGTTATAAAAATGCTGTTTTCTGGTTTTGCAAATGAGGTATGTGAATTCAGGGCTAGAGATAAATTGCAGGGATCACAGAGAAGGTATCACCAGTGGTTTTCTTTCTCTAATCTTCCTTCATATTGAAGGAAGATGTTGAACAAATATTTTAAAAATATCTACTTGAAGTTGTACCAGGGCATTAGTCTGTCTGAGGTACCTATGTGTCTCTGTGTAGTCCAAATACAAACTGCTCTCAGTGCAAAACTTGGGTTGAGTCACTCTCAAAAAACACTTGATCATTGTCATGAAGATTTTTATGTCAAAAATTTCTTAGAGGTCTTGCTTAGATCCCGTCCAGTGTGATCAGGGTGAAGTCTCCTTGATTAGCAGAGTTAGAGTTCTAGCACCCCCAAAAAAGACAACTCAGATAAAAAGCACTATTTACAGACTGTTTCCTTCTGGATAAGTTATAACTTCCATTTGCATTTCATAACACTAAACATACCGGCACTGATTCTGTTAATCATGTTCTTTTAAAAAGGATAAATATTTTGATAATATCTTATCTAGAGGAGGGAAACATCTAGTATATCTGATAGCCAATCTATACAACCTGTTTCCAATATCTAGTTGATAAAAGATGTCAGTAATATATTATTTGTTTCTGCAAAGGCTTTAATAAACATAGTGCTATGAGTCTATATGGTATGTGTATGTGTGTACGTGTGTAGCACTATACATTGTAAAAGAACATGAACTTGCATACAGGATTACATGTTACAGAACAATGCCCTAAATAATTAAAAATGACACAATAATTGTATTATGCTTAACATGATAGTGTATTTCAAGTTACTGTAATCTTCATAGGCCATCCTTTTGTATGTAACCAGGGGGAAACTCACTTACTCTCAGGTGGACTTAGCACCCCACTTTGACAGGGTTTCTGCCCTCTGTGTGCCAGGCTTCCCAAATGACCAGAATATGGCCATCTCTATGAATTACCTCTTCAGATAGCTAGGAAGTTTCTACTAGGCATATATATGAAACTGTCTCAAAAGCTCCAAAAGAGGAGAAGGACTAAAATAAATCTTGGCTGAAATGTAAGCAGGTAAACAAAGAGATGCTCCAAGGAATCAACACCAGGAAAAATAGAAGTGCAAGTTCTATTCTCCACTTACGAGAATGAGTGGAAAACAGAGCTTGCACTTCTACGAGAAGCTTAATCTTTTCTCTGGTCTCATGCTTATGATCAATGAATGCAGTCTTAGAAAGACATTAGCTTTCCCTACCCCTAGCCCACACAGCCTGAATGTCACAGTATCTCCAAGTTACTGTCCTCAGTGGGAAACAGGTAATTCAATTTCACCTACTTCATGGATTTCTAAAAATGAGAATAATAACTGCAGTCTCTATTTACATAAAAAAAGAGTTCATTATGTTAGACACCATTCCCAGAAAGAAGAAAAGCCCACAGTCCTGTGGTGTGAGGAAGCAGGCAAGTGCTGAGCTCTGCTCCATATTGCTTTGCTCAGCTCTGCTCCTCAGATGGATCTTTCTGTTAAGGGAATTTTAAGTCTTAGGTTTCAATAGGAAATTTGTAATCCCATGAGAGGAAACAAACTGCAGTGGTTTAAGAGAGCATTCTGAAATTAGACTGACCACTTCAAATCCAAGCCCCACTACATCCTAGTTGTTTGACCTGGAACATTTACTTAACCTCAATTTCCCTACCTCTAAAATGTAGATACTCTTAGCATCTGCCTCTTAGCATTCATATGAAAATTAAATAAAATTGTCCATATAAAATGTTTTGTACAGTACTGAGCACATATGAGAAATGCAGTATCTTAATTGCTATAATTATTTTCAATTTGGCAATGGTTTTTATATTTTTATACTCAATTTTTAACAATGATTTGAAAATTCCAATAATGAAAAAACTGCGGGTCAGGTGCGGTGGCTCACGCCTGTAATCCCAGCACTTTGGGAGGCCGAGATGGGTGGATCACCTGAGGTCAGGAGTTCGAGACCAGTCTGGCCAACATGGTGAATTCCTGTCTCTACTAAAAATACAAAAATTAGCTGGACATGGTTGTGCACACCTGTAATCGTAGCTACTCGGGAGGATGAGGCAGGAGAATCGCTTGAACCCAGGAGGCGGAGGTTGCAGTGAGCCGAGATTGCGCCATTGCACTCCAGCCTAGACAAGAACAGCAAAGCTCCACCTAAAAAGAAACAAAACAAAACACTATTTTTTGAAATTATTGTTACCATTTCCTCCATCCAGTAGCTTTTGGGCCAAAAAAAAAAAAAAGAAAAGAAAAGAAACCCCAAAACACCTAAATTTGAAATCAGGTTTGAGACTGCACCAATCTTTTTCAGGAGCAATGAGCACCAATAAATAGCACATACTTTTTTTATACTATTTTGTTTAATGCTGGTTTTTGACCTAAGTATAAGAAAAGATTACTTAGTTTTCATTCATGAATATTTACTTTCTAAATATACTTTAGATGTTATGTCCTCAGTGTAGTCTGGATTTTTTTCCCATTCGACATAGCATTCACCTTCAAAGCCTGCATGTGAGACACCAGTTTTGTTTAATTTATTGGAATATTTATTTCATAGTCATTGTACCATTTTGTTTGACAACTGCATATAATGTAAAGGATAGAAAAGAAAAATCTGTTTCCTTTATAATGTGCAAAAGCAGGTCATGGCATCAACAGCTTTTCCGTCATTTTGAAAATGGCTTGTTTACATTACTCTCGTCTGATACAGGCAGAAAGCTATTCAGGTTTAAAAAATAGTTGTTTTTGCTTCAAAGAAAGGGGATTATATAACTATTTGTGATATAACTAATTAACCTGATCTGAGAATACTTTTTGATAAGGAGAGAAATAGTAATGTTGCAAAAGGCAAGATCTAGGAAATGTCAAGGCACAAGGGATGTTCCCTTCTAAGTCCTTTCTCCTTGGGGGAGGATCCTACATTTTTGCCCATAAAAGAAAATAGTATTGTCATTCTTATTTATTAGATAACCTAGTCTTTGAGTTATTGAGCACAATATTTCCTATGCAATATGCATGTATGTATCTGAGTGTGGTATGATTTGCCATGACTGGCACAATTCTTCAGTTGAGATGTGTTATTAAAAACATAGAGTGGCCATTTCTCGTTACTGGCAGTTGACATTGATAGCAGGTACAATGGTTGGAAATTTTGGTAAACTCACTGGAATAAATCCCTAAATGCTGGTAGACTTTAAAATGTACATTTACAGAACCTGAGATCACTTCTGCTACACTGTAAAAGCCCAGCAAAATGCATCAATTACAGAATAACTCGTTTAAAAAGTCCTTTGCCAGCAAATTTCCCCATCTGCTACCCAGCCAACAAGCTGTGTGTAGCCATCATTACTGCCAGCTGCCAGACTAGGGTGTGTCACATCACCTCTTTTCAAAGTGAGAGGAGTGTCACAGCAGCTGGAGATCCTTTGCTTGGTGCTGGCATCATGTAACTCTGCCCTCTCAGCTCCTCACCCCTGTGGTCATTCCTATGGTGATTTGGAGGCTTGCCCATCAGACAATCAACCTGGCTCAGCTGCTTAGGCACTGAAAGGCTGAGTGAACCCAGAACCTTCCATTCCATGCCAGTGTCTTGGATTTCACTCATTTTTCTCATTCATCTATTAGACGTGTATTTATTAAGTCCAAAGTACTCTTTTAACAATCAATAAAATAGAAGAAAAAAAGTACTGCTTTCACAGAGCTTATGTTCTAGTGAACTGACATTTCAATGGTTTCTCTTGATAATCAGGGCATGTATTGGATCGAATTTGAATGAGAACTTTTAAAATATATGAATAGCAAGATCCCTTACAGACTATACAAAAACCTTTTACTATAAAGTTTGGGAATACTTTGTTTGCTTTTAATGTTGTAATAGTATTAGATCTATAATAGAGCAGCAAAAATAATAGAGATGTCCTGTATCCCTTTTATCCAGCTTCGTTAAATGTTAACATCTTACATAACCGTAGTAGAGTTATCAAAGCTAAGAAATTAACTCTAGCACAATACTATGAAATAAACTATAGACTTCATTTGTATTTTACGAGCTTTTCCACTAATGGCTGTTTTATTTCTGTGCGGGGATCCCACATAGCATTTCTTTGTCATATCTCTTTGGCCTCCTCCAATCTATGACAATTCTAATCTTTCTTTGTCTTTCATGACCTTGACCTTTCGAAGAGTACTGGCCACATATTTTAATAGAATGCCTCTTAATGTTGTTTTCATGATATTTTCTCAAGATTAGTCTGAGTTATGCACTTTAAAGAAAAATACTCAAAAGTCATGTGGCCTTCCCACTTCATCATATTAGAGGCGTGCATGTTGCCAGTATATCTTCTAATTGGTGATGTTAACCTTGATTACTTGAATAAGGGCTTATCTGACAGTTTTTTCCATTGCAAATTGACTATATTTCCCTTTGAAACTAGTAAGTGTTTTGGAGGGAATGTTTTGAGAATATGCAAATATCTTGCTCTTCCAAAACTTTTACCCACCAATTTTACCATTTATTGGTGGATTTTTTTTTTTTTTCAGGAATTATTACTATGGCATACTAAGGATGATTTTCTATGTCACTTGTTCCTTTTTATATATTAATTAGAAATGTTTGGTAAGGAAGGGCTATCTCTTATCTGTCAATTATTTATTTGTCAATTTATTTAATAATTTAAATCACTATAGATTTATATATATTTATTTTATTCTTTGGTTTATAATATTATTATTTTTAATTTTTTTACAAAAATTGTTCCAATTTTGGCCTTTGAAGGCTCTTCCAGATTGGGCCTTGTGTCTGTTGGGCCTTTTGGGTAAGTCAATGTCTCCTTAATGTAGATAGAAATGAGGAAGATTTACTTCCATTGATTCTATTTGCTTATTTTACATCTGCTAGGACATTTTATTTTTAAAGAAACTTTTTAATATATATTTTAAAAACTGCTAAAACATATACAAAGGATACAACATGAAACATGTATTAAAGAAAGCCAAGCTACTCCACTAATACGTGACTGTTTGATCTCTCCCAATTTAATCAGGAATTATGACTAAGACTGGGAGAAAATGCTCCCTAACAGCATACTATTCAGTGATTGAGAATATACCAAAGCAAAGGCATCATCTAATCAAATATGGACAGATGAGCAGATATATTCAATCATAACATATTGTAATATTTCCCACATTCCCATAGTATCTTAGCTGTTATAATTCAAAGTACATTATGGCATGAAGACTGACCATCTCTTTGTTCTATTTTAAGAATTATATTCCTCTGTTCACAAGTAAAGTTGAACTATATTATTTACATGTTTTTAAAATTTTAAAATCTATGAGTCTTATAAATAGAATAAAATTTGTTTTAAAGTATTAATTTCTTTCAGTTTCATCATGTTGCCAGGAATGACAGGATATCATTCTTCTTTATAGCTGAATAGTATTCCACTGTGCATATATATATATGTGAGATATATATTATATATATATATATCACATTTTCTCTATCAATTTATTTGTTTTTGGACACTTTGCTTTCTTCCATATCTTGGTTATTGTGAATAGTGCTACAGTAAACATGGGGTGCAGATAGGACATTATGTTAAGTGAATTAAGCCAGGAACAGAAAATTAAGCACTGCAAGTTCTCACTCATATATGGAAGCCAAAAAATGTTGATTTCATAGAATCAAAAAGTAGAACAAAGGATACTAGAGGCTGGGAAGGGTAGAGGGAAAGGAAAGATAGGGAGAGATTTGTTAAAGGATACCAAATTACAGCTAAGTAGGAGGAATAGATTCTAGTGTTCCATACCACTGTAGGATGACAATATTAATAATAATATATAGTTCCAAATAGCTGGAAGGAGAATATTGAATTTGCCTAGCACGAAGAAAGGAGAAAACTTTGAGATGTTGGATGTACCAGTTACCCTGATCTGATCACTATACATTATATGTATCAAAAACCACTATATACCCCATAAATATGTACAATCATTACTTGTCCATTAAAAATAAAATTTAAACAGTAAGTCTTAATTTCAATGTCATGTTACATAAGTACTCTAAGAGATTTTTTTCTATTTATTACTATTTTCTTGAGGCTATCACATCATAACTTTGGTAAAAGAAGCTTTTGGACAAAATAAAATCACTTTTAAGAAATGCTCTAACATGGATACAGCTGGAAGCCATTATCCTAAGTGAATTAACACAGGAACAGAAAACGAAATACTGCATGTTCTCACTTATAAATGCGAGCTAAGCAATGGGTACTCATGGACATAAAAATGGCAACCACAGACAATGGGGACTGCAAGAAGGGGGATGGAAGAAGGGAGGCAAGGATTTAAAAGCTAACTATTGGGTACTATGCTCAGTACCTGGGTGATGGGATGAATCATGCCCCAAACCTCAGCATCACACAATATACCAGCTAGCAAACCTGCACATGTACCACTGAATCTAAAATAAAATTAGAAACTAATAGAAAAAGAAATGCATAGAAAGGATCCCAATTCTTTGTTGCTTAGATGATGATTTCTCTGCACCAGTACACAGAGACTCATGCCATCAGGAACACTTGACAGATGTTGTTTTGTTCCCATGCTATGCTGCTGTAACCACTGGCCTCCCACTGTACCCTGGGCAGTACAGCACAGATAGCACCTGCAAAAGTACAGAAGCCAGGGCTCATGGGAACACTTATCAGCTGAGAAGAGTCACAGTCCCACTCGATGCAATTAAGATGGCATAGATTTCAAGCAGTAATTGGTTTATTCTAATAGCTCCCAGTCTGTACTATCCTTTGTTCCCCTCCCGCAGACTATTTCTCCCTAATCTAGTATATCTCACCCTCAGCTTCCAGATCCTTGAAAAGGGAAACTTTGGTTTTTTTTTTCTTCTCTGCCCTAGGATCCCTAAATCCCTCTCTGCTTCCTGCCTTATCCACTTTGAAACTTTTCCACTATCCTTCCTAACATGGCTAATAGCAGTGCACTGTCTACCACACACATCTTGACAGCTTGGTCCTTGGTTAACATCCTCATCTTCTTATTATCTTATATTTAGAATAAGAACTTGTCACCATCTTAGACCAGATTCATCTCATTCTCTTCTGATTTTTATATTGATGCCTTTTTCTAATATGCTAATTACCTAATCCTTCTCACTCTCATTAACCTAATTCTGTGTACTCTTAAAATGTGTATTTGAAAGATCCATAAGGAGATCTCAAGATCCTTAAGAAGCATTTCTTTATTCATTGCCTCACCCCCACCTTCTCACCTCCATCTCTCTCTCTCTCTCTCTCTCTCTCACACACACACACACAAACACAATCTTTTCTTTTTTTTTTTACAACTCTGACACCTAATCCAATTAAGTCACTTTCATGACTTGCAACACAACCTCTATAAGGAAATATTTTCCCCTTTCCCCATCCTATCAATTAAATATAATTTATGTTTCCTAGATTTTTAAACTCTTCTAGATTCAAATAGGCTGACAACTTTCAAATTTACCTAGAATTCTTTCAAGTGTTTGGGATAGGGAAGTTTATTTTCATCACAAATGTGATAATGGTTGTCTTCCCCATGTGAACCTCTAAAAGGTTCTGAAAGTTTAGTATAGTACAATAGCTTCCATTAATGATTTATTATCATTATGAAGATGTGCAAACCTTATTTGAACAAAATTCCACATTCACTCTTTTAAGATTAAAGTATTAGTTTTTCCTTATGGGAAAATTTTTCATGTTCTATATGTTCATTCTTCATATTACATATGTTCTTCCAATTTTTAGCAAATTATTTGATGCAGCTTTCCTCCTTGATTTTATTTACTTTCTAGAATAAATTTAGACCAAGGATTGGTTCAACATTGCAACAAACTCAAGAATAGCACTCACATTTCTGCATGAAAATCTGAGGTCTTAAACATAATTTCTTTTAAATGAGGCAGATTTCCACTTAAAGAGAATTAAATGCAAGGACATAATAAAATATTGAGGAACACAAATGTTATAACTCTACAAACGCAAAGAGAAGGTGGGAGAAGACATCAGTGGTGTGGAAGTTTCAATAAATCTTTGAAAAAACTGAAAGGTGATGGAGAAATTATAGTTGATTAAACAAGACACATTCACAGGAAGCCAAAGCTTAAATGATGTGCAGAGGGGAAAGAAATGATACAAGAGTCAGCTGTTCATATGGAATACAGAGAGGTGATGGGAAGCAAAAGGTGTGGGGACATGGGGTGAGAAATGCTGTGGAAAATTGGATGATTTGGATGTCTGTATTTGAAACACGTATCAAACATCCCTCAGCCCCATAACTCAGAATGCCAGGCAGATAGCTATAGGTCATTTAGGATGTTAAGCAGGATAGGCTTAGGACTCAGGGGCAGTAGAGCTGATGAAGGAAAGAGATAACTCAAAGACTGAAAACTGAGTACAGGGCATTCTGTGAAGGTAAAAACTAGGAACCTATCATTTCCCGACTGTAAATAATTTGCTCTTCTCAGCCAAGCAGTTGTTGGAGTCAGCAGGCTGATGGAGATTGAAGTCCAGGAACAAAGCTCGTGAAGGACTGTCTCAGTTCTGGATTCAGTGGGGACCTGACATCCAGTGTCAGAAAGTCCATGCTAAACACAGCACATGGCAGGCTTCTAATGGCTCCTCAGAGAGAAGGCCATCAATCCATACAACTGTAACAGATGGGACTGGAAACTGTAGAGAAAACACTGAACAAGGGACCAAGTCCTCTCAATTCTCAAACCTGCAAACAAACACATAAACAAGCAAACAAACAAGACAAGGATGACAAAGATTGCCTCTTGTTGTCTAAACAAGGGATTATTATATTGGCTAATTCTGTACACCAGTCCCTAGAAGCAAAAACCAGTGTAATGTCAGCATTTAAGGTAACTCAGAGACCCAACCTGACAATATGAGCCCCAGTTATTACACAAAGAGTAATAACTCACCTAAGTAGTCAAAGTGCCATACAAACAACAATAAAACAACAACAAAAAACCAGAACACTCATAATAAACCCCTGGGATCAACACACAACTTGAATAAAAAAAAAAAGAGAGAATTTAATGAAATTTGGATCAATGTAATTCCAAGGTCTTCACTTCAACAGACTGTGGTGGACAGATTTTTAGATGGCCAGCATGATCCCTGCTTTTTAGTGATTGCTATTCCTTCCTCTTCTGTGTGGGTAGAACCTGTGATTTGCTTCTAACCAGTAGAAAACAGCAAAGGTGATGAAATGTGTGTGACTGCGTTACCTAAGGTTGAAGTGCCCGTTTCTCTGCCATTTCTCTCGCCCTTACTGAGTGTGAGGAGGAAAGCAGCCCTGTTGGGGAACCCCACATGGCAAGGAACTGCAGGTGACCTCTGAGAGCTTGGAATGGCCTGTGACCAACAGAAACTAAAAGCTCCCAGTTCTACAGTCACAAGGAACGTAATGCTGCCAGCAACCGTGAAAGCAGGCAAGTGGCTAATTCCCCATTCAAGCTCCAGATGATACTGCAACCCTGGGTGTTCCACCTTGATTGCAGGCTTGTGAGACCCTAAAGCAGAGGATTCAGCTACGCCATGCCCGGGCTCCTGACCCACAGGAACTGTGAGATAATTAATTTGTATTCGGGCCTCTGAGTTTGTGGAAATATTCTTATACAGCAATAGATAACTAATGCATAGATCTCAATGTGATCTGATGTTTGCAATTCGCAATTTGCACAGTCATGCCTGGTAACCTTGGGTGGAAAGGAGGAGGAGGACAAGATGGAAAGAGATACAGGCAAAAAAAGAAAAGACTTTATAAAAATATTTTATACAGTCCCATTTGTGTTAAAATTATGTATGTTCATTAATAATTGGAAAGTATGTTATTAAGTGAAAAGCAGATGGTGTAGTAATGAATATATTCAGTAATTCTTTTTCATTAAAGCTAAACACAATCAAGCACATCACAATTTTCCATATGGGTAAATGCATGTATAGATTACTGTAAATTCTTTGGCTCCATGACTATTAGCTCTTTATAGCACAAGTATTCTGCCTTTGCAAACAAATCCCTAGTTTCATATATGATGAAAATTTCTGAAGAACTTGTTTCAAAATAGAAGATGCAGTGATATTTTAGGGTTTAGGTTTCACACAACAGTATGGCTCTATGTTCCTCAGTTTTCTTCGTAAAATGTGCTTCATTAAATAGTATTTTTCTATTGGTTGCTCAAGTTGATCCTCTACTCATTACCTTTCTGCTTTCCCTGTCATTAACAACACTTGCAATCTAAGACAGATGCAATTTAAATAGGCTGCCAATTACCTTTAATTTTCAAAGTGAGATGATGATTGAATTGTGAATTTTTTGTTCAATTTTAATCCCCTGGATTTGGAGAAGTTAATGATTCATTTTGATAACTTGCATTATTTCTTATTTATCATCCTTCAAAGTATTTCATGAATAGGCTGTTCATTTAACTCATCTTTTACAAGGGTATTAGCATTTTTACTCTCTTTTATAAATAATCTTGAGATGACATTTATATCAAAGCAATTCTAGGAAAATCACAGTAGGATAAAACAAAAGAAGGGTCTCAATAAGATGAAAGCATTTTTCGTAATAGATATGTTTCTAGATTTTTGAGTTCACAGATCACTAGGTTTGTAATCATGACTGCTCTCTGGAAAAAAGAAAGGAGGGTTTATATGTATTTTTTAAACAAACATGGAAAAATAATTTTACAATTTTTCAATAGCGTTGAAATATTTGTGCTATTCAGAATATAGCCTCATATCATTCATTAGTTCATCTATCCACTAGCTTTACCACACCTTTACAATCATGTATATGTATAATAAATGTATACATGACTTGCAACTAAGGCATATGTGACTTTAAAATGTTTGCTGGTTTTAGGTCTTTAGGTGTTAATTATTCATTCATTCGGCAAATTAGGCAACACTGCATTAGTTGAAAACTATGCAATACTGAGTAAGAAAAACAAAATATTCCTTAATCCCATGGAGCACACAATGTAAAAAAGAAAGAGTTTTATGGAAGAATCGTACCAATAATTAAACTGTCACAAATATCATAAGTGCTATTAAGATACATCTGTTGCCCTAAGTTGACATGTGGGAGAGACTTAGGAAGGTGGGTCAGGGGTTCCTTGAAAAAGTGAAGAGTGAGCTGACTCTGAAGGCAGAGCAGGATGACCCTAGTGATGTTTGGGGAGTGTTCCAGGATGGAGGAAAATCCTGTGGAAAGTCCTGGAACGAGAAGGAGCCTGACAGGTTGGAGGCACAGGAGATCTGTGCAGTAGCGCTGAGAGTGAAGGAAAACAGGGAAGACTTGAGCTGAAGGGGCCACAGGGACAAGATCAGGACTTCTGCAACAGGGTTGCCTTGGAAGTCACCTGGATAGTACAGGCCACGCAGACCCAGTCAAGCAGGACCTCTAGGGCAGGACTTGTACACTAGTATAAAGTGCCCCAGAGATTCCCAAGTCCATCCAAGTGTTCACGGATGCTTGACTCGGCCAGGCAGGACCCTCAGCCATGTTTGGATTCTAGTTATTTCCCTAAGAACCATGTGTTTTTATTAAAACATAACAAGTTTAGATTTTGGGGTTGAGAATAACATTTAAGCTACTATGTGGAAAATACATTAATGGCTCATGATATAGTGGATGCAAAGAGAAGCAGGAGGCTATTGGAATAGTCCCCAAGAGGAGGAAATAATGAGATGGCTAGAGTACTGAAGAAATAAAATGAAATAAAAAAGTAATTTAAATACTATATTTTGACCGGGCACAGTGGATCATGCCTGTAATCCCAGCACTTTGGAAGGCTGAGGCGGGAGGACTGCTTGAGATCAGGAGTTTGAGACCAGTCTGGGCAACATGGCAAAACCCTGTCTCTACAAAAAGTATAAAACTTAGCTGGGTGTGGTGGTGTGCACCTATAATGCCAGCTACTTGGGAGGCTGAGATGGGAGGATCACTTGAGCCTTGAGGCAGAGGTTGCAGGGAGCTGAGATCCAACCATTGCACTCTAGCCTGGGTGACAGAGCCAGAACTTGTCTCAAAATAGCAACAGTCTTTTTACTTTGTTTCATGTGAGATTAAAAAACGTTTAAATAATTGTAATAGGTTTATTGGAGACATTACTCCACTGTCTTTATGCATCCAGTGTTGCTGTTGAAAAGTTATACTCTTGGCCGGGCGCGGTGGCTCAAGCCTGTAATCCCAGCACTTTGGGAGGCCGAGACGGGCGGATCACGAGGTCAGGAGATCGAGACCATCCTGGCTAACACAGTGAAACCCTGTCTCTACTAAAAAATACAAAAAAAGAGCCGGGCGAGGTGGCGGGCGCCTGTAGTCCCAGCTACTCGGGAGGCTGAGGCAGGAGAATGGCATAAACCCAGGAGGCGGAGCTTGCAGTGAGCTGAGATCCGGCCACTGCTCTCCAGCCGCCTGGGTGACAGAGCAGAGCGAGACTCCGTCTCAAAAAAAAAAAAAAAAAAAAAAAAGTTATACTCTTGTTCATTTTTAGATGATTTCCCTTTTTCTCTTCAGAAAATTTTAGAATATTCTCTTTTATGTTTTCAAGTCACAGTACAATGTGCTTAGCTGAAGTTTTAATATTTTTAATTTTATATAACTTTTTCCTAATTTATCCTGTTTGGCACTGTATGAATTTCTCCAGCCAGAAGTCTGATATATCTTTCTTTAATTCTAGGAAATTCTGGTTAATTATTTTTTCAACTCTTCCCTCCTTTTTGTAAGACTTGTATTAAATAATGCTGATGCTACTACTTCTAATTTCTCACCCTTTCTGTCTCTCACTCTGTAATAAGTATGTTTTAAAACATATATATACTTTAAATATATACATATGTGTTTTATATAGGTATATAAAATATACACACATATATAAACATATATACATAATATATGTGTGTGTCTTTAACATTTGTTTCCTGCTTTTCATTATTTTTATCCCTTGTTGATTCATTCTGAGAGTTCTTCAACTTGAGCCTACAGTTTAAATCATTTTCAGTGGTTTACATTCTTCTATTGTACCCATCCATTTCATTCTCTATTTCAATAACAATAGATTTCATCCTAATATCTCCAACTGGATCCTCTCTGTAATTGCTTGCTATTTCATCATGTTTCCAATCTCTCTTCCTATTTCTCTGAGAATAGTATGCTATTTTGAATATCTGTTCTGTGCATTCCGAGAGTTGGTTTTCCAGTATAAGTTTATTTATAGTGTGGCTTTTTCTGCCTATTGTGCTCTGGCTTCATAAGTGTGTTGAGTGCTAATATTGCTTTGGAGAAGGAAAAGAAAAAGAGCAAAAGTTTAGGTTTTGCTTTGTGCTCCTAAAAATGCCCTAGATGTGCATAAGAGGTGTGCACCTCAAGACCTATAATTTTGTAATCTGAGTTTTGCCATTTCCTGTTCATCTACCTCCACTCTCAGTTCCCCTGCACCCCCCAACCAGTCTAGTCACCAGAACTCTTTCCAGGACTTCAGCCCTGCTCTTATGGGGCAGCTGCTTGTAACAGTCAATGGATTGGGCTGTTCAGAGGCCAGCTAGGCAATCAGGACTCTTTGCATAAGGTTCCCAATTTAAGCTCACATGTGGCACTTCCTTGTGTCCTCTCTTATCCTCATCTGCTGCTATTGCTTTCTTGTCCAGTACCAAATAGATGGAAAATAATCTAGGACTTTGGATTTCAAGGCAGTAGCGTGGGCCTAGCCTGGGTAAAGAAATGAATGCAATTAGAATACTCTTCTCTTGCCATCCCCTGCTGGAATTCAGGCCACAGTTCCCCAGCTATGCCAATGATCCTACTCCACTAGGAGTTTACGCTCAGTCTTCTCAAGGTTTCCTCTCGGCTTCTTAGTAATTTACTGTTAGAGTTCTAAGATCTATCAGCCTCCCTTCTTCTGCTCTGCAACCTCCACTGTTAGTTATATGAGTTGAGATAACAGCCATCAGAGCTTACCATTTCCTTATTGAATAATCCCTAGTAATTTAGAATCTCTTCTTATCTTTTACCAAGACCTTTCATCAATATATGCATATGATTAATTTGCCCATTAACTTCTTCCACAATTAATTTTCAATCTTCAGAAAATCCTCCTTCTTTTTATGGACTATTTCTAAATACCTTCTCCCTGATTGCTTTACTTTTAGAAGAATGTAAACCACTATGATAGACTTCTCAGGCATAAAAGCATTACATTTCCTATAAAATTACACTGCTATCAATTTTTCTTATAGTTCTAGTTTTTACCTCATGTGTTTGGATGCTCTGACATGTTTTGCACAAAAGTTTATGACTTTATGTGGTATTTGAAAATATTATTTTTATGTAATATTAAACCTTGAACTTAATACTGTGACTATACTTATAATATTTGTCTAATAAATCTTTTCCTATTTGCTTTATATTTTACTTTATTTTATTGTTTAGATATATCTCAGGTATAGATTAAATATTTTTAAAGATATTACATAATCTTTCACTTTTATGGAGGAGTTCAATCTTTCTGTATTTATTAACATGATATACTTAGTTTTACTTTTGCCATGTTTTCCTAATTTTGTTTATATTTCTTTATTTGTTTATATTTTATTGTCATTTTGTTTTGTCTTTTGCCATATGGATCGTTTTATTTGCTAGCAATTCAGCAATTTGAGCATTATATGTTATACTTTTAATTAATTGTGAATTTTTAAATAAGGATTTTCCTATTAAATGAAGGAAAACTATAAGGTGATAAATTTAACATATCATTATTCCTCTTGTAGTACAAGCTCCCAGTAGTTTTAATATAATATGGACTTTGTTTTAAATCACTATTCCTTGTTACATTCCACATTCTCTCCTTGAGCAGCATTTTTTAGCATTAGTAATCCTTTCGGATTTAAATTACAACAATGATTTTATCATCTCAGTTTTTAGCTGGTATGAATGCCGATTGCCAACTGTTTTATGCTATGACTTATTTATTCTTAATATTCACATTAAATAGAGATGCTAACCTTGATTTTCAGGGTTGTAAGCATTAGAGATTCTCTAGTTGAAATGGAAATATAGATTTGGCACAAAGTAATCATTTAATAAAATTAACAATTGTATTTATAGTCTTACGTTTTGGAGTGCATGAGAAGATTTTTTTTTTCTGAGGCAGAGTCTCACTCTGTTGTCCAGGCTGGAGTGCAGTGGTACGATCTCGGCTCACCACAACCTCTGCCTCCCAGGTTCAAGCGAGTCTCCTGCCTTAGCCTCCTAAGTAGCTGGGACTACAGGCGTGCACCACCACGCCCTGCTAATTTTTGTATTTTTAGTAGAGACGGGGTTTCACTATGTTGGCCAGGCTGGTCTTGAAGTCCTGACCTCGTGATCCTCCCGTCTTGGCCTCCTTGGGAGATTATAGGCATGAGCCTATATACTTACTTACTTACTATTACTTACTTAAAATGTCTTCTCGGCTGGGCATGAGCCAACTAATAAAGTAGTTATTATTTAAAAACTATTAATGACATTATTTGTAATTCATCACATCAAAAATACATCTTCTGTAAGTTTTTTTTCCCAAGTAAAATTCAGAGTAGAATTTCTGTATCCTTGCACAGATAAAGATAAACATTTTTTTCTGTCATCTGAATGCACACATTTGATTAATTGTAATAGATTTGTAGCATATTTTTAAAATTTGCACATTTTTATCTTGAATTTGTTTCTGTGCTTAGTTTTTTAGAAGAGAAATATAGGTTACCTCATTTTATCACCATTATAGCATGTTTTCTCTCCTCATTCCCCTTTCTCTTTCTTTTCTTCCTTCCTCTCCCATCTGGTTGCCTCTAGAACTTTTTCTTTGATGTAGTTTATGCTTTCATCTAGATGTAAATATATTTCTATCAACTGCGCCTGGGATATGGTTGATCCATTCTAGCAATACCTGCATCAGTGAGCCTTTGATTATCATTTCTTTTCAATTATCTTTTTTGTTGCACTTGTTTTAATATTAGAAACCATGATCAAGACCCAGAAACCAAAGTCAGACAGACTCCTATCATCTCTATCCTCCAAATCCATCATCTTTTCTATAATCACATCCTGCACCTGTCTATGTATTCTACATTCCTGGAAAAATTTTCAGAACAATTTCTGGTCAGTGTTCAGATTTTCTGTTATCACAGTAGTGTCCTTTACTGTATCTAAATAATTACTTAAACTTTGAAGTGACTTTTTTTCTATTTTTTTGGCCTGTTTATTTTTATCTACTCCTATTTTATATATTTCTTCCTGCTTCTCTCATCAGTTTCCTCCCCCACCCCTGATTATAGGTATTTTCATTCAGTTGCCAACATATGAAAACCGATTTCTTAGAAATCTCATATTCTAGCTGTTTTGGAAGTAAGAGCTCTGACAACACTGTATCTCAGCTCCCACCTGTAACCACTGGCTGAGGCTCCCCTCGTTAGCTAGAACATTTTCTCTCCAATTTGTCGCTGACTCCCCACTCCTTGACACTATGTTTGAGTTGTATTTTATTATTATACTTGTGAGTTTTTTCTTAAGCTAGTGCTAAATATAAAGTAAAATATTTTTATCTTATTTTGTACTCAAATTTCCACCAAAAGAGAGGAGAGGGGGATGAAAGACAGAGTGAGGAGCTGCTTACTTAAGAAATATATGATAATGGATGTTTTCTTCTGTGGATGTGAAGAATGGTCCTTCATGGATCCTATGCAAGCAAAAACTATCTGTGCCTAAAGAGCATGTGTTCAGACATCTTTATAAAACAAATCATAAAGAGACCAGGTAGAAAATACAGAAAAAAGCAAGCAAAAAATTTAATAAGCTAAAAAACATTTAGCTAAAAATTGATATTCACATTGTAATGCTAGAAGGTTTATATATAAAATGTTTTGAGTAATAAAATTGCCCCCAAATTAAAAGTTTCTCACAATGTTATGTTTATTTTTTAAAATGTATTGAATATAGAAAGGTATGTTTTCCAAACAAGAACAAGCATTTACATTTATAAATAGAATTATAATTCTACTGATTAGAATGTTTAATCTATGGTTAGAAAAATTAAAGAAGAAAACATGAATAATTTGGGGTATTTTCCATTGCAACTGTTGAAAACACAGGTAAAAAATAATCACTGAGTTAGCCACATGTATAACCTTGATAAAAAAAATTTAGTATGAAAAATACATTTGGACATTAGGCTATGAAAGGCAAAATTCTAGAAAATGCATTCTTTGTGTTAAAAATTTTGAAAAGGTTTAATTTTGTCCTTGCAAAATTAATAAGTTTATATATAAAGGATATTTCTGAAGTTGTTGAAGTTGATCTCAAAACTGTAAGAAAACTTATATTCAAGTTGGTACATTTGGCAAGAATAGGGAACTTCAATTTAAAAATGATACAGGTAAATTTATTGACATAGGTTTGTGCTAAAAAGTTGAAAATGGAATACATAATGGACATAATAATGGACATAAAATAATATTTCATAAAAGGAAATGCATAATGGACATAATATAATGGACATAAATTGTTATTATGTTATATATAATATAATAATAATAATTCTGTTAACATTGTAAACAGAATTAATTCTCATGTCTTGACCCCTCCATGAATTAGGTGCACAGTAGAGTAGATAGTTGTGTTGCATTGAAGCCAGATCACAGACAGCGATGATGCTTTTTAAACCCTTGAAACAAATTAATTTGCTCATGTCTTCCAAAGAAAATTCTTGCCTCAGCTTCCCAATGGAAAAATAGATCATAACTTTCTTTTTTAGTTTAATATAATACCTCAACAAAATTTCTTTGAATATTTCTATACAAGCAAATTTGTTATTAATTATGAAAGTTCATGATTTTCTCATTTTAAATGAAAGCATGTTGTCTTAGTTTCTTATGGCTTCTGTAATATATTACCACAAAACTTGGTGGCTTAAAACAACAGTGATTTATTCTCTTACACTTCTGGAGGTCAGAATTCTTAAATCTGTTTCAGTAGCCAAAATCAAGATGTTGGCAGCTCCATGCTCCCTCTGGAGGCCCTAAGGGAGAAACCTGTTCCTTGCCTCTTCCAGCTTCTGGTGGTTTCTGGTAATCTTCTGTTTGTGGCTACATCATTCTAATCTCCGTCTTCATGGTCACATTGCCTCCTCCTCTTCTGTATGTCTAATCTTCCCCTGTCTCGCTCTTATAAGGACACATGTGATAGCATTTAGGGCCCAGCCAAATAATTCAAAACAATCTCCCAATCTCAAGGTCCTTAACTCTAATTACATCTGCAAAGATACTTTTTCCAAGGTAACAATGATAGGTTCCAGAGATAAGGACTGGATATCTTTGGAGCCATTGTTTAGCTTACTACACATGCCTTTGGGAAACACATTTGGCAAAGCAAAATCTAGCCTCTTTTCCTATGCTGAAATTAGTTTCAAGAAATAAAAATAA
Organism: Colobus angolensis palliatus; assembly: GCF_000951035.1. Classification (NCBI taxonomy): domain Eukaryota; kingdom Metazoa; phylum Chordata; class Mammalia; order Primates; family Cercopithecidae; genus Colobus; species Colobus angolensis. Next base: position 3,106,225 of record NW_012115322.1, on the reverse strand, counting down.
TTTTGTAAATTACATTTCCAATATTGTGGGGATAAAATTCAAAAAAAGGTTGTATAGCCACAGACTTTATGAAAATGAAGTAAAATTGATTAGTTCTCTTTCCCAATAAACACTAATGGTATGCATGAAAAAATACAAATAAAAATTGTTGCACTGGAGGGCAAAATGGCACTGAAAAGTCACAGAAACAAAATGGATATTCCTGATTGGTCCACAGCTTCTCTACAAGTATTGATACAGGGACCAAGTGTCCTTCTGTCTTGTGACTTCATTATCTTCAAAACACAGCTTTCTGCACTGCTACAGAATAGAAAAGAACATGGAAGCTGATAATGTGGGAGAGAGTTTTCTAGGCCAGGCCTGGCAGTGGTAACCCTCACTTTCCTTTGTATCTTACTGTCTGTAACTCATGCTATGAACTGAATACTTGTATTCCCCGCCCCCTCCCGCAAATTTACATGTTGAAATCCCAACTCCCACGATAATGGTGTTAGGAAGTAGAACTTTGGGGAGGTAAACTGGTCATGAGGGCAAAGCCCTCATGGGTGGGAATAATATTCTGACAAAAGAAACTGTAGACAGAACTGTCACCCCTTTCACCATGTGAGGACACAGCAAGAAGGTACCATAAGTGAGGACGTGGACCCTCATCAGATACGAGATCTACTAGTTCCTTGATCTTGGACTTTCTAGCCTCCAGAACTGTGAGAAATACATTTCTGTTGTTCATAAGCTACCTAGTTCAAGGTGTTTATGTTACAGCAACCCAAATAGATGAAGACAACTCAGTTACACCTAAATTCAAATGAATATGAAAAATATTATCTAACTGCTATCCCAGAAAAAAGAAGAAATGGACAGGTGAATAACTGGCCATCTCTTCCACAACTCTTCTTCCTAACCTGAAAACAAATAGAAAAGAAATTTAAAAAAATAAAAACAAGAATTTGATCTTCAGTGAAACAAGAAAATGTCCCAACCTTAAATCATAAATCATACAATATCTCTGCATTAGTGATCATATAGAAACAAACATTGGTAAGAACACAAAGAAGTAACATATGTTTTTAAAGTCTATATGCTTTTGTGAAAGAAGTTACAGTAAACAAAAGCATAGAATAGGATGACAAAATTTTCAACCAAGAATGAACCATTGAAGAACAAGATATTTCAGTCAAAACCTAGTTCATTCGTATGATAGCAAGAGAAGAGTAGTAGCTGCAGAAGAAGTCTTATTTATAAACCATCTTTATTGCTAAATCATACCTCCTTTGTTTAAACAAAACACAGAAAATGAATCAATTTTTTAAAAAAAGAAGAAAGGAAAGAACTTAAATAAAAGGCAATGCAAACACACATTACAAGAATATAAGAGTTTCCCAAAGAAAGGAAGCATTCAACAAAACAATTTCCACTATTCTCAAACAAGCTATACACAACATGATTGCTTTTTAAAAGAGAGCTTAAAGATCACATGATAATGTCTAGGAAAAGATTGTACAAAAGAGAAAATCAGAAAACTGAACTGGGAGAACTTGGAAAAGAAATGGAAGAATATAAGGGAAGCATACAAAATGAAAAAATTAAAATAGTACAGATTTTAAAGACATATTTGAAATAATAAAAATACAATAAACTTGATTGAAAATGCCATGGACATGGTGAATAGATTAAAGATAAATCAAACAAAAGTGATACTGCAAAGATGGTAAATATTTATAAGGGACAAAGTAAATATTAAAATGACAATAAAAACAAAACAGAAACAAATAATCCAAGTTGTGGTATAAAAAAATACCTTCTTGAAATAAAGACAGAGAAGAGTTTTGAAATCTGAAGGGCCAAGACTTCCATTTAAAAATAATTCAGAGCATTGAAATTGCTGAGCTTAAAGGTTTGTTTTTTATTATTTTTTTTAATTTTTGATGTTATATAAAAACCCAAACATATAAAGAAAATAGCACAGAACAGACTAGCGGGCTGCCATAACAGAATGCCTGAGACTGTATAATTTATAGTGAACATAGTTCTCATAATTCTGGAAGCTGAGAAGTGCAAGATCAAGGAATCAGCATCTGAGAAGAGTTTCTTCCTGCATCATTACATGTGGGGGAGAAAAAAAAGCCAAAGAGAGCAAAGGGGACAAAACTCACCCCTTTACAGTGGCATTAATCCCACCCAGAGGCTGGAGACTTTATGGACTAATCACCTCTTCACAGTCCCACTTCCCTATACTGTTACATTAGCAATTAAACTTCAACATGAGTTTTGGAGAGGACAGACATACAGATCATATCATTCTCCTTTAGCCTCCCAAACCTCATCTCCTTTTCACATACAAAATACATTCATTCCATCCCAATAGCTCTAAAAGTCTTAACTCATGAGAGCATCAACTCAAATATCCCAAATCCAGAGTCTCATCTAAATTAGATGTGAATGAAACTTAAGGCTTGATTCATCCAAAGGCAAATTCCTCTCCAGGTGTGAGCCTGTGAAATCAAAACAAATTATCTCCTTCCAAAATATAATGGTGAGATATGCATAGGATAGATTTATCTATTTCATAAAGGAGAAACAGGAAAGAAGAAAGGATAACTGGTCCCAAATAAGTCCTAACCCCAATAGGTTGAACGACACGAAATTCTAATGCTTGAGAATAATGTCCTGTGACTCTATGTTCTGCCTGGGCACACTGGGGCAAGGGTTGGGCCCCTATGTCCTCAGGTAGCTCCACCTCTGTGACTTTTCTGGGCTCAGCCCATGCAGCAGCTCTCACAGGTTGGAGTCTCTCCTGCCTGCAACTCTCCCAGACTGGCATTGTATGCTGATGTTACTACAGTTCTAGGATCTCAGTAGTGGCATTGTATGCTGATGTTACTACAGTTCTAGGATCCCACAGCCCTACTAGGCCCTAGTGGATACTCTCTGCAGCAGCTGCACCCCACTGGCAAGTCTCTGTAGCAGCTTTTAAAATCTAAGTGGAGGCAACCATGCCACCATAGCTTTCACACACTCTGTGCCTGCAGATTTAGTAGTGCCACATGGGCACTGCCAAGGTTTATGGCTTGCACGTCCTGGAACAAAGGCCAGAACTGCATTTGGACTTGCTTGAGCCACAGCTGGGAAGGCCAAGGGTTGCTGTTTCAGAACACAAGGAATAGAGACTTGGGTCATCACAGGGCAGAGAATGCTGTGGTCCCGCAGACACCCTTAGCCCTCCTCTAAAAACCTTTCTGCCCTCAGTGTCATGGCATTCTGGCCCTGTGATGGGAAGGCAGCTTCAAACATATCTGAAATGCCTTTGGGATCGTTCTCCTCTTGTCTTTATGAATGGCACCTGGCTATCTTCTGTCTATACTAATCTGTTTATCAAGCTGTCACTTGGCTAGTTTCAGACTTTCCCTATATCTCTCCCCTTCTCCTGAGCCCTGACCAGAATCACTCTTAAAGCTCCATTAATGGCAATCTAGGCTTTTGAGGCTGCCCTCAGACTTCTCCATAGCCATGCTTTCTACCAGAAGACAGATACCGATGTCCTGCTCCTCCAAATTCTTCTAGCCTCTATGCTTTACCCAGTTCCAAAGCTGCTTCCATATTTTTATGTATATGTTATGGCCGTATCCCACTTCTCTAGCATTCATTTCTGTCTTAATCTGTTTAGTACTGCTATTACAGAATACCTGAAATGGGGTAATTTATAAGGAAAATGAATTTATTTTCTTACAGTTTGGGAGACTGGGAAGTCCAAGATCAGGTGCTGGCATCTTGCATGGGCCTTCTTGCTGCATCATCATATGGCAGAAGGCATCACATGACAGAAGAGCAAGGAAAGAGCAAGAGGGGCTGAACCCAGTTTCATGATAATGGACCCATGGTAATGGAATAATCCAGGCAGAGCCCTCATGGCCTAATCATCTCCTAAAGGTTCCACTTCTAAGTACTGTTGCAATGGCAATTACATTTCCACATGAGTTTTGTAGGGGACAAACATTCAAACCATAGCGCACATGGAAGAAATGTAGGTTGCTCTCAGACTTCTCCACAGCTATACTTTCTAACAGAAGACAGATATCAATGTCTAAAAATTATGAGAGAAACCATGACCTAGTAACTTTGTACTCAGTTAAATTTATAAAGGCAACAGAAAGACATTCCCAAGGATGGCTGAGGTCAGGGAATAAAATTACCATGAAGCTCTCTTGAAAAAAAAGATGATAATATCCAGTCTATCAAGAGTATATGAAAATTGAAACGTAGAAAATATATGGTTTAAGGATGGTTGTTGTATCTATCAAGATATATTAGTTTGCACTGCAGTATTAAGCAATATTTGAATGTCAGGAGCTTAGCAAAACAAAGTCAGTTTTTCCCCCACAGAATACATCTCTGCAGGTAAACATGGGTGTTGTCCATAGATAAGGGACCTAGGGTGGCAGAAGCTGCATCTGCTCATAGCTGAGCTGTGAACATGCAGCCTCCTCAGTTATTATGGCATGAGAAGAGACTGAAGAATCATATATAGTCTTTTCATTGCCTTTGCTCAGGATTGACACATGCTACTTTGCTCAGAGTCCATGTTCAGGGTCAATAGTGCCCTATAGTGAAGTTTGGAAATGAGACTGAAACATTTTTACTTCAAAAGCAAGGTCACAAGGCTGGGTGTGGTGACTCATGCCCATAATCTCAGCAATTTGGGAGGCCAAGGTGAGAAGATCACTTGAGTCCAGGAGTTTGAGACCACCCTGGGCAACATAGTAAGACCCAGTCTCTACAGAAAAAAAAAAAAAAAAGCCAGGTGTGGTGTCATGCAGCTGTACTTCCAGCTACTCAGGAGGCTGAGGTGGAAGGATCACTTGAGCTAAGGAGGTTGAGGCTAATGTGAGCTTTGATTGTGCCACTGTACTGAAGCCCGGGCGACAGAGCAAGACTGTCTCAAAGGAACAAAACAAAACAAAACAAAAGAGCCAAAAAAGAAAAAAAAAAACCCAGCAAGGTCATTATTTTCTCAGAAATGTTAGTGTAGATCCCTGGTTTTCACTTATAAATTCAAGCACAGAGTATATACATATACAAATATATATAAAATATATAGCATTTACTGATGTTAAAGGATTTTGGAAGCAAATAAGTAATGTATAGAACAGTAGCTACAATATGATCTATTTTGGGATTTTGTGTGTGTGTGTGTGTGTGTGTGGTGTGTACACGTTTCTTCATTTGGAGATTATAAAAACGTTGGATTGTTCTCTCTAAGTGTTAAGGTTATAGGAAAACTGCACGTTTTTCTCATTTGTTTTCCTCAATTTTTCAAATTAACATGTATTGTGCAATTAAGATTTTTTTTAAAAGAAGAAATGTTTAGATCCTAAATAAGTTGAGAGAAATACGTATGGTTTTTAAGAACTGCTCAGTTTCCTACTTTGCACATAAAAATGTACTAAGGTAAATTAAGTAATGTACCCAATACCCTGGTGTCCTAAAATTGTGCTTTCACAATGGGCAAAGCAAAAAATTGCATAACAAACAAACCCATTAGAACTCTTTGCAGAAAGTTTCCATTTTCTCTACCTTTTTCTTAATAAGAAATGTTTTAGCTCATGTGAATAGGCAAGGAAATTTACCCAGCTGTTCAATGCCAAAAATTTTATGAAATCTCATCAGGCCAACCTATTTGTTCTTTTTTTCAGTTACATTGCACCGCGGTTTGCATTATTATTTACTAACTAGATTACAGTCTGCAGTTCTTTTCAACTATTTTCCAGTTTTTTTTTTTTTTTTTCCACGTGGGGATTTCTTCTTTTCTCAAATGCTAGCAATTCATTCATTCAATTTCTGTGCAGAGGGTGAATAGCTACATAGCAATTTCAGAGCCACAGGAGAATGTCAAAGGCATTTCTTAATCTGTTTTACAAATGATTATAACAGCTGAGAAGGAAGTCAAGGGCAGGAAATCATGTTCTCCAACTAGGAATTTATTGTCCATTTAGGTCTAAGAAAAATCTAACTCAGTGGGGATGATTATATTTTCTTTTATTTTAAATTTAGAAGATTTAGAAAAGATACACAAAGAGAAGTGCTTAGAGTTATTGTATGAATATTTCAATCTAGCATAGTTTAGATAACTGGAAATTTACAAGAAAATACTGCTGTAAGAAGACCCATAGAAATATAGACATGGGAACAGCCAGCTAGATTCCACTTTTTTTTTCTTTGAAACATATTGCTTGTTTCTTATTTATTTTAGATGATACCAATTCAGGTAGACCCACCCAGTGAAGGCCTTACTTTCTCACCCATGACTAGAAGTAATAATTCAGAAGTATATCAGAGAGATGGGGAAGAACATCTTATTTCTGTAATACTGCTCTGTACAGATAAAAGGTATTTTTAACTATGACATATATTTAAATATAAACATACTTGCATATTACATGCCTTTTAGTATTTGAAAATTGATAATTCTTTTAACTCCAGGATAAGTATTTTATCTCACAAAATAAAATGGGGTTTGCATATTCTTCAAATCCTCTCAAGCCTCCTTTTTGCTCCAGCCATTGCTTCCCTAACCAGTTCTGCACCTGCTTGGATGCATCTTGCACAGGTGTAACCTGACACAACTTCTCTTGGGCCTACATGACGTATCTGCTTATTGCTTTCTGCCCCAGGGCTTCTTCAACAGAGTGATGAAGGATACCTGTGGGAATTCATCTAACATTCAGGCATGTGCAATGAAGTGTTAATACCCAAAAGTCATCCTTGACCAATGGAAGATGGAATCCAAAAAGTGTGTTACCCTTTCTCCTCTAAAGAGGACAGTTCAGAGACTCATTTCATTATACTCCCCAAGGGGTCTAATTGGTGTTAGCACTAGTCACTTGTAGTGGTATTCAATGCAGTTTGCTCACTGTTCTTTTCTTTTTTACTCTCCCTTTCTCTCACTCTTGCCTTCTGTGATTACTTTTCTATTAAAATATCTGCATATCAAGCTATGCTTTCAGGGAAACTCAGATTAAAATAGAGATACCAAGAGCAACTTCAGAAAGCTATCAGGATAGGATTTTGGAAATGGTAATAAGGACAAATTGCTGATGATGACTGAGGTAGATAGACATCATTCCTAGCCCACAGTAGCATCACAGTGACAAAGAATCTCATCTGAGTTGGGCTGCACTGAGATCCCGGTGGAAGGAAAAGCATGGAATTGCATTGGAGCTGTAGCACTTGAGTGAAATGGAGCTGACAGTAATTATAAAATTACGGAGTTGCTTATTTTTATTTTCTAGTTTGGAAGACTTGAAAAATGAAAATAATAAACTCAGTTTAGTAAATTTTTAACTCAAGATATACCTTAAAACCAGAGGCCTTCTATGGTAAGGAAAACCCTCGTCTCCTACCACTATGTGGCAGATTGTGCCAAAAAGTCTGCATGTCTGTGATTTAATTAAATGGGTGGAGAAGCTGCAAAGAAGAATCAGTGCATGATCTCAAAAGTCATGTATATAAAAGACATCTCTTGCAAGGAAAAGAACAAAACTCTTGGTCCTGAGATGGAGACATTTAGATGGACAAGCTGGAGAGTCTTGAAATCTCAGATTGCCCAGAATCCTATGAGCCCAAATGAGAAGCACCTTCATTCTTGCAGTCAGAATCATGTTTACCAGTACTGCAAAGACCTCGCCTGAGACATACTCACACAAGAAATCTTTTGTCCTTCGTAATATCTACTCCTGATACTCCAAATGGCTGAGGCAAGCTAAGATAATTTACTTTGCTTTTAGTGGGATACATTTATGTGATTAACTGTTCCATCCATGAATAGTTATGTTACTGTAAAGCATCCTGGCATAAAAAGTGTTTCCATGAACACTCTTGCCATGTGATCTGTTCAATCACTAAAAGTCATGACACAAAAATGGCAGACTGTCAGAGGTTGAACTAGCATGTGAAAATGTCTTGTGGTACTGGCACTATGTGGGTGGCAGAGAAGATACAAATTTAAAAGATATCAAAACACAAATGGATCTGATGAAAATTCTTTCAAATTTTTAAACTTACATATAAAAGAAATTTGATAGAGGTTTTCATGTATTTGATAACCATCCTAAAAAAGCCATAACATTATGAATAAATTACATAACTAACTGAAAGATACATTTCTAATCTACCAATAATAAAAAGCATCAATTATGCTGAGAAAACATTTATTTTTCTATTTTCTTTATAGAAAATATTACAAAATTGTCATATGAAGAAGTGATCGAAGAATATGTAGTCAAAAAGAGTAACAGTGTGATAGACGTGTGGTCGAGCACAGATTTGTTTCTTATTTTCTTTTTTTTTTTCAGGTACAATGGACACTTAAATTGATTAACTGGCATATTCCATTCCATTTTTTTTTTTTTTTAAGTTCCGGGATACATGTGCTGAACGTGCAGATTTGTTACCTAGGTATATGTGTGCCATGATGGTTTGCTGCTCCTATCCACCTGTCACCTAGGTTTTAAGCCCCACAGGCATTAGCTATCTGTCCTAATGCTTTCTTCCCCCACGTCCCCACCTCCCACCTCAATCCCCTGTCTATAGGTCCCAGTGTATGTTGTTCCCCTTCCTTTGTCCATGTGTTCTTTTGGTTCAGCTCCCACTTATGAGTAAGAACATGCAGTGTTTGGTTTTCTTTTCCTGTGTTAGTTTGCTGAGGATGATAGCTTCCAGCGTCATCCATGTTCCTGCAAAGGACGTGATCTCATTCCTTTTTATGGCTGTATAGTATTCAGTGGTGTATATGTACCACATTTTCTTTATCCAGTCTATCACTGATGGGTATTTGGGTTGGTTCCGTGTCTTTACTATTGTGAATAGTGCAGCAATAAACATACATGTGCATGTAAGGTTCTAGATCCTTGAGGAATTGCCACACTGTCTTCCACAATGGTTGAACTAATTTATATTCCAATCAACAATGTAAAAGCGTTCTTATTTCTCCACAGCTTCACCAGCATCTGTTGTTTCTTGACTTTTTAATAATAGACATTCTCACTGGCATGAGATGATCTCTCACTGTGGCTTTGATTTGCGTTGCTCTGATCATTAGTGACGTTGAATTCTTTTTCATATGTTTGTTAGCCACATAAATTTCTTCTTTTGAGAAGTGTTTATTCCTATCCTTTTGCCCACTTTTTGATGGGCTTGTTTGTTTTTTTCTTGTAAATTTGTTTTAAGTCCCTTGTAAACTCTGGATATTAGAACTTTGTCAGAAAGGTAGATTGCTGTGATGGCTAATACTGAGTGTCAATTGATTGGATTGAAAGATACAAAGTATTGATCCTGGGTGTGTCTGTGAGGGTGTTGCCAAAGGAGATTAACATTGAGTCAGTGGGCTGAGAAAGGCTGACCCACCCTTAATCTGTGTGGGTACGATCTAATCAGCTGCCAGTGTGACTAGAATATAAACAGGCAGAAAAATGTGAAAAGAGAGACTAGTCTAGTCTCCCAGCCTACATCTTTCTTGTGTGCTGGATGCTTCCTGACCTCGAACATTGGGCTCCAAGTTCTTCAGTTTTGGAAATCAGACTGACTCTCCTTGCTCCTCAACCTACAGATGGCATATTGTGGGACCTTGTGATCGTGTAAGATAATACTTAATAAACTCCCCTTTATATATGTAACTATTCCATTAGTTCTGATCATCTGGTGAACCATGACTAATACAATTACAAAAGTTTTCTCCCATTCTGTAGGTTTCTTATTCACCCTAATGATAATTTCTTTCACTGTGTGGAAGCTTTTTAGTTTAATTAGATCCCATTTGTCAATTTTGGCTTTTTTGCCATTGATTTTGGTCATTTCATCATAAAATCTTTGCCCATGCCTATGTCCTAAATGTAATTGCCTAAATTGTAATCTCTTATCTGTCTTGAGTTAATTTTTGCATAAGATCTGTATAAGATTTGTATAAGATCTAAGGAAGGGGTTCAGTTTCAGTTTTCTGCATATGACTAGCCAATTTTCCCAGCACCATTTATTAAATAGCAAATACTTTCTACATTGGTTGTTTTTGTCAGGTTTGTTGAAGATCAGATGGTTGTAGATGTGTCGTCTTATTTCTGAGATCTCCCATTGGTCTATATGTCTGTTTTGGCATCAGTGCCATGCTGTTTTGGTTACTGTAGTCTTGTAGTATAGTTTGAAGTCAGGTAGCGTGATGCCTCCAGCTTTGTTCTTTTTGCTTAGGATTGTCTTGGCTATGTGGACTCTTTTTCCATTCCATCTAAATTTTAAAGTAGTTTTTTCTAATTCTGTGAAGAATATCAATGGTAGTTTGACAGGATTGAATCTATAAAGTACTTTGGCAATACGGCCATTTTCATGATATTGATTCTTCTGATCCACCAGGATGGAATATTTTACCATTTGTTGGTGTCCTCTCTTATTTCTTTGAACAGTGGCTTGTAGTTCTCCTCGAAGCGGTCCTTCATTTCCCTTGCAAGTTGTATTCCTAGGCATTTTATTCTCTTTGTAGCACATGTGAATGGGAGTTCACTCATGATTTGGCTCTCTGCTTGTCTATTGTTGGTGTATAGGAATGCTTGTGATTTTTGCACATTAATTTTGTATCCTGAGACTTTGCTGAAGTTGCTTATCAGCTTAAGGAGTTTTTGGACTGAGACAATGGTGTTTTCTAAATATAGAATCATGTCATCTGCAAACAGAGACAATTTGATTTCCTCTCTTCCTATTTGAATATCCATTATTTCTTTCTCTTTCTCTTGCCTGATTGCCCTGACCAGAACTTCCAATACGATGTTGAATAGGAGTGCTGAGAGAGGGCATCCTTGTCTTGTGCCAGTTTTCAAAGGAAATGCTTCCAGCTTTGCACATTCAGTATGATATTGGCTGTGGATTTCTCATAGATAGCTCTTATTATTTTAAGATATGTTCCATCAATACCTAGTTTATTGAGAGTTTGTAGCATGAAGGGATGTTGAATTTTATCAAAGGCCTTTTCTGCATCTATTGAGAAAATCATGTGGTCTTTATCATAATGGTTCTATTTATGTGATGGATTATGTTTATTGATTTGCATATGTTGAACCAGCCTTGCATCCCACAGATGAAGCCAACTTGATCATGGTAGATATGCTTTTTTGATGTGCTGCTGTATTTTAGTTTGCCAGTATTTTATTGAGGATTTTCACATCAATCTTCACCAGGGATATTGGCCGGAAATTTTCTTTTGTTGTTGTGTGTTTGCCAGGTTTTGGTATCAGGATGATGCTGGCCTCATAAAATATATTAGGAAGGAATCCCTCCTTTTCAATTGTTTGGAATAATTTCAGAAGGCATGGTACCAACTCCTCTTTGTACGTCTGGTAGAATTCAGTGGTGCATCTGTCTGGTCCTGGGTGTTTTTTGGTTGGCAGGCTATTAATTACTGCCTCAAGTTCAGAACTTGTTATTGGTCTATTACTGGATTTACTTTTTCCTAGGTTAGTCTTGGGAGAGTTTATCTGCCCAGGAATTTATCCATTTCTTGTAGATTTTCTAGGTTTTTTTTTTTTTTGGCGTAGAGATGTTTATGGTATTCCCTGTTAGTTTGCATTTCTCTGGAGTCAGTGGTGATATGCCCTTTATCATGTATTCTTGTGTCTATTTGATTCTTCTCTCTTTTCTTCTTTATTAGCATAGCTGGCAGTCTATCTATTTCCTTAATTTTTCCAAAAAACCAGCTCCTGGATTCAATGATATTTTGAAGGGTTTTTTCATGTGTCTATCTCCTTCAGTTCCACTCTGATCTTAGTTATTTCTCGTCTTCTGCTAGCTTTTGGATTTGTTTGTTCTTGCTTCTCTAGTTCTTTTAATTGTGATGCTAATGTGTCGATTTGAGATCTTTCCTGCTTTCTCCTGTGGGCATTTAGTGCTATAGTTTCCCTCTAACCACTGTTTTATCTGTATTCCAGAGATTCTGGTATGTTGTCTCTTTGTTCTCATTGGTTTCAAATAACTTCTTGATTTCTGCCTTAATTTCATTATTTACCCAGGAGTCTTCAGGAGCAGGTTGTTCAATTTCCATGTAATTGTGCAGTTTTTAGTGAGTTTCTTAATGTTGAATTCTAATTTGATTGTACTGTGGTCTGAGAGGCTGTTTGTCATTATTTCCATTCTGTTTCATTTGCTGAGGAGCATTTTACTTCCAATTATGTGGTCAATTTCAGAGTAAGTACCATGTGGCACTGAGAAGAATGTATATTCTATTATTTTGGGGTGAAGAGTTCTGTAGATATCTATTAGGTTCATTTGATCCAGAGCTGGGTTCACATCCTGAATATCCTTGTTAAATGTTCTGTCTTGTTGAACTATCTAACATTGATAGTGGGATGTCAAAGTCTCCCACTATTATTGTGTGGGAGTCTTTAAGTCTCTTTTTTGGGTCTCTAAGAACTTGTTTTATGAGTCTGGATGCTCCTGTGTTGGGTGCATATGCATTTAGGTTTTATATAGTTATATAGTTAGCTATATATAGTTAGCTCTTTCTGTTGAATTGACCCCTTTTATCATTATGTAATGCCTACTTTGTCTTTTCTGATCACTGTTGGTTTAAAGTCTATTTTGTCAGACACTAGGATTACAACCCCTGCTTTTTTCTCCTTTCCATTTGCTTGGTAAACTTTCCTCCATCCTTTTATTTTGAGTCTATGTGTGTCTTTGCACATGAGATGGGTCTCTTGAATACGGCACACTGATGGATCCTGACTCTTTATCCAATTCCTCAGAGCTAGCAGCAAGAAAGACTAAGTCTGCTGGTCCATGGAGACTATGGCCACCCCTCCCTCTGGGGGCTCAGGTGCAGGGAGATCAGCATTCTGTCCCTGAGCCCCTGGCTGGAGTTGGAGTTCCTGCAGGGGGACCCTGCAGCTAGTGTTGGCTGCCATCCCTCCCCCAAGAAGCTCAGATGCCTTAGACTACAGGCAGCCACAGTAGTGTTGATGGCCACCCCTCTCCCTGGGAACTTGGCAGCCTTAGGCGAATTCTAGCCAAGTGAATGTTGAGAATCTGCATGGCTCTGTGATTAGAACTGAAGACCCTGGTGGTGTGGGCTCCTGAATGGGATCTTCCAATCTGTGGGTTGCACAGTTTCATGGAAAAAGCACTGTTTACAAGACTGGGTAGCGCACTCACTCACCACCTCCTGTGACTGGGAATGGGGGCTCCCCTACCCGCTGTGGCTCTCAGGTGAGCCACCGCACCACACTGCTCTTCCTTCCTCTCCATGGGTCGTGCCAGCTGCCTAGTCAGTCCTAATGACAGAACCTGGATACCTCAGTTTCTGGTGCAGGATTCACATGGTGTTTTGGATCTTTTCGATGGGAACCTCTGATCGTCACTGCTTCTAGTTGGCCATCTTGGCCCCCATGTTTTTTATTTTCTTGTATTTTGTAACATTTTCTCACGGATTCGTAAGTGACCTCAGCTGGTCACATTTGAATCTAAGAATTCATAATGGTGACGGGACATTTTTGCAGGATTTAAACCTGGAAGAATATCGTCCCTGGAGCTATAAGCTACTGTCTTTCAACCATGTGGGGTTAGATAATGGATTCAATATCAAGGAGGCAATGCCTGATAATTAAGAGAAAGATAAATTTTTTGAACCCTGGAATGAACCATATCTGAAAGCACTTTTCCATTATATAAAGCAAGATATTTCATTTTTCTTAAATAAGTTTGAAGGGTTTTTCATCACTCAAAACAGCAAGTGAAGATACACATGAATCACTGTCATCTTGAACACAATGGAAGACAGAGCTTTTTGCTCTCTGATATAACAACCGTATCCAATTATTTCCAATGTTACTTCATACGTGGCCCATGAGATCCTGAAGAAAACTTACATTTTCATCATTGTTTAGATTTCTTGTCACTGCCTCAGAAAAAATTTTATGTTCTGAGTGGTTTGTTTTCCATAGTTTGCATTCTCATAACCTTGTATTTCTTTTTCATGTTACATACAGATAAATGAGATATATAATAGATATAGATAAATTGATGAGATATATAATAGATATACAATTTTTTAAATGTCTTTCTCACAAGATGTTAAGCTCCATGAGGGGAGGCTTTGTGTATACCTTTATTTTCAGAGTTATATCCCTATCACCTAGCCCAATGTCTAGCATAGAAAGAATATCACTTGACTGAGGAAATACTGCCTGATGGAATAAATGAATTATTAAATTCAAATAAACATGAAAACCCAAAATCATGTACTACTACTATGCTCTCTAATTAAGTACATGCCTACATATATATGCATGTTTTTTTTGTTTTCTTATTTTTAGACAGAGTCTTGCTCTGTTGCTCAGGATGGAGTGCAGTGGTGTGATCTTGGCTCACTGCAGCCTTCACCTCCTGGTTTCAAGTGATTCTCCTGTCTCAGCCTCCCAAGTAACTGTGATTATAGATGTGTACCACTACATCTGGCTAATTTTTTTGTATTTTTAGTAGAGATGGTGTTTTGCCATGTTGGCCAGGATGGTATCAAGCTCTTGGCCTCAAGTGATCTGCCTGCCTTGGTCTTCCAAAGTGCTGGGATTACAGGCATGAGCCACCATGCCTGGTCCATATATATATCCATGTATACATATTTACATGTGTATGTATATGTATGTTTATATATATGTGTATGTACATGAGTATATATACATATTTGTGTATATATGTGTGTGCACACACACACATGCACATATATAGATATTCAGGAATACAGAGGGCAGATTTATTTAGGCCTGAGACTCGTGTAACAGCCACAGGGTTAAGATCTCTTCCAAACCCCACTTGATCTTAGAGTGAGATAGTAAGAAGAGTAGTTGACAGAGAAAGACCAATGTGTGCACTGAATGCAATCAGCAAATTTCTATTTTATTTTATGTTTAAGTGTTGTGTTTCTTTACTAATTACATAAGAAAATGTTTAAATTAGCTTGGAATAATGTGTGATAAGAATAGCTAAACTTTTGAGACAAGAATGTCATTAAGATCCTAGGGTAAATGATTAATTTTTTTTTAATCAGGAAATAACACTGAGCTTCTTGCTGAGTGTGGATGGCATGGGAAAAGGATTACTTTTTTAAAAAATCAGGAAATAACATTGACCTTCTTGGTGAATGTGGATGACATGGGAAAAGAGTTCCATAGAAAAAGAAATTATTTGCTAGAGAGACAATTTAAACCCAGGGGAGTGGGAGTGGGAACCCATCTTATCACTATTATAGTTAAATAAAATTCCTGGGATTTGCCAAATCAACCCCCTTACACACACACACACACACACACACACACACACATACATGATTCTATTCTGATGCAGTCAAGAAAAAGTAGTCAAGACTTGGAGACAAGACAAAAGAGAGTACAGCATTGTTGTTCAATGACGCTCTGGAGCATTTTGTTAATAGGCTCATCTGAGATTATTAATTCCCTTGGAGAATGTACCTGTGTTTCACTTTGTTATTTGCTGCTTGATTAAAACCCAGAATTTCTGAGGCTACATATTAACCTGGATAATTTTTTCCCATAAAAAGTCCAGCCCAGAGTTTGTGGTGTTATTGGCCTGATGAACCTGAACAAGCTTTGAATTTTACCTCGACAACATGTTCATGTTTTAAATGTCCAAATAACTAGTTCCTGAAATATTCTTTGAACCAGGTTTGCCATTCTACTGATTACATAATTAAGTGAGTTAACAAATAGGTGGTACAGCTTCATTCTATATTTGTATAACTTTGTGTTTGATTTTTTTGAAAATTATATTTCTAGAAAGTCTATGCTCTTTGTTATTTATCTAGCATGACAGTTTTGAGAAATAGTTAAGCTATTAGTAAATGTATTTTGGAATTATCATTTTTCATTAATTAAATGAGAAAAAGCATTTTATTTTTTGATAGCTAGAGCACTTTTTGTCTTTAGGTGGAGTGGACCGTATAAACTGGTTCTTCCACGTAACAGGGTGTCTCTCTTCTCATTGAAAATAGGTAAATTTCTCAACCAGTGTCTACACATTTGACACTCACATAATAGGGTTAAACACATTATATAATCCTAATCACCCTCAGATACAGGCTGTGGGTGTTGGAAACTTTAAAGGGTGGCCACTCTCAGCCTTCCTTTTTTCCACTTTGGTATTCTTTTCCAACTTTTAAAAGATCAGAAACCAGTAGGCAGCTCAAGGAAGTGACTTAGTAAGCGTTTGGAACCTCTTATTTCTAGATGTTATGGAAGCAATGTGAAATGTGACAGGGTCGCCAACATGGGTGAGTTGTTACCAAGGCAGGAGGCCCAAGGGGGTGGTATTAAAAATGTCTTCTAAAGCCCTCTTTCTGGCGCCTCTGTCCCTGTGAAGCCAGTACACCATCTGGCATTTAGGCACTGTGCCATTTTAACAGATGGGACTGAGTATTGAAGGCTCTCAGACTATGTACTACTATCAACTGTGGTGTTGGAACAGACATTTCAGTAGAAATACCCAACCAATTCTTTTTCACCTCATCTTTTAATTCTGCAGTAAAAGAAGATGATATTTCTTCCTTAGAGTGAGGAAAAGACCAGAAAGACCTTTCTCTTGGTGTCTGGCGCTATCAGAATACGAGCTGATGCCAAATTTTGCACATGCTACATTATTCACATAGCTTTAACAAACTGACTCTTCCTTTTTTAAAAAAATTCCTTTCAAAACAGTTTACGACAGCCTAGATTTTACCCTTATAACTTGGTAGATGTATGGAAGCTTTTGGATGTGAATTAGAAACAAAACAGATTGAGTCATATTTTTCCCTTTTCAATGTTCTAGAAAGTACTGAGAGGGAAAAACCTATCAATCATCTGCCAGTTGAAAAAATTTGTATTGGACACTTAATTTAGGCATATTGATACATTATGATTCAAAGGACTAAATTGCACAACTCTTTCCCTTAAGAAACAAGTTTGCTGGAGAAATAAAGTATATTACCAAAATAACAGTATTTCTTCTTTCATTGGAAAATATTGAAACTTTTCTTTGGTATAGAGCATTTGGAAAATAGAGAAATGTGGAAGAAAAAAGATCATTGATAGCCTCATGATGCAAAAGCAATTTCTATTAACACTTTGGGAGCATCAATCTCCAGGGTATGTGTTTTTGTTTTTGTTTCAGTGCATGCTGTTTTAGTACTCTTCATGTATTCATGGTCTATTTATGGCATATATCCAGATTTGTATAATACTCTTTCTTAATATGCTACATTGCAAGCATATCTCATGTTTTAATAAATACTTTGTTAACATTATTTTAAAAACTGTATAAAGAGTAGATTAATTGAATGTACTATGGTTATTACAACTACATTTTGTTTTCCGCTAGTAATATATAAGGCATTTATATCCACAAATCTTTCCTTAACATTCAAAACTACCAACCCGGGTACACATTTTAATTTCAATGTAATTGACAAGGCAACTAAGAGAGCCAGTAGTGAGTAAAATTCAAGGTCTACGAAGTTTGCCTTTTGACTCGTAATACAGTTCTCATTCCACCACACAACTCTGACTCCTTTAGATTGGGTATGTT
Organism: Colobus angolensis palliatus; assembly: GCF_000951035.1. NCBI lineage: Eukaryota > Metazoa > Chordata > Mammalia > Primates > Cercopithecidae > Colobus > Colobus angolensis. Next base: position 3,088,624 of record NW_012115322.1, on the reverse strand, counting down.
CGAAGGAAGTAATGCTTATTATTTATCTTCCTTCAAAAATGAGTAGTATAGTTTAATCATAGGCAAACATTTACTCCAGTGGGTTCTGATGACATTCCTACATCTCTGTGTGAAGCCCTAGTCTTCGATATCCCTAAAGATCCTTATTTAAGTCTTGTAAGTCCTATCCTATGTCCAGGGGTTACTCCTAATGAAGGGAAGGAAGAATTGTCGGTGGCCACAAGTAGTTTGCACCCTGGTTGAGGAGTTCTCTGGAAAATGGAATCATAACTAGACTCTGGCAAATTAGTCTGTCTTCTCACTTGGTGATTAGGAAATACAAATGTATTATGAGAGCAAGAAATCTACAATGATGAGGATTCTGGAAGTATCAAGTCGGAGTACATTTTCTGTATTTCAAGTTTTTCAAAAAACCAAATCAGAAAGATGCATTTGATTTATTAGTTTTGTTATTTGTCATATTTTAATATGCAGTTTGCATGTACATGACTCATCTTCCCACCTCATTTTAAGATCTTTGAAGTACAGAATCAGATCTCAGTTTCCTAAATATAAGAATCACTACAAAAATCCCATAAAATGGCATGCATTATTTACATGTTATAAACTACTTTTCTCTGGACAAAAAGGTAAATAAAATGTTGCTCCACTAAATTATTCAGATATTCTTCTGACCATGTTCATACTCCTGAAAATTCATCAGGATGCATAAATATTCACATATCTTTTTATGAAGAAGTATTACAGATTATGTATATTTATGGTAGTGAATCATTTTTTTTTTCTACTATATGGGATTTATACTGTCCTTGAATATCTCATAGCAAAAGTCTGGTATTTTGATAATACGAAGAGGGCCAACTGTCACGGCTTTGCCATATTATTTTATTTGAGGTCATTTCATGTGTATTGATATTTCAGAGACCAATCTGTTGAAAAGTACTATTGGTGCTAGAATATTACTACACCAAAACCTATCTTGGTAGAAAATAATTCTACAAATAAAATATATATTTGGATCTTGTCTTTCAGTTATAGAAATTATATGAACCAAAAAATATGTGAGTAATTACTGATGGATTCGAGTTTCTGGTTGGGAATGTAATGAAATAAAGAATTACTCGTTTCTCAAGTGGGATAAGTTTATAGTGGCTATTACTCTTCCATGACAGAAATAGCCACAAGCTTCAATTTTTAATGACCTTGACAGAATAGCTCCCTATGGTTCAATTTTTAAAATTTACCGAAAATACATTTTTGCTAGTGGGAAAGAAGATTGTCACTCATATTCTTGCTATTGCAAGCAAAATTTTAAACGTAGGTTTTATTCTAAATGACTCAAAATATTGACATAAAACATTACAAGAAAACACAGTAGAGTCTTCTTCAAGAAGAGATGGAGAAGCCAAAATGCTAGTAAAGAAAGATATGCACACACACTATCTCTCTGGCAAAATGAAATTCTTTCATAGCTGTACACCCCGTGTCATTGATGAATGCAGAAAAATCAAGCGAGGGACTTGCTTGCACAATAGTGCATCTTCTGTTACAGGGTTGTTACAATTCTCTCATCTAGTACTTATTTATATGGACGTTATATAAGAACTTGTTTAGTCACATTTATAAATGCTATCATTGATTTCTATGATCTGTAGTGAAAGCTCTGAGCATATTCTTCAAATGTCACTTGAGAACCTCTAAAAATCTCTTGCATGTGTATATTCCATCACATGTACAAAAATCTTCACAGTTCATGATAGATAAACAGGCAAGTAACCACAGAAAAATTTTTAATCCCAAACTGACAACAACTGCAAAATACATTTATAATGAAAACAGACAAATTAAAATAATGGTATATTCATTTCAAAGAAAACTACACATCGCTGAAAAGCAATGACCTACGTTACACACATTAACATGGATAAATCTCAAAAGCTTTTATTTCCTAAAACACAAGTCATAGAAGAATACATACAATACGAATCCATTCATATAAACTTGGAAAATAGTAATACTTAACAAGTGGCAAAAATATAAAGAGAAATACGAAATAATTAAACAGGTTTTTGGTTAGGTTAAATGCAATCTTTTTTTTTTTTAAATTCTGTTAGGCAATCATATAAGCTTTTTAAAAATTATTACTTATTCTACATAAATTTTATAGAACTGTATGTATGATACTTTCGCAACAAGCAAACATTTCAAAGTCTTGTTTAAAATAAATTACAAAACAATGCTTTATTGTAATATTACTTAGAATAATAAATAATACAAGGGCAGAGGAATCATCAGAAATTCTCCAGAGAGCTAGCATTCGGACCCAGGTTGAAATTCCACTGCTGCCACTGACAATAAGAGCTTTGGGCAATTTATTTAAATTCACTAAAGACAGTTTTATCATATTTAACTTAAGGATAATTCACAGCCATTGCTCTATGATAGAATTGTTGTTAGATTCAAATCAGCTCTTGAAAACATAGGTTCATATGCAGTTCAAATTTAGAGTTTAAAAAATTTTAAATTCATAAATGTTAAGAGAATATGGATTATACAGTCAAAATTCTATAATATTGAAAACAATGTTTCTTGAAAACTTGGATACATCTTCAAATCTAAGTCACAAATTGCCATGGGTTTTTCAATTATTGCATTTATTTCTAACATTCTGAAGTGTCAAATGCCATTAAGTCTTTGATATTGATGAATAAAAAATAGCTTTCCACTATGATATCAATTATAAAACTCAAGGAAAAGCAGAAGTTCCAGAATTATAGCTGATCAATATACCAATGGCTATTTCGCTGAAAATCAATTTCCTGAAAATGTCTTTACTGAGGGTTCAATATTCAAAATAGTGAATTCATGAATTGACAAAATATTCCAACTTGCCAACAATGTAGCTTTACCTAATGCACTTTTTCTGTTCCAGAATCCCACCTAGGATACATGGCATTTACTTATTAAGTCTCCTTATGCTCCTCTTGGATGTGAGTTTCTCAGACTTGCCTTGTTTTTGATGGGTGTAAGAGTTTTGAACACTTCCAGTCAGGTATATATTATAGGATGTTTCTCAGAGGGGATTTGTTTGATTTTTGTCCCATCATTAGATTGGTGTTAGGAGGAGGACTACAGAGGTAAAGGGACATTTCCAACACATCACTTCGAGGATACACACTATCAACATAACATTACTGTTGATGTTGACCTGTCAGGTTTCTGACCTGTCAGATTGTAAAATCACTCTTTTTCTCCCTAGTTTCATACTGTACCCTTTGGAAAGAAGTTACTATGTGCAACCCACTCTTAATGAGTTGGGAGATATGCTCCACTTCCTTGATGGAAAATTCTCTACATATCATAAATTACTTAAAATTATTTTACATTCTCTGTTTCTTTTTGTATTTTGTATTCTTTAGAAGTTTGACTTTTTCAGGATTCCATGTAACTGGAATTACATAGTATGTAACCTTTCCTATTTAGTAATATACATTTAAGATTCAACCGTGTCTTTTTGTGGCCTGATAGCTCATTTATTTTTATCTTTTGTGACACAGTTTATTGATAGTTCATTTCTTTTTATGTTTTGTGACAGAATTTATGTATCTTTTCACCTACTAAAATACTCCTTTATAAATAAAGATTCTATAAACATTCACATATGGATTTTTTTGTTGACATAAATTAACTGGATAAATGCCTAATAGAACAATTGTATCAAATGGTGAGATCATGTTTAGCTTTGTAAGAAAATGCCAATTTGTCTTCCAAAGTAACTATACCATTTGGCATTCTCGCCAGCAATAAATTAATTTCTATTGCTATACATCTTCATCAGCAATTAGTATTGCCAGTTGACATTTTTTAAAAAAATAGCCATTATAGTAGGCATATAGGGGTATGTAAAGGACAATTTGGAACTTGTTTCAAAAATTCAAACTTATAAGCAATTACACAGCCACCAATGTATCAAGTACACAAGCTTGCAAATAGATAGATAGATAGATAGATAGATAGATGAATTGAAAGCTTTATTATTGATATCTGTATCTATAAATAGTTATGAGCTGCATAACAATGTTTTGGTCAATTATTGATCACATATAAGATGATGGTCTCATGAGATTATGATGAAGCTGAAAAATTCCTATTGCCTAATGACATTGAGCCATTGTAATACCCAAGTACAGCACATTACTCATCTCTTTGTGGTGGTGTTGGTGTAAACAAACCTATTTTGCTGCCAGGAGTATAAAATGATAGCACATAAAATTATGAACGGTACATAATACTTGATGATAATAATAAACAACTATGTTAATGCTTTATGTATTGAATACACTACACATTTCATCATTATTTTAAAGTGTACACATTCTACTTATAAAATAATGTTAACTGTAAAATAGCCACAGGCAGGTATTTCTGAAGGTATTCCAGAAGAAGGCATTACTATGATAAGAGATGACAGCTTCAGACTGCCTCTCTAGATTCCTCCTCTTCGGGCAGGGCTACTCTGAAAGAAAGGCACTCGCCCCAGGCAGGAGCTTATAGATAAAACTCCCCTCTCCCTTGGACAGTGCACCTAGGGGAAGGGGCAGCTGTGGGCACAGCTTCAGCAGATTTAAACATTCCTGTCTGCTGGCTCTGAAGAGAGCAGTGGATCTCCCAGCACAGTGCTCAAGTTCTGGTAATGAACAGATTACCTCCTCAAGTGGGTGCCTGACCCCCATGCCTCCTGACTGGGAGACACCTCCCAGCAGTGGTCAACAGACACTTCCTAAAGGAGAGCTCTGGCTGGCATCTGGTGGGTGCCCCTCTGGTGCACCCTCTGGTGGGTGCCTCCCTCTATTCCAGAGGAAAGAACAGGCAGCAATCTTTGCTATTCTGCAGCCTCCACTGGTAATACCCAGGCAAACAGGGTCTGGAGTGGACCTCCAGCAAATTCCTGCAGACCTGCAGCAGAGGGGCCTGACTGTTAGAAGGAAAGTTAACAAACAGAAAGGAATAGCATCAACATCAACAAAAATGATGTCCACACAGAACCCATCTGAAGATCACCAACATCAAATACCAAAGGTCTTTAGTCACAACATCAAAGACCAAATCCACGAAGATGTGAAAAAACCAGGGCAAAAAGGCTGAAAATTCCAAAAACCAGACACCTCTTCTCCTCCAGAGGATCAAAAATACTCATCAGCAAGGGAACAAAACTGGACAGAGAATGAGTCTGATGAACTGACAGAGGTAGGTTTCAGAAGGTGGGTAATAACAAACTCCTCCAAGCTAAAGAAGCATGTTCTACCCAATGCAAGGAAGCTAAGAACCTTGGTAAAAGGTTACAGGAACTGCTAACTAGAATAGCCAGTTTAGAGAAGAACATACATGACCTGATGAAGCTGAAAAACACAGCACGAGAACTTGGTGAAGCATGCACAAGTATCAATAGCTGGATAGATCAAGCGGAAGAAAGGATATCAGAGATTGAAGATCAACTTAATGAAATAAAGCATGAAGACAAGATTAGAGAAAAAAGCATGAAAATGAATGAACAAAGCCTCCAATATGGACTATGTGAAAAGACCAAAACTACATTTGATTGGCGTACTTGAAAGTGTCGGGGAGAATGGAACCAAGTTGGAAAATGCTCTTCAGGATCTTTTCTAGGAGAACTTCCCCAACCTAGCAAGGCAGGCCAACATTCAAATTCAGGAAATACAGAAAACACCACAAAGATACTCCTCGAGAAGAGCAACCCCAAGACACATAATCGTCAGATTCACCAAGGTTGAAATGAAGGAAAAAATGTTAAGGGCAGCCAGAGACAAAGGTCGGGTTACCCAAAAATGGAAGCCCATCAGACTAACAGCAGATCTTTCTGCAGAAACCCTCCAAGCCAGAAGAGAGTGATAGCCAATATTCAACATTCTTAAAGAAAAGAATTTTCAAGCCAGAATTTCATATCCAGCCAAACTAAGCTTCCTAAGAGAAGGAGAAATAAAATCCTTTACAGACAAGGAAATGCTCAGAGATTTTGTCACCACCAGGCTTGCCTTACAAGAACTGCTGAAGGAAGCATTAAATATGGAAAGGAAAAACTGGTACCAGCCACTGCAAAAACATACCAAATTATAAAGACAATCAACACTATGAAGAAACTGCATCAACTATCAGGCAAAATAACCAGCAAGGATCATAATGACAGGATCAAATTCACACATAACAATATTAACCTTAAATATAAATGAGCTAAATGCCCCAATTAAAAGACACAGACAGGCAAATAGAATAAAGAGTCAAGACCCATCAGTGTGCTGTATTCAGGAGACCCATCTCACGTGCAAGGACACACAAAGCTCAAAATAAAAGGTTGGAGGAATATTTACCATGCAAATGGAAAGGAGAAGAAAGCAGGGGTTGCAATCGTAGTCTCTGATTAAAGAGACTTTAAACCAACAAAGATCAAAAAAGACAAAAAAGGGCATTACGTAGTGGTAAAGGGATCAATGCAACAAGAAGAGCTAACTATTCTAAATATATATGCACCCAATACAGGAGCACCCAGATTCATAAAGCAAGTTCTTAGAGACCTGCAAAGAGATTTGGACTCCCACACAATAATGGTGGGATACTTTAACACCCCACTGTTAATATTACACAGATCAACAAGTGGGAAAATTAACAAGGGTATTCAGGACTTGAACTCAGCTTTGGAACAAGCCCCAGTAGACATCTACAGAACTCTCCACCCCAAATTAATAGAATATACATTCTTCTCAGTGCCACATCGCACTTATTCTAAAATTGACCACATAATTGGAAGTAAAATATCCCTCAGCAAATGAAAAAGAATGGAAATCATAACAATCTCTCAGACCACAGTACAATCAAATTAGAACTCAGGATTAAGAAACTCACTCAAAACTGCACAAGTACACGGATACTGAACAACCTGTTCCTGATAGACTACTGCGTAAACAATGAAATTAAGGCAGAAATACGTAAGTTTTTTTAAACCAATGAGAACAAAGACATGATATATCAGAACCTCTGGGACACAGCTACAGCAGTGTTTAGTGGGAAATTTATAGAACTAATTGCCCCACAGGAGAAAGCAGGAAAGATCTAAAATGGACACCCTAACATCACAATTAAAAGAACTAGAAAGCAAGAACAAACAAATTCAAAAGCTAGCAGCAGACAAGAAATAACTAAGATAAGAGCAGAACTGAAGGAGATAGAGGCACGAAAAACACTTCAAAAAATCAGTGAATCCAGGAGCTGATTTTTTGAAAAGATTAACGAAATAGATAAACTACTAGCCGGACTAATAGAGAAGAGAAAAGAATCAAATAGACAGAATGAAAAATAATAAAGTAGATATCACCACTGATCCCACAGAAATACTACCATCAGAGAATACTATAAACACCTCTACACAAATAAACTAGAAAATCTAGAAGAAATGGATAAATTCCTGAATACATACACCCTCTCAAGACTAAAACAGGAAGAAGTTGAATCCCTGAACAGGCCAATAACAAGTTCGAAAATTGAGGCAGTAATTAATAGCCTGCCAACAAAAAAAAAAGCTCAGGACCAGATGAATTCACAGCCAAATGCTACCAGAGGTAGAAAGAGGAGCTGGTACCACTCTTTCTGAAACTATTTCAAACTAACAAACAAAAAAGAGGGATTCCTTTCTAATTCATTTTCTGAAGCCAGCATCATTCTGATACCAAAACTTGGCAGAGACATAACAAAAAAAAGAAAACTTCAGGTCAATATCCCTAATGAAAGTCAATGCAAAAATCCTCAATAAAATACTGGCAAATAGAATCCAGCAGCACATCAAAAAGTTTATCCACCAAGATCAAGCCCGCTTCATCCCTGGGATGCAAGGCTGGTTCAATATATGCAAATAAAAAAATGCAACTTATCACGTAAACAGAACCAATGACAAAAACCACATGATTATCTCAATAGATACAGAAAAAGCCTTTGATAAAATTCAACACCCATTCATGCTAAAAACTCTTAATAAACTAGATACTCATGGAACATATCTCAAAATAATAAGAGCTATTTATGACAAACCCACAGTCAATATACTGAATGGGCAAAAGCTGGAAGCATTCCCTTTGAAAACTGGCACAAGACAAGGATACCCTCTCCCACCACTCCTATTCAACATCGTATTGGAAGTTCTGGCCAGGGCAATCAGGCAAGAGAAAGAAATAAAGGGTATTCAAATAGGAAGAGAAGAAGTCAAACTGTCTCTGTTTGCAGATGACATGATTTCATATTTAGAAAACCCCATCATCTCTGCCCCAAATCTCCTTAAGCTGATGAGCAACTTCAGCAAAGTCTCAGGATACAAAATCAATGTGGAAAACTCATAAGCATTCCTACACACCAATAATAGACAAACAGGGAGCCAAATCATGAGTTAACTCTCATTCACAATTGCTACAAAGAGAATAAAATACCTAGGAATACAATTTACAATGAATATGAAGGACCTCTTCAAGGAGAGCCACAAACCACTGCTCAAGGAAATAAGAGAGGACACAACCAAATGGAAAAACATTCCATGCTCATGGATAGGAAGAATCAATATCATGAAAGTGGCCACACTGACCAAAGTAATTTATAGATTCAATGCTATTCCCATCAAGCTACCATTGACTTTCTTCACAGAATTAGAAAAAACTACTTAAAATTTCATGTGGAACCAAAAAAAGAGCCTGTATAGCCAAGACAATCCTAAGCAAATTAAAAAAGCCTGAGGCATCACGTTACCTGATTTCAAACTATACTACAAAGCTACAGTAACCAAAACAGCATGGTACTGGCACCAAAACAGATGTATTGACCAATGAAATAGAACGGAGGTCTCAGAAATAACATCACACATCAACAACCATCTGCTCATTGACAAATCTGACAAAAACAAGCAGTGAGGAAAGGATTCTCTATTTAATAAATGGTCTTGGGAAAACTGGCCAGCTATATGCAGAAAACTGAAACTGGAATCCTTCCTTACACCTTATACAAAAACTAACTCAAGATGGATTAAAGACTTAAACCTAAAACCATAAAAACCCTAGAAGAAAACCTAGGCAAAACCATTCAGGACATAGGCATGGGGAAAGACTTCATGACTAAACACCAAAAGCAATGGCAACAAAAGCCAAAATTGACAAATGGGATCTAATTAAACTAAAGAGCTTCTGCACAGCAAAATAAACTATCATCAGAGTGAACAGGCAACCTACAGAATGGGAGAAAATTTTTACAATCTGTCCATCTGACAAAGGGCTAATATCTAAGGTCTACAAACAACTTAAACAAATTTACAACAAAAAAGTAAATAACCCCATCAAAAAATAGGCAAAGGATATGAACAGACACTTCTAAAAAGGAGACATTTATGCTGCCAACAAACTTATGAAGAAAAGCTCATCATCTCTGGTCATTAGGGAAATACAAATCAAAACCACAGTAAGATACCATCTCATACCAGTTAGAATGGCAATTATTAAAAAATCAGGAAACAGGCCAGGTGCAGAGGCTCACCCCTGTAATCCCAACACTTTAGGAGGCCGAGGTGGGGTGGATCGCAAGGTCAGGAGATCGAGTCCATCCTGGCTAACATAGTGAAACCCTGTTTCTACTAAAAAAATTAGCCAGACATGGTGGCAGGCCCCTGTAGTCCCAGCTACTCCGGAGGCTGAGGCAAGAGAATGGCATGAACCAGGGAGGAGGAACTTGCAGTGAGCCAAGATCATGCCACTGCACTCCAGCCTGGGTGACAGAGTGAGACTCTGTCTCAAAAAAAAAAAAAAAAAAAAAAACAACAGGTTCTGGAGAGGATGTGGAGAAATAGGAACACTTTTCCACTGTTAGTGGGAGTGTGAATTAGTTCAACCATTGTGGAAGACAGTGTGGCAATTCCTCAAGGATCTAGAACCAGAAATACCATTAGACCCAGTATTCCCATTACTGGATATATACCCAAAGGATTATAAATCATTCTACTATAAAGACACATGCACATGTATGTTTATTGCAACACTGTTCACAATAGCAAAGACTTGGAACCAACCCAAATACTCATCAACGATAGCCTGGACAAACAAAATGTGGCACATATACACCAAGGAATACTATGAAGCCATAAAAACGATGAGTTCATGTCCTTTTCAGGGACATGGATGAAGCTGGAAACCATCATTCTCAGCAAACTAACACAGGAACAGAAAACCAAACACCACATGTTCTCATTCAAAAGTGGGAGTTGATTTATTAGAACACATGGATATAGGGAAGGGAACATCACACACCAGGGCCTTCTGGGGAACTTGGGGCTACTGAAGGGGTAGCATTAGGAGAAATACCTAATGTAGGTGATGGGTTGATTTGTACAGCAAGCCACCATGACACGTGTATACCTATGTAACAAACCTGCATGTTCTGCACATGTATCCCAGAACTTAAGGTATAATTTTAAAAAAAGAAACAACATTAGCAAAACAATACAGCAAAAAAATGAAAAGAAAAAAAGGAGATGACAGCTTCATGCATGTTATATCCCCTGTGGATTTTCCAATGGGACAAGATGTGGAGGTGAAAAGGAGATTGGTGATCCTGACCCTGTGCAGGTCTAGACTAATGTGTGTGTTTGTGTCTTAGTTTTTAACAAAACAGTTTTAAAAAATTAAAAATTTAAAAATAGAAAAAACATAGAATATGAATATAAAGAAAATACTTTTGTACAGATGTACAATGTGATTGTTTTAACTGAAGTGTTCTTATTAAAACATCAAAAAACTTGAAAAAACTTTAAAATTTTATACAGTAAAAATGTTACAGTAAGCTAAGGTTAACTTATTTTTTAAGAAAGAATTTTTTAAATAAATTTGCTGTAATCTAATAGTACAGTGTTCGTAAAGTCTATAGTAGTGTACAGTAAAGTCCTAGGCCTTCATATTCACTCACCATTTATCCACTGACCCACCCAGAGCAACTTCCAGCCCTGCAAGCTCCTTTCATGGTAAGTATCCTGCACAGACATACCATTTTTTAATATTTTAATACTATATGCATACTATTTATACTACATGTTTAGACACACAAATAGTTACCATTATGTTATAATTGCCTATAGTTTTCAATAGAGTAACATGCTATACAGGTTTGTAGTCTAGTAACAATAGGCTATGCCATATAGCATCGGTGTGTAGTAGGCTATATAAGGTAGGTTTGTGTAAGTACACTCTGATGTTCACACAATGACAAAATCTAATGACAAATTTCCCGGAACACATCTTTGGTGGTAAGCGATGCATGACTCCCCCCCCATATATATATATAATTTCTATATATATATATATAAAATATATGACTATATATATATGTCTATACACGTATAAAAGTGTCCTAACTGGAGTATTATTTGTGAGTAAAAAAATATAAACTAATAATGCCCATCACTAAGAAGTTACATTGATAACATATGTATTTAATAAACATTACATAGTGTTTAAAATAAGGTGTATCTGCATATAATGACAGGAATATATATTGAAAATAATGATGAGATGATAAAAGATCAATTCATAGAATTATATGCAGAGTATGTTTACATTTGCCTAAAAAGACATCTATGTAAATGCATAGGACATATCTGCAGGGGTAGACAGCAAACCATTACCAGTGTTTTCCTCTGGGGATATTGAGAGCATTTAAGTTGGAGTTGTGGTTAGAAAAGAGGCAAGAACAAGAGAATAATTACTTATTACTTTGTACCATCCTGTAGTGCTTCAATTTAACAAAAATATATTATCTTTTTAATAAAAATTCAAATGCCTTACATTGGCTATAACTTCTAAAAAAGCAATATCTCCCTAGACTCTGAAAAATATGGACTGAGATTATTTCAAAGTAATTCACTTCTTACATTTAAAAAATTAAGCTGAATTTCACTCCAAATTCAAATTCAGATTCTAATAAAATTTATTTTAAAACTAAGAATAAACGTTAAAACGATATGTGAACAATATTCTTACAGTTTGTAGTTTATTCCTAACTTCTGACACTCTTCCATCTTTTTTTTTTTTGAGATGGAGTCTCCCTCTGTCACCCAGGCTGGAGTGCAGTGGCACAATCTCGGCTCACTGCAAGCTCCGCCTCCCGGGTTCACGCCATTCTCCTGCCTCAGCCTCCAGAGTAGCTGGGACTACAGGCGCCCTCTACCTCGCCCGGCTAATTTTTTGTATTTTTAGTAGAGATGGGGTTTCACCATGTTAGCCAGGATAGTCTTGATCTCCTGACCTGGTGATCCATCCGCCTCGACCTGCCAAAGTGCTGGGATTACAGGCGTGAGCCACCGCGCCCGGCCTCTTCCATCTTTTTCAGAAGCTCCCTCCAATATCTGTGGCAATACTCCAAATCAAATCCATCATTTTTAGAATTCAGAAATAATAACTGGAAGATTTGTAGATGGATGACTGAATATGTAAACGAGGTTAGGCAAGCCTGATGAAATACCTGTGCAAAAGAATTCAGTGTAAAGTACTTTATAGAAAAATAGACTTGGGAAACCTTTTCCAGAAACAAACAAGAAAAGTAATCAGTTAAGCAAACGAGACCATCTCAATCAGTCATCTATTTGGCAAACTGGTTTCTTCATGTATTTTCGATGATGCTTAAGTGTCCAAGGATTCACTGATTTTTCTGAGTTTAACAGATTTAATTCTTGATTTCCTGTGCTTACTCTTTTGTCCAGGCCAATTATAAAGAGAAACCAGCCAAAGATGAAAGGTTAGGTCTGGAAGTTAATGTGCTTTTAAGAACAAACTTACCAAACAAAAAACATCATTTCAGTTAATAGTAAACAGTAAATTGGAGCAGACATCTCAAAATACCGCCAGTTGCAACCAGAATTTCTTCCTGAGTTCTGGAAGTGTTTGAGACTGGTAGGGGAATTCAAATGATTCTCTGTAGAACCTGCATGCTGCTTCCAATACAGTAAGCTTTGTACGTGAGACAGTACTCAGAAAATGTGAACATTTGCCAGGAAAATCAATCTCAGAATTTTTAAAAATAATAAATATTTGTAAATAATTACCATCATAAATGTGCAACAAGCTATCAATTTTTCTTCTTTTTCTCCTTTTTTTTGCCACCCATTTTTTAAAAAATGTACCTTTTCAAGTTGCAGGTAGCAACTAATAAAGCTGATGACGTGAAAATGTCACTGTTACGGAATTAATTGTATCTCCTCAAAGTCCTTACTGTGAAGTACCTAGAAAGTATGTAACAGACTATATTTAGAAACAGGACATTTAAAGAGATAATTAAGTTAAAAAGAGGCTCTTAAAGTGGGCCCCCAAGCAATCTGACTTGTGTCCTTATAAGAAAAGGAGATTAGGAAAAGAAAAAGAGACACCAGAAACACATGCACCAAAAAAGGCAGTGTGAGGGCACAGCAAGAAGGCGGCCATCGGCAAGCCAAGGAGGGAGACCTCAGAATGGGCTTGGACTTCCAGGCTCCAAAAGTGTGTGAACATAAACTTCTGTTGTTTAAGCCACCCCGTCCATGGTATTTTGCTGCAGCAGTAGAGCAAACGAATATAGTCACAGAAGTCTCAGGGTCTTTAGGAAGAATTCTAATTACGAGTCAGAGGGTGCGATGTACTTCTGTGTAAATGTCTAAGAATAAAATGCATTTTAGAAGAAGATTTTTAAGGCATTACAAGTGTTAAGAGAACAAGCCTGACTTGATACCCAGTGCTCTCTTGAAGGAAGGGAAGCAATCCATTGTGAGGGGTAGAATACCAGGGCGTGAAGGTGAGGATACTTCAGCTTACAGACCCGAGTGTCCTGGGTATGCACCCCCGTGCCCAGAGCCCCTGCACAGAGAAAAGGCTAAGCCCAGCTACCTCCACAGAGAAGGCCAAAGCCAATAATTCCAAAGGACACAAATGTATAAATAACTCAGCAAAGGCCCCTTATTGTGATATTTTCTAATTGTAATTTCCAACATGAAGGCTGCACACAATGTCAAGGTCTGAGATTTAATATTCACAGAAAGCATCTGAGAAGTAAGTAGTATGTTTTCTCATCGAGCCTGTTCCTAAGCAGCTTATAGTTTTGGTATCTGACATTCTCAGGTTCAAAGCTAAAACCCGATCAAAATTTTCATTGTATTAAATGACCTCAATCATCATAATCCTGGCAGATTTTAAATATCAGTCCCTTTGGAGTAGCTTCCCCTGACCAACACTAGAACTTTAATCATCTATAAAACTAAACTAGGAGGTGAACAAATCACTTAGAAATGACACTGGAGGTGGAAGACTAAAGTAGAAGCCATGCATGGGTTAACCGATGAAGCAGGACCACATAGCAGAATTTAGTCAACTGCTGGAGAATGTCTGCGTAGAACGCTATTTGTCCAATTTATCTCTCAGTCCATTTTATATGGAGCCTATGTCCACCAGCCCTGGTGCAAATGCTTACGAATGATTCTGCATAGAACCTGTGTGCAGTTTCCAGTACAGCAAGCTCTATACGTGCAGCATTACTCACACAATTTGAACATTTGTCAGGAAAATCAATCTCAAAATTCTTTAAATAATAAATACTTGTAAATAATTACCATCGTAAATTTCAAAGATTTCAAAGATTTTGATTGAGTTCAGAGTAGGGAAGGAATGATGAAATCAGAGAAATATGGCTATAAGTTGCCTTTGGAATAATGAAGGGTTTCCATTAGCCAAGGCACTTCTGTGCTACCATGAGTGATGCAAATTGTCTCTTTGTAAACACACATCCTATGCAGAGTACCACAAAGTAGAAGCAGTATGCATTATCAGCAATTGAAATGAGGTTGGTAAAGTTGTGGTTGTGGTGTGGGTTGGGAAATGATTCTGGAACTTTAGCCTGCCTGACTCTTTTAGGAAATCTAAATTTATTGAGCACGGCTATGTGCCAAGGCCTGTGATAAGCACTATGCATATTGCCTGATTTAGACACTGGATGAGGAAATGAGCTCAGAAAACTTGGATAATTCGGCCCAAATGACCCATCTAGGAAGTTGTGAATCCAGAAACTGCACCCAGGTCTATTTGCTCCAATGTGTCCTCTCTTGAGTATTTTACTATATTTTTGTCTTTTTACTATGATCATTCAATTTATTTTAAAAATTCAACATGGTTAGAAAAAAAAAAGCACAGATACATGTGAGAAGGTGAAACATAAACTCTACTGCCAGCATATAGGCAAGGTAGTTTAGAAGAGTGGAAGGTTGCTCACCTGTACTGACAAGAGAGGTGGCCAAAGAAAATGGAGCCTTGAGGACAGACGGACAGCAGCACTGAACAGAAACTGATTTGCCTCACTCATTTCTTTACCCACACTTATCTACCTGCTCATCTCCACTAACGCCAACCTCCTCATTCAGGATCAAATAGGTTGATCATGCTCTCACTTCAGGCTCTTTGTCCTTGCTGGTCTGATTGCCTGAATCACTCTTCCCCTAGACAGTCTCAGTGCTCTTTTTCTTGCCTCCTGCAGATTTTGCTCAAATGGTAGCTTCTCCCAGGGCATTATTTGACCTTGTATCCCTCTGGCATTCCCAGACATCTGCCCTCAGTATAAGTTTACTAAATAAATTTACTAATCAACAAATATCACAAAAATAATTCTTATGCCAAAGTGACATATTCTGGGGTGGCATACCCTGATCCCTGTCAGCTCCTTCCCCCATACTAAGCAAAGATTACTATTCTATATGGCTGCAAAAACATCACCCAGTGAAAGAGCAGTCATTCTATAGGCAAGCAGGCGCATTCCTAGTATTCTTTAAGGTGGAAGTCATTCACTAGAGCTGACAAATCTTTGATTCTTTGAACTGGGGAATAATTGCTTTGGTTTCTAAGTCCTGCTTGGATTGAGCAAACACATACCTGGCTTATTATCAATAACTTTCTTCGTTAGACAAATAGGTGACGATGTCAATAGGAATTTCAAAAATATGTGTGCTGGCAAAATAAACTCTGCCTTTGGAAACATCATCACAATTTAACTGGTTCTAAGTTACTCAGGCAGCCTAGGTCATTGTGTGCCACTGCACTGAAATTGCCCTTCAACAAAACTGGCACTGGCAGCTAGCCGTCAAATTTGAAATGTTTCAGCCAACAGAGTTGCTTTGGAATCTTTCCCACATACCAATAAATCTCTTGATCTCGGGAAAACATTTCCCGATATTCAGGAACTTTTCTATTGTTCCTTGCAACTTTCCCCAGAGGACACATAAGGCTTTCCTAGACCTTTTGACGCCCACATAACCTTCATATACTGAGCGCTCAGGTCACAAGTAAGCAACATTCACTGGGGGCTGTGATTTGAACACTAACTTTCTGCTTTTCTAAAATTTAGGGGGTGAAGAAAGAGCTTGAGAATTTCTTTGCATTGAGGTGAAGTCTCGTGTATGGAGTTCGAGTCTGCTCTATCTTCAAGCAATGTCACTGTAAGTTTGTCCCTAATGCACTCTCAGTGAGGAGCGAACTGCTACTGTAAGTTTCAAATTTTATGCAAAAATAAATCTGTGATAATCACCTTTCTCCTGTTAACCAGCTTGTTGTTGAAGTTAAGCATTCTTGAAGACACACACATTTGGTAATCTAATGTATGACCAGATTTTGGTACTCTAAACAAATCATTTTTCCCACAGTATGTTCCTTGAACATTAACTCTATAAGGTCTCATGAAAAGGAAAGTTTTCTAAGATGAAGTGACTTACGAAATTCTGTATCTAATCCTCTTTTGTAGAGTTGTCATTTATGTTAGTGATCTGAAAAGGGCTACAAAGACTAAATCTGTTTCACTTGGCTTATTCCAGAATTTGCCAAACTTATTTGACTGTAATTCCCCTTCTCTTCTGTTAGATCTAGTGACATTCTGCAGAACTAGCAAGCATTCTAGGAAACTCAGCTTGGACAGCACTATTCTAAATACAGCAAACACAATCACATGTTGTTCAGAAGTCAGAGTTCTTAAAACTTCAGCCTTTGGCTTTTCGGCAGTCCCCATATGGGATTATTTTAGAGTAGGGCTCTTCAAACTTTTTCTGTAAAGGGACACATAGTAAATATGTTAGGCTTTACAAGACACATAGTCTCTGTCCTTTGCAACTAGCTACTCAACTGTGCCACTGTAGTATGAAATTAGCCACATATAATATGTAAACAAATGAGTGTGGTTGTGTTCAAACAAAACTTTATTATCAAAAACAGGCCACAGACTCAACTTGAGCCATAGGTTGTAATTTGCAACCCTCTCTTTTAGAGTGGGGCAACCACCTGTCATTCATATGTAATACCTAATCAGTTATTTAATTTATATCTAATATCTAATTCATATCTAGTATCATATCTAATATATCTCATTCATATCTAATACCTCTCATTTATATCTAATACCTAGTTACCTAATTCATATGTAATATCTAATCAGTTATCTAATACCTTAAGTTATCTAATAACGTATCTACTATCTAATCAGTTATCTAATACCTTAAAAGTACACATAAGATTAAAAAGAAGGTCATTGTGACTTTGTTAGGCAGCCAAACTTGGCCAACCTTAACTTTTAAAAGACTGGAGCATAGTTCACTTAGGTCAGTATATAAAATCCCTCTCATGGTAATCACAACCAAGATGAACCGGCATCCTCAGAGAAGATCCATAACTTGTTTGTCGTTTGAAACTAAGAGAACAAGATACAGGTAAGTGTCCCATTGCTTTGATAATTTACTTTAAAGCAAATAGCCAATTTTAAATGGCAAACTAGGAATTTCCCAGTAAAAAGCAAACTGATTTACCAGCAGAACTCCAAACTTCCTTTTGTAGGTTAAGTAAAACAGGGAGGTTCTTAGAAAAGGAAATCTGCCATAAGTACTAGAAAATTCCAAACTCATAGTTATTTTAAGTTAAGCCCTATTGCGGAATCAACAGTCTCCATTATGCACAAGGGACTACCCACCAGAAGAGCATCCAAAGATAATAATCTATGAGAAAGGAGACCACAAAAATGTGGATACTGAATTTCTGGCAGGACCTTGGAGCTTATGTTTAAAGAAGTGATTGTTCCTTAGATACCAAGGCCATTTCTCTAGCTTTATGCTGGCAAGTTTTCTATTTATTGATGCTTTATCTTTGTGTGACTCTTTTTGTTAACCCTTTCCAATGCAAGCATTTTGGTTCCCCTGCAGTATCAACAACAACAACAACATTTTTTTTGGAAAAGCTTTATTTTTATTTGTTTTTTTGAAAAGCTTTATAAAAAGCTTCTTGATTAATAGAATAATAAGATTTTAGCACTGGAAGGAATATAAAAATACCTAATCTAACTACATTGAAAAGATCAACGAGGGATCTGGTCCAAGACAGCAGATGATCATCCATGACTAGCCGTGACAGCCAGGTTTCCTGGGTCATGCTGAAGGCTGTTCAGAGGACAGATTCTCAGAGCTGACATTCTAGACCTTGTAAAGGTTCATTGTCAGGTTCTTGACTGGGCTTCTTTTCTCAGAATAAATGACATGTGCAACATCCCAAGGTAGGAAGTGTTATAGAATGCAAGTACATTTGCTTCTACTTTGTTATAAATTATATGCACACTTTGAAAATAGTTAAGGCTTAGTGCCTAGGATATATGCATTCTCAAATAGCAGGGACATTTTGGCTAATACTTAACTGGGAAAGAAAATCTGGCTGTGCCTGCAAAACTAATGATCTGTACATCTTCTGTTGATGTGCATTGTGAAGAGATGGTGCTATTGAGAACTTGGGAAGAGTAAGTTTTGAGGGCAGTTCCCTGGAGGGGAAACAGGAAATACAGAGGTTTGTATTTGTCTCCATCTCCTTAGATCACCTAGACTAATGCACGAGCTTTCTGTAGGTAGAGGCCAAGAGGATTTTTTCACAAAAGACTTTATAAGACTTGGGTTAACTGTGCTAGCTTGAGGTCCAGAATTGGGGAAAATGGCTTTATTTCATTTTATCTTCAGCATTGTGAAAGTTCAAGAGAACCCAGTGCATTTGGAACCTTGAGGGTTTTACAAGCCTTGGTAGCCCAAGGACATGGCAGGCAGGCAGAAAAGTTGTTTTTCGTAGAGTTGTTGGCAGCTGTGAAGTGTCCAACTAAGCTTGAAGCATGTAGGGGAGAAAAAAAAAAATGTCTTTTCTTTCAATCTTAAGGTCATAGCTGAAACTCCCAAAAGAAAAGTTTGAGAAGTGAGAAGCATATAGATTTACTTAATAGAAGCTTTCTGTGACATGGGAGCCTTCAGAGATGAAGACACAAAGACACAGGGAAACATAAGGTTTGATGAACAGTAGACAGTCATAGAGAAATATGATTAGACAGAAGGGTATGGGAAAAAGCTAAGGGCATCATAGCAAGGCCTGTTTGTATAGATTCTCCTCTGTCTTCAGGATAAGCATGCCCCTTTCCTCTGGGTATAGGGAGGACACCTTCCGTTGAGGGTCTTATGACCTGCTTTAGGGAAGAAAAAGGATGAAAGAAAGGTGAGAGTGGCCTTCCTGCTTCTGCTATTTCCTCAAAAGCTGAGTTGCCATATTTTGGAATAGCGTGTCCTGAACCCATCAGAAAGCCAGCATCTACAGTCCCTGTGGCCTTGTGAGAGATCTGCCCTTGGGGCAGAGCACCAGGGGATTTGGGAAGGAGAGGGCTCTAAGGCCAGCCTCATTATACACTTGGGAATGAGGTGCCAGCCGCACTGGAACATTCATATCAATGGGTTCCTATTTTAAGCCACAGACTACAGAATTCTGGGAAAGTTTTGGTTATACTTGGCAATATTAAGACTTAAACTCCACAAAGGAATTTTAAAATACTTTACCCAAATAAAAGAGAAATTTTAACTTTCTGCAAGTTATGATTCATGTACTGTTGTTAAGCAGCCACTAAAAAAGAAAAATGAAATAAAGGGAAAAACCCACTAAACTTAAACTAAAACTAAATATCTTAATGAAAACAGTTTATGGAAGGTGTGTTTTGTCTGCTTCCATGTGTTCATTCTGTAGAGCAAATATCTTGTGGTTAATGTTCCTCTTCTCATTTACATGCTAAAACACCCTCCCCACCAACAAATACCAAAGCTTTTCCCTAAAGCAACATGGTCTGTCTATGGTGTTTATAGCACAGGACATTAATTAAAATATAGAGAAACATTGCTTCACCCAACCAATGCAAGAACATTAAATTCCAGCAATTCAGAACATCACTTCAAGTAGTATATGCAAATTAAGGATATTGTGTGTTTTTATTTTAATTGTAAGTGGTAGGGTCTTTTGGTAAGGTGACATTTTGAAATGGTTCTTCTGTTAAATACTTAAGAAATTTCTTTTCAAAGTAAATAATGATACTTTGCCCAGGTGGTGAATCTCTACACCCACTAGACTTTTATATACTCCATTGTTTTCGCCCACTCACTCAGCCACCCACCTACTTGGGGTGGCTCTTCCTCCAAATATTCATGACACCCCTTGGGGGCACTGAGAGGTTATTATGGCCATCCTTGGCCTCGCCTCCCAAATGAAGAATGTTCCCGACTGCATCGCTCTTTCCATATTTCCATCTACAGCTCTTGCTTATTAGTGTGCACATCCTGCCCTCAATATTACATCAATTTCTGGGGCTGTGTGTGATCTGGAGGTGGCTGACTGGGTGTCCGTCATGTGATACATCTAAGTGTTTCAACCCCGATGGCAGCCTTCCAGCAGCTGGGATTAACTTTCACATTCTGAAGATCAGTTTTCAAAGGTGGAAACCATGGGTGTGCCTGCAACACTACCACATTTCTCATGCTTATAGAAACCTGGGCTTGCCTGAGCCATAAACCCTAACAGTAATGAAAATGCCACACATTCCAAGCCTGTCATCATTCTCTAGCTTTGATTATACAATTGCAGCCTATGACTGGCCTCAACCATCCTGTCCATCAAAGGACTATCACCCACCATTCTTTGAGTAGCCACATGCGTCTTTACCTCCCTTTTGGCTTTTGGTTACATTATCACTTGACCTAAAATGTTATCCCCAGCTTCTATGTACCCACATTCCATGGTCCCTTCAAACCCTAATTCCAGGTCTACTTCCTCTGTGAGTTCTTTCCTAAATATGCCACCCACCGGGGTCCCACCTTCCTAGAACTTCCTTGCACTTACTGTCTCAATGCAGAGTTCTCTGCATTCCCATTTTGCTTGATTACTTGTTTATTTTTCACTCTCGCACTTTTATGTGGCCTTTCTTGTGATTATGGTTTATGTTCACTGTTGTAAAACAGTTGGTTTATGTGTGACTCTTCAGGGTTTGCTAAGTACCTTATCTCATTCTGGTAATCAGAACACTCAGTATGGATTTGGGCAGAGAGTAGGTGGTCAGTGAACATAGTTTGAAAGACAGTCTCTGTATTTCCCACTAGGAGGCTAGAAAGAAAAAACAAAATCTGGATATTTCTTTTGTAAAATTTGTTGATTCCTCAGAATTAATTACTACTTTAATATCACATGATACAAATGGATCAAATTCATTTAATCCTAATCTAGTAATTAATTCCTCCAGCAAGTAATGTGCCAAATAGGACATTGCTGAATTGCAGAGTTTTGATGATAGAGTCGACGTCACAGTTTTTACTTCTCTAAATCATAAACAGTTGCTTAACTGTTTTAAGCCACAGCTTTTCTCCCTCTCCATCTCTCTCTTTCTCTGTGTATTTACTAGAAATTTAAATTATTCGATATAAATCATAGCATTTTTAAAACAGCATTTTACAAACAACAAAGAAACATTTTTTGAATCAATTTTCTACACTAGGCTTTATGAAGGTACAAACATGAGCACTTAAAAAATTAGTGAATTCAAGGAAATTCTTCTTGTGAGTTAAGAATTTTTTATCTTTGCCTTCCTACAGCATATTCTTGTGTTTGCTTGTAAGTGTTTTCATTATAACCCATGCACATTAATGCTGCCCCTAATGCCATTTTATCACTGCTAAGAAAGCAACTTAATTCATCGATAGCTATTGTTGTTAACCCTTGTGTTCTAAAAGTGTATACGTCTAATAGGAGTATAACTTTGCAAAATTGTTTTGAAAACCTGTCTGTCAGCATCTAGTAAAGCATACCTTTGACTTAATAATTCCACTTTTAGGTATATGCTAAGCAGAAACACACATGTATATTCACCAAAAAAAACATGTTTGTGGCAGCTTTATTCATAATACTTTAAACTGAAAATTAACCGAAATGCCTATCAACAGTAGAATGGATAAGTAAATTGTTGCAGATTCACACAATAGAAACCTATGCATCACTGAGAATAAAGAAACTACATATCCATTAGCAGCATGGATGAAGTTCACAAATATAATGTTGGACAGAAGAAGGCAGACACAAAAAACAGTGTACTGTAAGATTACTTCCATAAAATAATTTGAAATAAAGGCAACATTTCCCATGCCCTAGGAAGTTCCTCTTAGTGAGTGATTTGTTTTTCTAAGACCAGCCGAGCAAGCACAAAAGAACCAGCGGGTAGGCAAGTGTAGGAGCAAAAACAGGTTCAAGTTTATTTTGGTAACCTAAGGTGTGGGGAAGAAGTCTGTCGGCCTCTGGCAAAGAAGGCCGACAGAGTCCTCCCCCCGTGGGGCTCTCGGGCGGGGTTCCTGCATCCCGACATCAGTGGGGCTGGAGGAAGGCCGCGTGGCTCACTGGCGGAGAGCAGCTTTTCTAGGAGTGGGAGGGCAATAGGCGGGGCACGGGCGTGTCGGGGGGCGTTCTGCAGGTGCGACCAGGTAAATCTTGGTCTCTTTGGATTGACGTCACCTGGCGCATGCCCAGTTGATCTGCACCTTCCTGGGCGCCGGCTGCATTTTTGTGCGGGCGGGAAGAGCTGGTGGTGAAGAAGAACCCGGAAGTGCACCATCTTGCCTCCGTTTGTCCAAACAGTCCAACCTTTTATTGATAATACTAATAAAGGGGCACCATGGTCTATCTGGCTACTTCCTGCTGTTAAGGGGCGTCGTTAAGGTTGGGGCCTATGGTTGGTATTTGGACGCACGGATGAAAAATAAAATAAGGCACAGTATTAGTATAGGAATGAGGAATGGAAGCATTTGTTGGAATATGGGCAAAATCCAGAAAGATAGTCCTGGCAAGGCTGAGGAGTATGAGATAGTTAAGAAAATTTAGTAAGTTTGAGGCGAGTGGGGGAAAGCCAAACTGATTTCCACTGATTGCTTTTGGTAGGGGCCCTTTTTAGCTGGGAATGAGGAACGAGTGCGCAAAGTAGTTGTTGGCCAGGCAGCAATTAAGGAGTGGAGTTTTTGTGGAGTGGATGGCTTTCCGCTTACTCCTACTACAGAGATATTGGATGGAAGGCTAGGTCCAGAGAAGGACGGCAAAACAGAATAGGTAGCCTCGCTGTCGATTAAAAAATTAATTGTCTTACCCGCTACCAGGAGAGTTACCCGCAGCTCGGCGAGGGTGATGGGGGTCCCCGAGTCTCGGCACCTTCAGTTATCGTCCAGATGTAGGAGCTGGAAGGAGCTCCCAGGATCCTGGGAAAGGGGGTCACGTGGAGACACAGCATCTGTTCTCAGGGTGGGGCAATCAGACTTCCAGTGTCCTCCCTGCTGGCAAGCAGGGCAGGGGGTTGCTGGTGGACGAGGGTTAGGACATTCACTGGCCTAATGTCCTGATGCCTTGCACTTATAGCAAGGCTGCATTGGGGCTCGGGGACCTTGCGGACACCTGTTGGCATAGTGTCCTGCCTTGCCACACTTATAGCAGACTCCTTTCGTAGCCTTGGAGTCTGTGGGGTGTGTGCTCTCTGGTCTGGGGTTACGACTGGGCTGTAAAGCTGCTGCTAGGAGCTGTAACTTCTGTTTGAGGCATGCCTGTCGCACTGCCTCAGCCATCTCCTCTCTGGAGTTATAGACTTTAAAGGCTAATTTAACTAGGTCTTGTATTGCTGTCTGAGGACCATCCTCTACCTTTTGAAGTTTTTTACGAATGCCCTCCCACTCCTAGAAAAGCCGCTCTCCGCCAGTGAGCCACGCGGCCTTCCTCCAGCCCCACTGATGTCGGGATGCAGGAACCCCGCCCGAGAGCCCCACAGGGGGAGGACTCTGTCGGCCTTCTTTGCCGGAGGCCGACAGACTTCTCCCTACCCACCTTCTTTCCCTGAAGCTAGGTGACCAAAATAAACTTGCAGTTTTTGCTCCTACACTTGCCTACCCGCTGGTTCTTTTGTGCCCGCTCGGCTGGTCTTAGAAAAACAAATCAGTGAGTATGGGTGTAGTGATAGAAATGGGGCACAAGAAGGCTTCCGGATTGGTGGTAATATTCTGTTTATTGATTTGGGTACTGATTTCAACTGTGCAAATTCACTGAGCACTTTCCTGTATGTATATTATATTTGAATACAGTTTTTTTTTTTTTAATATTCCAGTCTGCCCGGACACTGTATGTTCTGGAATCACTCAGCACTCGCTGGCAGGCCACTGGCACTTCCTTTGCTGCTCTTCCATCACGCTGGCATCTCAGCCACTGATTGGACTCTTGCCATGCCTACCTTTCCTCAAGACTCCAAACAGGAGGTAATGGCTGGTTGTCTCTCTCTGATTGTCCCAGTGGATTATTTTGAATTCACTTCTTGACTTCTAATAGCATCAATTCCAGGATTGTTTAGTTGGTGCTTCATTCTTTTCTCCATTTGCTAATTTTTTACAGTAATTTATCTTCTTCAGTTGCTCCCCTTTCTTTTATATCCTTGGCTGTTGTGAGATGCCTCTCATCTTTTGCTTTACTTGCATTTGTCTTTTCTTTGGATTGTTACCTTTCCATTTGCCGTCATTTCTCTGGTGACCAAGAGTGTTCTATATATCTGCTGTGTGAATGGCACCGTGAGGTGTCAGAAGTGTTCCAACCAGCAGCTGAAGACTCTTGGTTTAAGGAATGTGTCATCTCCTCATCTGGCAGGGTACATGAACAACTATTTCTGCATTTCTGTGCTTAAGACTCCTCTATATCACATCTGGAGCTATTAAGTGTGGTTTAACTCACATTAAAATGCTGAATTTTTTATCTTTGCCTTCTTAAACACATTAAAATGCTGCTTAGAACTGTATTTGTAGCCAGCATATGGCAGCCCAATGTGCAAAGCCTCCTTCTCCTGGGAAAGTCATCCAGGCAGGTAGATACTTCTATCATCCTCTGTAGTCTTGTTCATGGTTATTATCCCTTGAGCACATCCTAATCTGTCTTTTACAATTAATTTAAAACATGGCAATGTCTCCACAACTAATTTTGTTATTATATTTCAAGACACAATTATATTACACAAAATATAGTATGTAAAAATCTTTCCTCATAATGACAGTAAGGGATTATAACCCATTGAATAAAATAAGAATGTGTGGACCCACGGAGTTAACACATATACCTATACACAAGTACATGAAAGGAGGGAGAGAAAGTTCTTCCCTGTGGGAGAACACCAAATAATAAATATGAAAAGAATAATGGAGGTAGAAAAAAAATCAGTGTGTCTAAAGAAATAGTAAAACATTTCATGCTCACGGAGAGGAATCAATATCATTAAAATGGCCATACTGCCCAAAGCAGTTTATAGATTTAATGCTATTCCTATCAAAACTGCAAATCACATTCTTCACAGAACTAGGAAAACTATTTTAAAATTCATTTGGAACCGAAAACAGCCTAAATAGCCAAGGCAATCCTAAGCAAAAAGAACAAAGCTGAAGGCCTCAAACTACCTGACTTCAAACTATGCTACAGGGCTACAGTAACCAGAGCAGTATGGTGCTGGTACAAAAACAGACACACGGACTACTGGAGCAGAATAGAGAGCCCAGAAATAGGACTGCACACCTACAACTTCAACAAAGCTGACAAATACAAGCAATGGAGAAAGGACTCCCTATTTAATAAATGATCCTGGTTAGTAAAACTGGCTAGCCATATGCAGAAGGCTGAAACTGGATATCCCTTCCTTACACCATAAACAAAAATTAACACAAGATGGATTAAAGACTTAAGTGTAAAACCCAGAACTATAAAAACCCTAGAAGACAACCTATACAATACCATTCTGGATATAGGAACTGGCAAAGATTTCATGTCGAAGACACCAAAAGGAATTGCAACAAAAGCAAAAGTTGACACATCGGATCTAGTTAAACTAAAGAGCTTCTACACAGCAAGAGAAACTAACAACAGAATAAACACACAACCTTTAGAACAGAAAAAAGTTTGCAAACTATGCATTTGACGAAGGTCTAATATCCAGCTTAAACAAATAAAGAACTTAAACAAATGTAAAAGAAAAAAGCAAATAACCTCATAAAAAGTGGGCAAAGGACATAAACAGACACTTTTCAAAAGAAGACATACTTGCAGTCAACAAGCAAATGAAAAAAAACTCAACATGACTGGTTATTAGATAAACGTAAATTAAAACTATAATGAGGTATCATCTCACACCAGTCAGAATGGCTGTTATTAAAAAGTCAAAAGAAAACAGATGCTGGTGAGGTTACAGAGAAAAGGCAATGCTTATACACTGTTGGTGGGAGAGTAAATTAGTTCAACCATTGCGGAAAGCAGTGTGGTGATTCCTCAAAGAACTAAAAACAAAACTACCATTTGACTCAGCAATCGCATTACTAGGTGTATACCCAGAGGAATATAAATTATTCTACCATAAAGACACATGCAAGCAAATATTCATTGCAGCACTATTCACATGAATGAAGACATGGAATCAGTCTAAATGCCCTTCAATGGTAGACCGGATAAGAAAAAATGTGGTAAATATAAACCATGGAATACAATGTAGCCGTAAAAAGAACGAGATCCTGTCCTTTACAGGAGCATGGATGGAGCTGGAGGCCGTTATCCTTAGGAAAGTAACACAGGAACAGAAAACCAAATACTGCATGTTCTCACTTATTAGTGGGAGCTAAATGATAAGAATCCATGGAATACATAGAAGGGAACAACAGATACTAGGGCCTACCTGAGAGTGGAGGAAACGGATCAGAAAAAAATAACTAACGGGCACTAGCCTGAATACCTAGGTGCTAGAATAATCTGTACAAAAAGCACCCATGACAATTGTTTACCTATATAACAAACCTGCACATGTACCATGAACTTAAAAACTAAAATTAAGAACACAAAAGAAAAATCAATGTTTCATACACATTATAGTAACAACTGATTCAGCCAAGACTCATCAATGGTGCCAAAACTAGTAGGTGAAATTTCGATGGGGAACAGAGGGTTTGCATACTCTCAGAGTATCTCCCTGCAGAATATCTATTCATGAGAGCAAAAAGTAAAAAATGAAAACTACAATGAGACACCGTCTCACACCAGTCAGAATGGCTGTTATTAAAAAGTCAAAAAAAAAACAGATGCTGGTGAGGTTACAGAGAAAAGGGAATGCTTACACACTGTTGGTGGGAGAGTGAATTAGTTCAACCATTGTGGAAAGCAGTGTTGTGATTCCCCAAACCTTCTCTTATACTGACCCTCATTACATGGTGTTTTTTCAAAATTTAATGTGGTGGTCTTTGGCCTTACTGAATTGTATATATGTGTAATACATATTATCTATTTGTATATGATATATGTATATATATTTCCTTCAACTGGTTTCCTAAGTATAATTATTCTTAACAGCTAGACAGCATTTAATAAATACTTGTTTTCTTTCCTTCATATCAAAGCAAGTTGGGATCAATCTGCAGAAAACCTGGGAGATTCCAATTTACCTAACCCATCATCAATCATGGGACAAACTCAGTCCACGTGCCTTGCAATGTGATGTGTGGGGGACAAAACACGACTTAAATCCCCGCCAAAAATCTACAAACTGAGTCTAATCATGAGAAGGATCAGATGAATCCAATGGACACAGTATGTTCTCAAAAAATTAGTATTGGCCGGGCGCAGTGGCTTATGCCTGTAATCCCAGCACTTTGGGAGACTGAGATGGGAGAATCACTTGGGTCCAGGAGTTAGAGACCAACCTAGGCAACATAGAGAGGCCGCTTCTCAGCATGATGGCCCGTTCTTATTGTTTCAGCTATTTGGGAGGCTGAGGTGAGAGGATTGCATGGGCCCCGGAGGTCAAGGCTGCATTGAGCCATGATCACACCACTGCACTCCAGCCTGGGTGACAGAGTGAGACCCCATCCCCCCAACTAAAAAATGTACCATAGAAGAGAAAGAAAGACAGGAACTTTTCCAGATAAAAGGAGACAAAAGAGACTGAATAATCGAGTATAATGTATTATCTTTGATTGGATCTGAAATTCAAGAAAAGAAAAATAGCTATAAAGGACACTATAGAGATAATCTGCAAAATTTGAATATGGATGGAATATTAAATAATGGCATTTTTGTCAATGTCAAATTTCCTTTATTTGATAATTATATTGTGATTAGATTATAAAAGGTACTTGATTTAGGAAATATTTGTTGAAATACTCTTAAAAATTCTCATAATACATAGAACTCACTCTAAAATAGTTCAGGAAGGTAGATAGATTGATATAGATAGATAATAGATGGATAGTTGATGATAGATAGATGAATAGACAAATACTAAAATAGTAATAACTGGTGAATTCAGGTGAAGGCATACAACATTCTTGGAACACTCTTTCAACACTTCTTAAAGTTGATATTCCAAAATAAAAAGTTAAAAATAAGAGTGGCACATAGCCTTTGAAATTTTTTTATAAGATGGGGCAGGTATAAGTTTAAGAAAAGCAATACTCTTTCCAATATATTAGAAATTACCTGATTCCCAAAGATTCCTGTTCCTGATATCTGAACTTCAGACAGCACATTGCTCTGTCATCTCTACTGAGGTTATAATCAATGAACGTCCCATGATAAGATTCTAAAGTGGGTACTTTCTGATTGCCCTCTCTCATGATGTTTTTTTCAAAATTCAATGTGGTGGTCTTTGGCCTTTGCTGGTCTTTGGCCTTACCGAATTATATATATATATATAATATATATTATCTATTTGTATATGATATATGTATATATATTTTCTTCAACTGGTTTCCTAAGTATAATTATTCTTAACAGCTAGACAGCATTGAATAAATAGTTGTTTTCTTTCCTTCATATCAAAGCAAGTTGGGATCAGTATTTTATGAAATTTGGATGCATTTTCTAATTTTTATTCTTAAAGCAGTCTTAGGAAAATGATGTAGTGGTTTGTTTGGAGTGGGGCTAAGGGCTTGGCCATCTGAACTTATCTTTCAGAAATCCTCCTTGTGTGGCTCTTGTTGGAAGGCTGGCCTAGGCCTCCCTTTGCGATAGCTGTGAAGAGCTGGTAAGAGTTCTTCTTCTAGAACTTACATGCCTGAAGCATGTGGTCTCAATTTGACCAATCTGATGCTTCTGCCAGGAATTTGGCTTCAGGATTAAGCACTCCCAGAGGAGCAGGAGGGGTGGAACATTATTTTGGTGGTAGCATTTCATGTCCAGTGTGCAGGGGCAGTGGTGACCCTGACAGTCCTCCAACCATGCAGTATCTTGGTTTGATGTGTGTTCTCAGACCCCATCTTTCTTGCTTTCTTTCTGTTTCCAAATATGGGTCTCCAGACTCTAAGCTGAGTCTGTGAGCTTCCTTCTCTTCAGCAAAGCGATTTCTGACCCCTGTTACTGAATTTGCTGTGTGCTGTTTGTCTAACAGGTCTAGTTTATATTTTAACAAGGAATCGGAGGTTCCCAGGTGTAATAAACTTGGGTAAATTTGCACAACAGGTGCATGTCTAAGAAGAATTTTACTTCCGGTTCATTGGCTTCAAAACCAGTTTTTATTTTGTATTACTAAGTCATTTTCAAAACACGTTTTCATATTATTAATACTGCGGAATTTATGAGCCATTCATCAATAATGAAGTTACCCAGTAACTGAGAGACAAGAGAGCCGTGTCAGTGTTCTCCAGCCAAAATCCAACTGCCACACTCTTTGTTACCTCTTAGCAAACAGAATGGACTGCTTTTTGGACATATGTCATTGTGATTTCTTTGTACTGGTTAAAAAAAAAAAAAAATCATTCTCTCTGCTTTCCCTTCAGGTGACCTTGGAGCATGTTGCATGTTATTCTGTGGCTGCAAATCTTTCTGCAAAGAAGATAAAAATGTTTCATAGTGTAGATTTTCTATTTAGCAGGGCTACCTCTATATTTTGACCCTGGTCTTTGTAAGAATAGGTTTTTTTTTTTTTTTTTTCAATGTCGAAAAATAAGTCATTGGTATCAGTAAAAAAAAGTGCTTTAGAATTTGTTTGATCAAGGAGCTGTGCTTGTGTGCTCTTCTTTCTGTGTGAGAGCTTGTGTAGGTGCTTCTGGCCCAAACATATTTGACGTTCTGATAATCTACAGGATTGGAAATACTGCTTCTGAAAGAAATACATTGTAGAACGATGAAGAATGCCCTATTCAGGTCTTAAGTGGCACCATCTGTGTGTCTCTTAAAATATGGATGCCCTGAAAAGCTTTGTCCCCTGAGAAAAATGTGGCTTCCCACAGGCCCCTAAGTACAGTGATGTGTGAGGTATTTTTCCTCATGCCCTTGGTTGTCGCTCTTTGAGAGGCTGACTTGAGAAGATGCAAGCTCCATTTAGTTGTGCAAACCCTGGGAATAAAGATACACTGCCTGATGAAGAAGGCAAAATCCCAGCTGTCAAAGCAGAAGTTCCAAAGTGGACAGAGCCCTTCTTCATTTGCATGTAAATAGGTTGAAATAAACATCAAAAGGCAGGAAGAGTGTCTACATGGTCACTGATGAGAATTTTAATTCTTGGTTTTGTCTAGCTTGTCTTCTTGATTCCTTTCAGATGTGATGAGGGTCAGAGGAGACTAGATGAAAAGACTGAATGTTATTCTAGAAACTGCCCCAAATCTTCCATGGGTGCTTCTACTACTGCACCACTCAAAATATTTTCCGTTTGCAATTTAAGATTTTCAAAAATAAATGTATATATATCTAAACCAATTATACATCACAACCAAATATTTCAAAGTAAAAATATATTTAAGCTTT
Organism: Colobus angolensis palliatus; assembly: GCF_000951035.1. Lineage (NCBI taxonomy): Eukaryota > Metazoa > Chordata > Mammalia > Primates > Cercopithecidae > Colobus > Colobus angolensis. Next base: position 3,057,434 of record NW_012115322.1, on the reverse strand, counting down.
GTTACTTTAAAATAACATATGCGTAGACGTTAATAAAATTTAATTCTAGTAAATGCTCTTTTTTCTACTTCTGCTTTACGAAACCAATTTCTTATTGAAATAGTGTAGCAGCCCCTAAAACCTAAAGATAGACAGATAATATATGATATTTATTGTACCAATTTCAAATTGAATATTTGAATATTTGTAGTTATTCCCGGAACATATTTAATACCACCAACTTCCCTGAATGTAAGTTCAGAAAATAGAATCTAACCATGCTGAATAAAGAAAGCAAGTCACTTTCCACTTCTGACAATAAAATCATTGGTATAATTTAATTTACAAAATTATAAATCTTGATTTTGATATTAAGATGTAATACAATTTCTCCTTTTGTCTGATTTTGGATTGTAGAATACTTAGAGTAATTCTTCCTTCATTAATCCCAAGAGCTCCAGGTCTCTGTTTGCACACTAGGAAGGAATCCCTCAGTGAGGTCTGCTCACATAGCACTGGACTGCCCTCCCAATTAGAGCACGACACTTCCCCAGGCACATGGTGTCTGCATTGTTCCTGTCTTTTGAAGCGTTGCACAGTGTTTAGTGTGGTACTTAGCACACAGCAGGCATGCCATGTTGCCAGTGGCCAGCATTTACACACTTCCCACATTGATGGATAAAATCTTGCTGAGTCTGGATATTTGTATCAGTCAACCCCGAGTTATCTTTGCTTAAATATCTATCAGCAGATTTTCTGGATTATCTTTATAAGCTTTGCCATATGGGGCAAAGAGCTAAGACTTCAGTTTTCTTGTTTATAAAATGAGGGAGGCATACAAAATGATTTCTGAGCACTCTCCTACATTGAAGTGCTGGGATCCTCTTATATCTAATGACCTACCAAATATCTGTCTGCACCAGGTGTCTCATTGGCATGTTTAATTCAGCAAGATACAAACTAAACTCCCTTTCCTTCCAAAACCTCAGTCTTGTCCTCATTTCCTTTGGTGGAATTGAAAGCTGTTTTCCTCTTTGAATCCCCCTTCTCCTATGTGTTCATATCCAATCCATTGCATGGCTCTCCATCTTCTTTTGACTGTACTTTCTTTCCAGCGACACACCCCCCATTAACACTGAGACTGCCTGGCTCAAGACGTTATGACTGCCTTCAATAACTATTAATTTCTCTGTCTATAGTTTTTCTACCTAGTTAAGTAGATACATATTTGCAACCACTATCCTTTCTAACAATGTCCCAAATTACCTTGCTAAGTATTTGCCTCCTCTTTCCAATGTTTTCTATACTCCAAATAATACTCCATGCTGTTCCATAATGCATTCCAAGTTTCCTTAGTCCAGCCATTTATTTAATACTTCAATTGAAGGTTTCTGTCATCTCTTCCTCTCAAATTTTGCCTGTCCTAGAACTTTATTGCAATTGCCATGACATTTTGTTTCATTAAAAATTCCTGGTCCTTTAAGATATGATCACACTATCCTTTGAATTGCCACAGTATTTTATGTACTTCATGTATCTCTTCCTATGGAAATTTTTACACTTATCTCTCAACAAGTTTTTAAATACCATGAGTCCTATTGTGTCTTATTCATTTTTTATGCTTTTAGGACTCTTAATATCTTGTACGTAGAAATGTACAAAGAATTTGTTGAAGGAAACTGAATTTAAGTTTAAAAGGTTGTCTAAAGTATCATTTCATTGCAAGTTATAGAAACGCACATAAGAGAGCTCAAGAAAAGGAAGAATTTTCTGGATAGGAATATATTACAGACCTTAAGGGCAGACAGATTTCCCTGCTTCCAACAGTATATGTTTTTCATTACATTTTTCTCTCTCTTTCCAGAACTGTTGGCGTCTCTAAGCCCAGGATAACATAACCCAAGGGATGCCCTCCTTGTTCAAACCTCTAAACTAGAGTCTGAGTTCGCACCACATTCTCAGAAAGAAATTTCATTAACTCCTCAGTTCAGGTGTCTACCGCTGGCTCAATAAACTTTAAACAAGGGAGATATTCTTGTCTAGCCAGCTGCCCTCTCATTAAGAATGTTTGAATCAAAGTCTCTGAAAAGAGAACAGAAAAGAAGTGGCTTAATGTGTTATCAGAGAAAGGGACACAGATTGGCACACAACCTAAGAAGAACCACTCCAGAACACTGGCAGAATCTAACTTTGACCATGTAGATATACAGGGTTTCCGAATTATTCTAAACTTCATGTAGACCCACAAAAAGACAATAGTATCTGAATCCCCATATGACTTCTGGAGCCTTCTGTCTTATTGTGCACAGCACGTTGTATCGTTGCCCCCAGTTATTTGCTCTACCTAAGTCTTATGAGAGAGACATGTCTCAAAAAGATATATAGGTGTGGCTGTCTGTACATGATACTGGCCGAAATTAAATTTCTCTAAAACTTAAGTTTTATACTATCAAAAGAGCCACTGGCCCGCATTAGAAGAGATTGTAATTGGGCCAGGCACAGTGACTCATGTCTGTAATCCCAGCACTTTGGGAGGCCAAGGTGAGTGGATCACTTGAGGCCAGGAGTTTGAGCCCACCCTGACCAACATGGTGAAACCCTGTCTCTACCACAAATGCAAAACTTAGCCAGGTGTGGTGGTGTGTGCCTGTAATTCCAGCTTCTCGGGGGGCTGATGCAGGAGAATCTCTTGAATGTGGAAAACAGAGGTTGCAGTGAGCTGAGGTCATCATGCCACTGCACTCCAGCCTGGGCGACAAAGTGAGACCCTGTCTCAAAAACAAACAAACAAACAAACAAAACCCTACTCTGATTGTTTGAGATTTAAACAACTTTTCTCGCCCAACCTTCAATAGCAGGAAGCAGGTCGAGGAAGTTACACAGCTTTCAAAAAGGTACATTTCCAATGCTGTCTTCATATGCGGCCAAGAATGATCATGGGAAAGGAAGGCCCTCTCAGCGTGGAGTTAAGAACCCATGGGGTAAATGGTCTAGCAAGTGACTCCCAGGCAGCATGCCCAGGAAGAAGGCCCTTGCAAAGCTTAGCCAAAATTAATGAAAAATTTCAGAATTGCTGTAGACAGTGACTGCTGCGAGCCTCACATTTTCCTCTTTTTTAGTGGGACAATTTCTTTTGGTTATTCTGTCCCTTATTTAACTGTTGTGCAAGTGTGATGGGGAAGATAGGTAGCTATTATTCAATTTTTGTTTGAAACTCATAGGTCTTTGGATCAAAAGAACCCCCATCTGTCCCTGATATAGATAACATTGTAACATTTTGGACATTGAACTGATGCTATAATTGGGTTGGATAGGATTTTGGAATTTCTTCCTTGGAAAGAGGGAGAGCAAATTTTATTTAAGGAAGAAACAGAAACAAAAATTTGTGACCAAAGGGTAGAATGGGTAAGTCGTGTAAAGAACATGATCCTTCCTAATTATTTGTTGCCACTTTATGTACAAAGATAATTTCTCCTCATCCTTGCCTATTAAGCCTGGCCACGTGACTTCTTATGGTCAATGAAATGAAGTGGAATTAACACAAGTCACTGCTACCCAGAAGATTTAAACAGCATCTCATGGATCTGTCATTGATTTTATTTATTTTTCTGGCATAATACTGTATGTCCCAGATAGGAGTTCCTTCTTCAATTTGGGTCCCAGGATGAAAACAGTGTTGTGCGTAACCATTGCCAAATCTGTGCCGAACAAGTAATATCAGTAAGAAATAAACAACATTAGTTACTGTAAGCTACTGAGATTTGGAAATCGCATCATGAAAGGTGGTGGATGCAACCTGGTGCATTAAGTAATTTATAAACTGGTTTACAAATGTGCTATCTCTTCTAGATTTGCCCCCATTAAAGAGTGCTAAAGCTCTCAAAACCCTAGGAGAGGATATAACAAAATCACACAATGGTTTTCAATTTATTTTATTCCTTCCACTTTCCTTAATTGTTCCTTTCTTTATTCTCCCCATCTCCCTCCTTTCCTCCCTATATAAAGCATTGATCTTATTAAAAAAACTTAGTAAGAAGGGCAATATTAAATATCTAACAGTTGAGCTGTTCTGAAAATAGAGGAGGGGAGTGAGGGAAAGTAAGGACTAAACACTTTCTCCTTTGCTTCCTCACAGACCCTTTTCACACTTGATATGCTTGGAGTAAGGCTTTTTGGGTTCCTTCAGGGTAGAGATAAAAGAGGTTTAAGGCCCGAGGTAGGGATGTGCACAGAGCCTCACAACTCTTTTGTGAGCCAGGCAGGAGGCCATAAAGTGCAGTGGACTTCAGAGTAAGACAGATACGGGTTTGAATCTCTTCTCTGTTACCTATCAAATATGATTCTGGGCTGCCTCTTCAGCATCTCCAAATCTCTATTTTCTCATTGTAAAATGGGAACACTGAAATCTGCTTCATAAAACTATTGAGAGGAATCGATGAAGCAGTAAGTTTGCATGCAAAGTATTATTATTTTTGTTTGTTTGTTTTGAGCCTGTTTTCTTTCCAACATACATGTCTTCACCAGAATCTTGGAAATTTTAGTAGAAAAATACATTTGAAGTGGTTTAGTTCTCACCTTTATTTTATAAGGGTGGACACTGGCTTGCCCATGGTCACCTTGCTAGTCCTAAAACCTGGGTCTCCTGTCCCCATATGTGGTATACTGCTACTGAGTCTCTGACGGTCTCTGGGTTAAGGGTTGCATGCCTTGGAGTTGTGTGAAATCCTTGTTGTATTTCCTGAAAGTTCCTCCTTATGTTGGAGTAAGCAACTGGTAGGTTCCACTGACATTCCAGGACTGAAATGCTTCCACTTAGCTCAGCAAAACCCAGCAAAGCATATCAGAAACTGAGAAAACTATACTTTCAGGTTCAAATTGTAATTGATTCTGAAGAACTGAAAAATGCTAGTGTGAAAGATCCAGTTCCTCATTTCCCTGAAGACTTCTCATAGCCAAATGACAGACAGTTGGTGTTATAAGACGAGAGGACTGAGACTAGCCATTTAGAGAACAGCTATCACATCTCTTCTCTGGGATACGAGAAATGGATGTGACTTCAACATCAAACATGTTCCAGCTAGCAGCAAGAGGGCCCAAGAAACGTACTGAGCAATGCAGCTCTGACTTGCCAGTTTTATGAAAAAGGTGCATGATTTGCAGGACTTAAAACCCAAGTATGTCCCTGAGCTGCAAGGCTTCTTAATCATGTAATAGCAAGATTTTATGTCCAAGGCAGGAAGCAACCACGCTTGGGCATGATCAATCAGGCATTACTTTGACATTTCTCAGCTTGCCATTTTAGTAAATTTGTACAAATATCTTTGGGGCTGAGAAGGTGGCTCATAATAAAACCACTTAAATTGAAAGTTCTTTAGAGGATGCAGCCTCTGCCTACTAGTCTTAAGATTTTTCTCTCCACAGGACTTAGTACAATGCTCAGAAAGCCAGGGCAGCACTAAACTAAATGTTCTCTTGAAGGCTTTCATCCCCAAATCTGTTTACTGATGCAAAGGGAAGACATTTAAAAGGTCTTCGCTTTTACTTCCATTTCAGCCCATTGGAATACTAAATTGGAATTGAGACGCTTGCATGAAAATACATACTTAATAAATTCTCTACTTTCATTTTGAAAGTGGGTTGGGATCCCAATAACTTGGTGTTCTTCCCTAGAACTAGTGGTATTTCTCTGACACACTTGGGCTGAAGTGATGTGTTAGTACCTCTGGCTCTTGAAGCGGAGTGAAAACATTGGGCCTGGGGGTGAGACGGCACAGAGAAGTGCAGGGTGGGGTGCCCACCCTAGTTTAGTCCATGAAAAGTGAGTTGGGAGAGCGGCATGATCTCCGTCTCTTCTGAGGCCCTGCTAGCATATCCAGTGAAAAATGTCTGCCTTCCGGTATCTTCCTTCTCACCTTTGACATATAAGGGTGAGGTGACTTTGTTCTAGAGTTCCACACTGTGGCTAGGAGATATGAATAGACAGCCCCAAAGAAAGTAAAAAAATGTTGCCAATGTCAGCATTACAAGCAGGTTTCAGTGTTTCTGGAGAAAGTCTAATAATAAGTTTGGAAGAGTTCCAATAGGTTTCATTTAACTTTATATTTAACTTACCTCAAGAAGCCTTTGTCTCCTCTTTGGAAAAAAAATGAGAAATTATTCATACCTCATTACTGAGTCTACCTGATAGACAGTGGGTGTTTAACAGCTATTAGTTTCCTTAACACTCCTTAAATGATTGAAATAATTCTGGAAGTCTGGAAGGCTCAGCTTACCATATTTTCAGAGTTATGTCAGAAAAAAATTATTTTCAGATTGCTCCTTTTATCGTCTTTGCCTTTTTTCATTCTAGCACTATTTTATTATATACTTTTATATGTTTTTAAAATATTCTTGCATTTAGTATAATTTGTTTTTATAATACACACAGTTCCACTGGCTAGTGGTTGTAGTCTGGGTGCATTAATATTCACAGTCCAGAAAATATGAAAATTCTGGCTGCTTTACCTGGAGGTGTTTCCATTTGTGTTACATCAAATGTTGCAGAGATGTAGGGTCTAGGCAGCTTCAGAGTTAGTGTGTTAGACAATGTAGTAGAAGAAAATAGGAATTGTGAATCGTGTGGAATTACCCATAGTCTAGAGTTTTCCTGGGACTTTCTCAGTGTGGGAACCACAAAACACCAGCAGAATCACTCATGTTTATTTTTTTTTTAATGTCAATTCCATGAACATGTTAAATTAAAATAGTCTCTATGGATGAATCCTGGGAATCTGATTTTTACTTTTAATAACTCGTGATTTTTGTGAATATGAAAGTATCAGAAAAAGTACCTCTGTTATACTGTTAACATAATAAATGAGGACCCATTTGCTAATTTCCCAAATTACTCCCTTTGGCTAACAAAATAGAACAGTATTGGAGGCTCCAAGCAAAGTGTGCTTGGAGTTAAGCAAAGTGTGCTTGGAGTTAGGCCAGAAAATGAACAAGAATTCACCTGAAAAACATGATGCATTTTCCTGATATTTCAGATGTGTGTGAGGATTTGGGAGAAAAGTTAAGGAACTAATAATAATACTTTGTAATTGTTAAAATGAATGTATTATGAATCAGAATATAAGATTCACATATCTTAAATAACTACAGATGTCTTCTAAGAAATATAAATATCAAGTTGTGGTAAGTTTCTATGGGCTTCTTGCCAGAAAATCTGTTGTAGCCACTCACCCTCCTCCTGTTCTGGACACTTTGCAGATAAAGAGTAGGGGATTTGACTGACAGGATCCGGAGAAATAATAGCAATTGATTCCTTTGAAATATAGTAAAACCTTTATTAATAAAAACACTGTTAGTTTGTCTACATTCCTCATTTATTAGAAAAGCAAATATCAGGTACTTAAATCAGTGACAGATTTTTTTTTTAATTTAACTTTCAAAAGAGTTCGCCCGGGAGATAATCCAGTATCATCTGTCTTCTACACCTGTATAGCATTTTCCAAAGATAACTGAGGCTTCCATATCTGTAACTGAGGCTTCTGCAGATGACTCTGTAGATGTGCAAAGTCCTCATTTAAACCAGAGGCCTCCCCCTCTCTCAGACCTGGAATCCTCCACCGATTTATTTTTAGTATTTTCCTACGTAACTTTAAATTATCCCCCTCTGTTTTAAGGAGCTCATTTTTAAGTGCAAATCTGATGTCTTTCCACTTTCTTTCACCGTGTTTATCACCTCCGCAGTACAAGTCAGATGACCCAATATTGCATCTGTGCTATGGCCCTGTCTTTTCCTTCCTAGACTCACTTTCCATTGGTGTTCTAAATTGTCTATTTGTTCTAATGATGCTAAACCAATTGTAGCATCTCAAATATGCCATGCATATCTACCCCTCTTTACCAAAGCATGTGTTCTTTTCAATAGGGGGATAACTTTCTCACTGATAAACTCAACTAAAAGGCCTTGCTGAAGCTTGTTTTCATGCCATCTTCCCACTTGCAGTTAGTAGTAATACTCTTGCTACTTCGTCCCTATAGTACCATGAAAACAACTATTGCACAGAAATAAACACTCTGTATTCTAAACGTTTACGACTAAGTAACAACTATTCTGCTGAATGTTTCTGGAAGCCATTAAATTCACCTTTCTGTCTTTTACAGTGAGCCCAGAGATTAGCACTCAACAGATGCTCAAAAATACTGATTTGAGAAAAATTCAAATATGTTGGTTATTTTAAATCTATACATACAAGCAAATAGAATTTCCTGTAAAAATATTAGGTGGACATGGTTTGTTGTAGGCAGATTGACTTGAGTTTTAATTTTATATTTTCTGAACACTAACATAGTGGTTTAGAGCAACTTACTTTATCCTTCTGGGGCTGTTTTTTCCTCTGTAAAAATAAAAATAATACAGACACACAGTAAAGATAAATAATATTTTTTAAATCCACCACAATATTTGAGACAATAGTCAGTAAATTAGTTTCTTTTCTCCACTTTCCAAAGGTTTGAATAAAGAAAGCGCTTTTGTTTCTTTGTTTAATACCAAGTCAACCAGAAAATCTAATTAAATTAAATGGAAAACCAAACCCCCAATTCTCTAAGCTTTGCAGTTGATTATTGCTGCCGTGTATGTTCTGATAAACAACAAAGGCCAAGGGTTTTTGTTTGTGCTGACAAGGAATTGGAACTGGTAAGTTTCAAAATAAGAAGTTTTCTAAGATACATGAGAGCATCCTTACCAACTGCCCAGCAAACTCATCATGTTTTCTATAATCTGGCCCACATCCCAGAGCTCACAAGATACATATAATGGTTAAGCCTGCTGGAAATCTGTAATATTTCTACTGTAGCCGGGTAAAAATGACTGCACAGCTGGCTTGGTAACTATGATACACTGGGAAATTTCTTCATCCAACACGTTTACAAGCCCACTTCCACCCGTGGGGACAGGGGGAGCCAATCCGAATGGACCGATATTAATCTTGACCATGTGGGAACATGAAGTATCTCAGAAGTTAGAAATTCTCCACACACAGGCAATTCAATTATTTTGATTAGAGGTTAGCACAGGCTATGGTTTTGGTCTGTTTTATTTTTAAAGGTTAAAAATGTACTGTTTCGTTTTTCAAAAGAGTATGTGAATTTCCAAGGATTTTCTAACCATGTTAGTTTTGTTAATGGGTTTGGATACTTGTGTGAGAATTTCAGGCAAGACCCACTTGAAATGGGAGTTCTGGTCTCTGAATCTTGTTGGAAAGCTAAACACTAAGGTCACTGTGCATCTAGTGAAAAGTAGTTTGGTGAGGCTGGAGGTAATGGGCTTTTATCTTAAAGAAGGGACTGAAAATATTTTCGCAACTGATTATGAACAATCTAGATAAACCATAAACTGTTAAAGAACTTGCCGAGCTAAGGTTTAACTAAAGGAAACGAAGGCAATGGGAACAGGACGATGATCAAGAACAATACATTGACTTGTCATTGGAACCCTGACATTTTGACCCTGACATTAAGATCTCATGACAATTCTGCTCACACTTTTCTTCACATTAAAGAAGTGAATGCCTTAGAAAATTGAGCTATTGCGAGACCCTGGGGATTGTCAGAGACAAGACCCAAATGCCAGAGCATGAAGGACTGATTCTCATAGTGCAGAAGCTCAGACTTCATTTCAGATACCTTTTTTATGGAGAGTTATACAAGAGAATGTTCCCCTTATGTTGCACGCTCAACTATAAGTGGGAAAAAGCACTACCAATTTGATTTATTCCTTAATGCAAAACCATTTAGCCATATAGCCTCGACCATACAGCCTTGTCAAGCATAATATGTTTATTTGATTGATTATTTACTTGATTGATTGTGATGTTTTGCTGCAAGAAGCTGAGGAGTATTTCCTATTGAGAAAGTTTCATGTTTGCCTTTCCAATAATTCTTTTGAATATAAATATTATAATTGAATACTGAGAAAAGGGTCAAACCGCATGAAGTCTCTTTGCTGTTGTAACCCCTAATTAGGAGTGACCCCTAATGTCACTCCCAAATGAGTGGTTAGGACAGTGTACCTAGTAGCATCTATGCTGTTGGTTCCGTTTCATCAGACAGTACCATTTACTTATATTGTTAATTTACATTTGTGGTTGCTCTGCATTCCTAAAATCACTGTAATTAATACTGAGCTAGGTCAAAGGAGGCTGATTCTATGTAGACCCCGCCCTACACCTCCTCCACTGGCAGGGAAGTTTCCATTTATTTATTTATTTATTTATTTATTCTCCAAAATCGTAGTAGGTGCACAGGATTAAAAGAAAAACAAATAGTAAGAGTATTAAGATTTAATTTTTTAAAAAAATTAAAAATCTTCTACCAACCACAACCTTACAAAGGATAATGACTTCAGATTTTGTTTTCTGTGGTTAGATTCACAACACTAAATTATGTATTCATAATTCAATTTATTAATTTGTCAACCTCAGACTTTATTTACTTCCAAATATGAAAGATGAGGCATCTAGCCCTATTTCAGTCTCCCCTTTCATTCTCTCATGCTTTTTACTTTTAGTTCTTCTGATGGTTAACATTACACTTGTTAAACACACATAAATATATGTTTCTTAACCCATCAATTTTAGACAGACTCTATTGCCTTCACACTGTCTTAGATGAGAAAATAAATACACAAGCATTTACTCCTACTTCTCTTTTTCCATATCTCTGTCTCAACCTTGGTTGGTTGTGCCTTTGCTTTTTCATGGCCAAAAATTTATTTCATGTATTCTTCTCTGTAACTGTAATAAAGTTTTCTACTTTAAGTTAGTTGAAAACCAGTGAGTAGTATTTACAACATGTTTGTATTGCAAGGACCAAATAGTGTGATTATACTCATAAGAAAATAAATATGATTGGTGTTATTCAGCTTTTCACTTGAATAACAAGGTTCCAAATTTAAAGTTAAATAGTTTCCTGCTGTATACTCCATGATTGGTGTAAAGTCATGTGAAATTTTACTTAACTTCATATTTAGCCCATGCCTTTCTTGAACAACATTTTACTTTCTTTCATACAGAAGATGAGGAAGAATAATTTATTCAAGGAATTCCACAGACATGCCATTAGTGATTGTCCTGATTATAGCCTCTTCCTGCTTTCTGGCTTTGGGATCAGCTGAACCTGCTGAGTCCTTCTAAGTGAAGGTAACTGTCCTTCCCAGTGTGACTGACTTGTGAGCAACTTTGAAGTACAATCTTCTTTGTAGAGTTGATTCATTAATATGAATCTATGTACATTATTTCTTCTAGGACCTTACCAACATTTCTAATCTATGGATGAATCCTGTATGAGTATTAGTTTGGGTTCTCCAGATAAACAGAACCAAGAAGATGTATATATATATAAAATACATGGAATTGACTCATGTGATTATAGAGTATGTGACATTTTAAGAACTGCAGTCAACAAGCTGGAAACCCAGGAGAGCTGATGGTGTAAGTTCCAGTCCCAGTCCAAGTCTGAGGCCTTAAGGCAAAGGAAGACCCATGTCACAGCCCAAAGATGTTCAGGCAGAAGGAGCCAGTTCTCTCTTATTCAGCCTTTTGTTGTATTTAGACCTTCCACAGATTGAATGAGGTCCACTCACATGAGGGAGGGCAATTTGCTGTGCCCTGTGTTCTAATTCAAATGTTAATCTCATCCAAAAACACCCTAAAAGACACACCCAGAATAACATCTAGTCAAATATCTGGGCAACCTGCGGCCCAGTCAACTCGACCCATAAAATTAACCATCACAGATTTTGTTCTCATTTTCAGTTCCATTATATCTTTTGTGACATTTCCATGGGATTTTTGCAAGACAGGGGAAATAAACACATAAACACAGTCTATCCCTTTGAAACAGAATTATTGCCAGCTTCCTGGTGCTAGAGTCGTAACTAACATGATTATTTATTCTTCTAGGTAATGCCTGCTGGTGCTTAGCCATTACTTCCTCTCTTTTTGTCCCCTATTCTGTATTGAGGGGGCTGGAAGCCTGAAATTGCATTCCTAAAAACTCTCTTTCTAATTAGTTCCTATTAAATGTTTCCAGTAGGAAATATTGCAGTGGGACTGCAAGGACAAAGAAAGAGAACGTTTCCACTTCTGACCAACAGTAGGAGGAATAGTCAACAATTACAGGTGACTGAGGGTGACTGTGATCTCTAGCAGTCAGCAGATCTGGGAATAGCAGGAGGAGGAGTGGGGGTGGCAGGTGACCATAAGCTCCAGTGGCATTGATGGCAACTGTCAATAGCAAATGCGTATTTCTGGACTTTGGATAGTGCTTTTTTCCCCTTTACTACACACAATGAAAATCTTTGCAGCCAATTCCATGTATGCAAATCACCTCTGTGTGAAATATTCAGAACATTTCTGTTTTCCTGACTAGACCATGACTGATAGGCTCACTAAGATTATATTTCTTGCTTTTCTTTGAGATGATATAACTTTAAACTACAGTATCAGTACAAATGAAAAAGATAAGAGATGATTACCAACTTTTATTTGATGCTTTCTACTCAAAATAACCCTGTGGTAAATATTATTCCACCCATTTGATGGATGATAGCACAGATTTGAATATATTTATTTGGCCAAAATCTCACAATACAAACTGCCTTCCAAATCAGATTCTACTCTTTTCACCTGAGGAAATTACATTGATGTGTTTTATTCCATTTTGCACCACTATGAAGAGATACCTGAGGCTGGGTAATTTGTAAATCAGAGTCTTATTTTGGCTCATGGTTCCACAGACTGTACAAGAAGTATGGTGCCAGCATCTGATTCTACCAAAACCTCAGGAAGCTTTTAGTTGTCGTGGAAGGGAAGGAGAGCCGGCATATCACATGGTGAGAGAGAAAGCAAGAAAGAGGGGGTAGTTTCCAGACTATTTTTTAACAACCATATCTTTTGTGAGCTCATTATCATGGGAAGAACACCAAGCCATTCATGAGGGATCCCCCTGCCATCACCTAAACACCTTCCAGTAGGCCTCACCTCCAACAATGGGCCATCAAATTTCAACCTGAGATGTGGAGAGTACAAACATCCAAACCACATTACAACGTCTGATACAAATCGTAAGAAGAGGAGACGGCATGTGAATAGATTGAAAGTTCCTTCATACTTAAATTGTCTTTGTCAAATGAGAAGCCTTCTAATCACCTTGTATTCTTAGACTTTGGAAAGGTGGTTGGCCTTGGATTAAAATAGCCCAGAGCACGAGCTTCAGCAGAGCTCTCAAAGACAGACAATTCAGGTGGTAGATATGCTGGTTGTTCTAGTACTTTTAGTCATTGATGTTTTTTTAATAGCATGGTTTCTATTTTTATTGTCTGAATAGTAGATTCTAAAAAATCAAACCTTTCCTTAGAAGATGCTGCTCTTTCCATTAAAGTACTAAGGGAAAGGAGAAGGGGAGAATCCTCTTATACCTCACACAGTAGCAACATTGTATGCAACTGAGATTAGCCAAGTTCCACCCGCTTGTAGGTTTTAGGCAGTAAAGTCAAGCCAGTGACTTTGCTTATGCCAAATTAGGATGATCTTTCCTAACTGAATATTCTTTCACCAACAACAGACGAAGGAGATCAGCTTAGGGAAGGTTTATTCCTTGGAACCATTTTTACAAAAGTAAATTCCAGGAAATTACCAAGCACATCTTCTACTTTCCAGCATTTAATGTGACAGATTTTTATGGATTGCCACCTTCCCTTTAAACTGTAATGCAAAACCAACAGTGTTTTTAAGAACTCCTATGAACGTGTAAAAGAATAACCCATTTTAGACATTGCTATACCTGTAGTTGTATTTGCCTCCCTCTGCAGACAGCCACATAACCCAGGTGGAAGAGAAATCATGCTCTGCTCAGGAATGTAAGGATTTTCTTGTACATGACTACTGGTCCTTTCTCTGCTCGTTGACAGCCTTCCCTTCACAGGACTGGGAGAGCCTGAGTTAAGTAAGGAAAGATTAGAGTAAACACACAGGGACTGCTGTACTCTGAGAAGTACACCGGGTCCCTGGAGTTAATGAAGCGTCTAGATCTCCTACTTCCAAATGAGTACTTGTAGAGATCATACTCCACTGGCTACCACTTTATTTAAGTTTTAATATGGTGCCATATATATCGTTGTTTTACTTATAAGGAAAGGGAAAATGCCCTCTTCTGAGACAAATAATGGAGCCTTGATAACGGGTTTGCATTATATGTACGCACGCAAAAGTCACTCACCATTTGAGAAGAGTTCCTTATTTACAAAAGCCTGCATTCAAATAGTCACAAGTACCTAATTCATCCTAGTGCACACCCAGATGGTTTTAATTTTGACAAAAATAAATTAGCAAGAAATTAAGTCTCAAATTAAATGACTGAAAATTCAGTGCCTTTTTACTTTTGAAGTTCCATTACCCTTTGCAGAATCACAGGATCACAAGTGCTAGAAATGGGAGAAATTCTAACAGTACGTTTTATTAAGTTAATAGTATTACCAAAAACAATTTGAAAGAAAAGGAGGAAAGGCAAAGGCTCTATTTAGTAATGGGGCATTTTCCAGGTTTGTTTTTCTATCCCTTTAAATTGAAGGAGAGGCACTGATGTTCAATATGTGTCCCGATCAACACACTTATCTGGCTTTGGTTGAATTTTCTTTGACATCAAGGTAGTAGTTTTTAAAATAGCAGCAGCCTTCATTTGCTAGGCAAAACTCTTATTTAAACATAATGTGCTTAGTTAATTGCCCAGACTTTACAAGACTTTTCCCCAAGTATGATTAGTCAGACTTATGTAAAATTTGTTCCATAAATAGTGAAACACCTGCAAGATCCCATATTACAAGCAGAATGGTAAAGTTGGACAGTTCCTGTGCACTTACTTATTATAATACCTTCATTTTGTGCAGTAATAACCAAGGCTAAGCAGGATTAGGTGGCAATTCAATACCGCCCAACTTGTAGTAGCTGAACTCGTTAAAGCTGTATTTTCAAATTTAGTACATTATTCCTTGTTAGTGTTTATGTGGTTCTTGACTTACCCAGAGCAAACTCTGTTGGAGAGGCGTGGGAGCTCTAGAGGGACAAATACCAAATGCAGAGTGTGCACTGAACACCAATCAGCATCATTCTGCTCCTGGCCACTGCAGGTTGCCCATTTGAAAGCACATGTTTAGTGTATGAAGATACAAGTTTGTAAATAAGGTTTCCTAATGTCCTTTGTATAAGAACTAGAGAGAAGCTCTGAGTATGGCAAAGATTTTTCTAACTCAAAATGAAGATACATGTTGTGAAGGATAATGAATATATTTAAGGCTATAATAAGACCATACATGAGAATCAGAACTTTCCTCTACAATTGAGGACAGAAAAGTTGCTTTACTATAGAAATAATCTTTTGTTACAATTGAATATTACCTAAATAATTCAGGAAAAAAAATTGCTGTTAAGAATAAAAATCAGAGGATGTGAATCCTGTTCACTGTTACATTCCCAGTAACCAGCAGTGCTTTACAGTCGGGAAGCTCACTTGTTACCATTGATCCCGGGGTGCAGAATTTAGGAAGAGGTGATTAGGAGGGGACACTACACAAGAATGAAGTAATTGAGGTATTTACTCTGAGTGCAAAATTGAAGAGGCACCAAAATTTCAGAAAGTAAGCTAAAAGAATATTTTGATGCAATATCTTGAAAAATAAAAGTTAATGAAATAAATTCATGTTGAACAAAATATTCATGTTTTGGGTGAAGATAGGATCTGACTCTGTGCCTGCATGAATTCATCTCATTTGTGTCACTTCAATTCTGGCCTTGCCATATCCTGTTTTTAGGTACAATTTTGATATTTTGCTAATCATGGATTCTTTTTGCATTATGTTAAAAATATTGCATTGAAATATTATTTGTCTTGATTACTGAGTTTTTTGGTGTCCCCTTCAACTTTGCACTGTGGTGAATGTCTTACATTACTCACCTTAGTCCTGGTCTTAACTAGTATGCTGCCTTACATATAAGTAAAAGAAGGAAGTTGTTAAAAGAATCATTATGTGGTGAATAAATTAATGAATCACTATGAGAGTATCTTGTTTCTTCTTCTAATGACCTCTCTACAAATTTCTCATTGGAAGGGACAGGAATACATGATATGTTCCAGACTTCTTATGTTAACAGAGCCATCTTTCTCTATGTTTTGAAATAATATAATACATGCTAAAAACTTTAATATTTTATTGCTTAAATTATCCCATTATAATTAATTAATTATCCTCAGGATATTAAAGGCACATATGGGAATTTCCATTCAAACCACGAGGACTCCTTAGCATATTTCTACTTTATTCTCCAGAAAACAGTCCCTTTAGCTCCAGCATGTGAGAGCTGTCAGCTGGATGGTGGGTAGAAAGCCTAGTTCATCAAGCACACTCAGGAGTCAAAAAAGTGATGCAAGATTAAAAATGGGAGCATGTCATATACAAAATCAGGTATTTAGAAAGGAAATAAGGCATAAGGGAGCTGAGACAGATACTCCACTTGTATGTGCATGTGTATGTGTGCTTTTGTGTGTTTGAAGGAAGAATCTTTTTCATGTCAGCTGTGTATTCACTTCATTTGCCATGTACCAAAAAAATAAAATAAATAAAATAAAAATAAGTGCAAACTTTTCAATCTAAGCTTTGCAGCTAAAATATTTTTCCATTCAAGTCTTTGAATGACTCAACTAAAATCCTGATTCTTAGATCTGCTTCTATATGGGCTGAGGAACAGGGAAGTAGAAATAGACTAAGTAGAAACAAAAGCAAAACCCAAAACAAAACACCCTCTGTGCTTCCCTCGGGACATGCAAGTCCAGTCCACCGTGAATGAAGTACATGTAAGGTGAGAGTGGAACAGAGTGAGAACTGAAATCCAGAATATCAGCTTTTCCCTTTGTGCTGAGTTAAGCTCAAGAGGGGAGGAGGAGGAGTTCCTTCTGAACTCAAAGGTGTACTCCTCCTCAGTGCCACATTTCAAGCTTTATAAAATCATCCAGAATGTGATTTCTGTAAAGTAAGGCCAAAGCCTCTTGACAGTCACAGTGAATGGGGTTTCTTTTATCATTGATGATAACAAGACCTACTTTCTTGCTCTGGACAGCTCCTGTGAAAATATGGCATTCAGAACCACTTCCTTCTTTTCCATCTCTTCCTCTTTACCTTTCCTTTGCAGGTCAATTTCTTTCTCCCTCTGGGTAAGAGACAAAGTTGGAAGGCTTTGGCTGGAGAGTAATTGAAGGAAGCAAAGAGCTAGAAAATGGGACAGAGAAGTAACTTTTTGAGAACCCCCATGCAAAATTCTTTGCAGGAAATAGCATTTTAGCAAGCCCAAGAACGAGTTTAGGTGTCTTCCTTTTCATGTCACTTCATCTTGCTTATTTGGGCTTAGTCAAGAAAGAGCATATACAATGCCATTTCTACTTCTGTCTGTTACATAAGTACAAACAACAAGTTTAGACCTAAATTGGAAAATGCTTAGGATTGAAAGAAGGTGGGAAAACCAGTCAACTCATTTTTCTATAGAACTAATCATCTCCACATCAGAAATGAAAGCCAGATGATTTCCTGAGAACTCTAACATGCAAGCTAATTTTTCCAAAATTGTTTCATGGAACAAGTCTGTCCAGAGATTAATATGATAAGATGAGATTTTCAGTTTTCCTCCAGTTATTACTGTGTTGTACAGATCAGAGAACATACAGTTAAAGTTGTCATACATTAGCTGCTGCAGAGCAATTCCTCCTTCTCCCTAAAGGACATAGGAGATAGTTAAAGTTGTCATACGCTAGCCGCTGCAGAGCAATTCCTCCTTCTCCCAGTGTGTCTGTCTAAAGGAGTAAGGTCGCTTGTTAAACCCAGAAGCATATCTAGGGATCTAATTTAAGTGCATCAGCCTCCTAGCACTTTGATTTGAAATTTTACACTGGTGGAGCTCAAACCACGGGGACTTTATGAAATTGCATTTAATTCTAACTTGCATTTTGAAAATGATCTCTCTTGCTCTTTCTCTCCTCCCCTTATTAATAGACGCATACTTTTTGATACTTTACTATTCCATTTAATACTTTGAGTGATTTTGCTTTTTTGTCATTTTGCTCATATTCTCCTGAAGCTTCTTTTATGTTAGTAAGATGTTACGACTGTTTGGTGGATGACATGTTAGAGACAAGGTCCTTGGCTTACTTGTTCCTTATTACTCCTAGAATGTGGCAAGCTTTAGTTTTATTCAATAGAGTTTACACAGCTGTGCATAAGGACACTGCATGAGGCCTCGCAGTGCAATCACTCAGCAAAATAAATCAATTAACAAATATTTATTAGACATGGACTTTGTTGGTAGAACAAGGTATCTATAGTTGGTGTTGGAATACATAGCTAATCCACAGAGAAAAAAATTTAGCTCAAAAATTCTCAGTAATCATCAAATATTCTAGATTATTATCTAGGAGGTGATCAGAGGAGTTGGCTATGTTATGGAAGGTCTACATAACATATTTTTGAAGGTTTTGTGGAGTGACAGACATAAGTTTAAAATAATCTGCAATCTAGTATCAGGAGTCACCCCACATCCTCAGAATTGAACAAAACCAAATAAACAAATATGTAAACGACAAAAACAGCAAAAGACTTTCTTTGGAAATAAAGGATTAATGTCTTTAAGTGAGTTTAACTTCTTGAACCATACACCATACAGGCATTCTTTGATTAAAATGTAGACCAGATTAAACAAACCAAACAGCTGTCTCAGTAAGTCAACCTAGAAGCATAGCACAGAGCCAAGCTACCAACTCCATTAAAGTCGAGGCAAGGGTTCTCAAGAAGTGTTTGTGCTGCCTGTGGTCTAGAAGATGCATTTTGGCACTTTCCATGCAACTCGAGTGTAGTATTAATTCTTACCTATCATAATAACAGCCACCTTCTGAGGCATTACCCTGCCAGGCACTGTTCTAGGCAGCTTACTATTTTAATAGGTTTGTAATTTTCTCAGTGTCAAACAGCTAATAAGGTGTTGTTAGGACTTCAGTCTCGTTCTTGATATCCATGCTCATATCCACAGCACATACTTCCATCAACTTGTAGAAGCTTATCCTTCTTGACATCATGTGTGGTTTTATGGGCAGGCTCTTTAGGTTTATGCATGGGTAAAGTATTTTAGAAGTGTTTAGAAATATGTTGCATGTCCACATGAATTTGCTGTCATTTCTCTCCCTTTTTGATGCTCGCTTATATTTTATTTTTGTATAGTTATTACTTTGCATGCTGTTATTGCCTACCTTGACTCTATTTTCCTGATAAATAAATGTTTGTTGAGTGACAGGATGAATGAACATTTTCCGAAACCTGCAACTCTAACAGTTAGATCCTTATCCATCATTATTAACACTGCATTAAATATATATATATATTTATACACTATATACATATATATTTGGTGTTTGGCCACAAGACAAGGTCAATAATGATTGGGTTCATTGTGATTTCTAATCTAACTTCTGGATAATGCAAAAGCTTCTCAAAGGGGGCAGAAAATTATGTCTTAATTCATGACTCTGTTCCTACCATATGTTAGTGTTTGACAAATAGTATACTCAATAATTATCTGTCGAATAATTTAATCATTATCATTACCTAAACATTATGAACATACATAAGAGTATGCATAAATACTAAATTCGGTAATGAATGAAATTCAGAAAAGCATAGTTTCAACAGTAGCAATATTTATCATGCCAGGCATTGTGCTGAGTGCTTTCTTTTGATGTATTGCATCTTCCTAATGACCTCATAGGTATTATCAATACCTTATTTTTGCTAATAGAAAACCTGACTACTAGAGAAGTTAAATAAGCTATTTTCTCAGGGTCCCATAGCAAGTAAAGTGGCAGAGCCTGGATTCAAACCTAAGGCAGGTATTCATTCCAAATCTATTTCAAGTAGTCTTTAGTATGATAGAAACCCTCTTACCTGGTATTAAAATTTTTATTTATTCAAATAGCCATTTAAAAAATTCATAATGATTAAATATGTTTTCCTTTAGCTTAAAAATATAAAAAACTATTATTTTGCCAAACTTTTGTTATAAAACCAAGCCTTGCTATTGAGTATGAATCGTTCCCTTAGAATTCTATGTTGTCTTTCTTATACAAGCCACCTCTACAGTACATTGTCCACAATTTCCAATTCCAGTTTCTATTCAGTGGGGCCAGAATTTATAGATATCTGGAAAATAATTTCTGGTTTTTCCTCAATCTGTTCATTGCTCCAGTAATACCTAATCCAAGGCATTTAAAAACAACAACAACAGCAGCAGCAACAACTTATCTTTATCAAGGTTCTCCAAAGCCTTTGACCTAGTTCTCATACAAACAACTGTCTTTTGAGTGCATATTTAATAGGCTTACTTATAAGATTTAGTTATGTAATAACAAAACAAAAGTAACTGTCATATATAGGGAATAAACATAACGAAGTCTCGAGAGGCAAACAATTCTACTGGTGAGAGCAGTGGTAAACAAAAGAATGACCTAATAACCATGAGTATTTAGGGTCTTAAAGCATTGACTAATGCTTTTTAGAGCCAACAGGACATTAATTAATTGAGTGGACTTTACTTAAGCCAACTTCTACTATATTACTTACATGTATTTTTGTTTATTGAACATTGATCCAGCACTTTACTATGTACCAATCACTGTTCTAACTGCTTTAAAAATATTAACTTATTTAATCCTCAAAATTACTCTCTGGGGTACATAGTGTTATTATCTAATTTTACAGAAGAGGAAACTGATGGTCTGAGAGGTTATTTACCTTGCCCTAAATATACACCTTGCATGTGGTGAAGCAAGGATTTGATCTTAAGTGCATACTCTTAATCCTGTGCCTACCAAACAAAAGTCATTGTACCTCCTTTCCAAAAGCCTGCAATCCAGATAGAAAAGGGCACACACATGTACTCCTCATACAAACTTGTAAATGATAATTATTTAACAAGGGGTCCAGGAGTAGACAAACATCCCTGATCATGTCACCTAAAGCATGTAAATGAATATTCAGTCCCCATATGGTAAGTATCTCATCTATAGGAGCCAGTTTCCATTTTTCTTCTCCCTTATCCTTCCTCAAATGATTATAATGAATAGGGGCATTTGATTTTTCTTTTGTTAAGACATTTTTGCTTATCTCTTTACAACCATTTCCTGTATATGTTAGTATTTTTTATGGCTTCCAGGCCCTCGATCGCTAATGCAGACCATGTGTAGGAGACCTGCAGGCCAAGGAGCACCCTGGAAATTCTCTGGAATGTGTCCTGGAGGAGTACCTCCATCCTTTTATCTCAACTTTGTGGGTTATGTATGATAATCCCCACAACTTCCTAAGATTCTGGGCTCAAGATTATAGAGTAATTTTCCTCTCCCTATCAAACCACACATTTTAATCTGATCCAAACATCTTTACTTTTGATATCACAAAAACTACTTCTATGGTCTACTTTATATATAGGCTTTTGAGAAAATGAAAATGAATCTGAATTCTTCACAATTTTATATTATCAATGACCTCCTCCACTTGGAAAGTAGTTTTGACCATCAGGACATACGCATAATTTATATCAAGAAAAATGTGTTGCATTTTTTAAAAACATGTAACGTTTCTTTTAAGAAGGTCACGTATACATGGTTCAAGTAGCAGAAGCACAAAATTTCTATAGAAAGCCTTCCTCTTCACTCTGTGCCCCAGTTACCTATCCCATGTCTGGAAGCCATACACTATTCCCTAGTACGAGGAACATTTTAAAAATAAATATTTAAATGGCCTGAAATGTGTTAGTTAATCAATAAGATGACTAGCTTTGATTAACTAAGAAAATAAATATTTGGTGCCACATTTGAACTAAACTATTGCTTCAAAATATCAGCTTTTCTGAAATCCTCTTAATATCCTATTAACACTGAGAGTAGCTAAAAAAGTAAGAATTCCAACATAAAAATATAGACATGGAATAGCGTTTGTCTATGAGAGATGACTTTTCTACCCAGAACATATATTAAGATATATTTTTTGTTACTATAATAAATTGAAATTAGATGTTGATAGTATTATAAAGGGAAGAGAACTAAACTGCATTATTTAATGCTACTTCTAAGAAATCAATTTTCATTCTTGTATTTTGACTCAATCATAAATGTAATCAGAGGTCTTTTGAAAGTTCACAACAACAGTTAGAACTCAGCACAGAGACGCTTTGGGATAAGAAAGGAACAAAAGTTGTTTCAAAATGGAGCAGTAATGACTACACCCAAAGATAGAACCTCCCCTTCCCAAGCCATGCCACCCCAGAGATGTGGAATGCAGCAGCCCATCATTTATTACACTTAAAAACAATCATATGGCCAGGCATCGTGGCTCATGCCTGTAATCCCAGCACTTTGAGAGGCAGGCAGATCATGAGGTCAAGAGATCGAGACCATACTGGCCAACATGGTGAAACCCCATCTCTAGTAAAAATACACAAATTACCTGGGCATGGTGGTGCATGCCTGTAATCCCAGCTACTCAGGAGGCTGAGGCAGGAGAGTCATTTGAACCCGGGAAGTGCAGATTGAAGTCAGCCAAGATCGTGCCATTGCACTCCAGCCTGGTGACAGAACAAGACTCTGTCTCAAAAACGATAAAACAAAACAAAAACAATCACACAAAGAAGCAAAAACTCACAACCACTGCAACTTCTGTGACTTATAGAGATTAGCATGTGAGTAGGGTTGAGAAGAGCCTTAAACATGTCCCCTGTAAGAATCAATATTAAAAATTGCTTTTGAATAATGATATTTATCCTTATATACACATTTCATTGGTGCTTTAAAATAAAAACTAATTTGTTGACTTTTTCAGAAATTCAGAATTCAAAACTTCATCTATGTTCAGTTCTAAGTCACAGAAATGGAAAACTGGGAACCAAGTTCTAAAACATTTTTAGGACTGCATTTGTTTTTAATTTTTGGCACATGTTCTTACAAGGTCAAGATAAAGATAGTTGGTGAGAAGGGGGCATAAACACCAAATGGCTTCTCTAAGAGGTTGCGTAGGAATATTTTAACACTAATTTCCAAGGAAAAAATATAGCTGAAAGTGTTCTTAGCTAATATCACAATGGTTTGCCTATAGCATGATCTTTGTTGAAATATCTATGCATTATCATTAGACAACAGATATAAGGTGAGGACTTGGTTCTGATTTCAAGCAAGTGAGGCTCAGGTCAATCTCATCAAGATTTCCATGCACATATTAAGTCAAATGAGTTTGCTTTCAATGAGCAAATCTGCTAATATCATACAATAAATAGATTACTCCCTTTGCAGGCATCCTGGGAAAACTGGGTTATGCTCAGTTCTGGCATGAACTTTCCTGCTTTTCACTGTGTATTTTCTTTCACATTTGCTGTTCGTAAAAGCACAATCCTCAGGTAGTGCATGCTATAAGGTGCTTACAAATCTCCATTGTATAAAAGAATGTGACAGGGAGCAATAATTTATATTTTATTCTCAGAGAGGGCACTGGATTTCTTCAGAAAAACCCTCAAGTGATATATGTATATTTGGTTTGTGAGTCAGGGTTGCCTGTACACAAAGGCAAATCTAACTTACAACTTATTCATGATTAATTGTCCTTCTGGGGGACAGGAAGAACATAATTGAAATCCAAAAAGAGTCTCTCAAACTCATTTATTGATTATCTTATTCCTGCCCACCTCATCCTCATCTTTTTGAAAATAGAATTGCCGTAAGCAAAATTAGAAGACACGAATTTCATTTCCTTTCATTTCTCCTGCTCTTCTTAGCTCCTAGCTACTAAACAAGAAGCAGAGAGAGAAACTGTGAGTTGAACGTGCTTAAGGAAGCCACAAACTAGATGTTTAAAATGCCTCTGAATATTTATGATTTGATTAGGATAATGACCCTCATGCTATTGATACTATATTCTGAAAATAATATGTTATGAGTATTACTGATTGCCAGGTTGAAAATAATAACCTATGTCTGGTCTTTAGTGCTAGAATGACATTTATTTTAGTACGGCCATCATTATCATCATCACCATCATTATATAAAATCACAGTTTGCACACGTTTTATATGACCTCAATTTAGGCCTTGCCCAGGCTGAATGGCCCCTATCCATTAACAGAAAACCATTGTATCCATGTTCCTATGTTTCAGTATTCAAAGATTGTTTTCATGACTCTAACAAACTGATCTTATAATTTAGGGTCAATGACCCCTAGTAATCACTGAAGCTTCTATCATGTTTTATGCAAAAACATAGTCTATGTGGGATGAAACAAATAAAAACTGAACAAAGGAAATGATATGAAAACAAAACAAAACATAAATAGTTGCTGAAAACCTACTATGTGTCAGGCATCCTGCTAAGGGTGAGATACCAGGCTGTACAAAATCTACACTGTCTCTATTTTTGTGGAGATTAGGTACCCTTGGGAGAGATAGAAAGAATAACGAGGGCTATTTAGGGAAAGTAAAGATCTGTGCAAGTACACAGCAGGGCACTTTACTCCGGCTCAGCAGGTGGAATATTAGGGAAGACTTCCCCAAATGCTGCTGATTTGAGACATGAAGTCTTTACATAAGAGTCAGCCAAACATGAGAGGCTGGGGAATGAAATGGTAGTTCTAGGAAGAAAAGTCCTTTTGCTAAAGGTACAGGGCCCAAAGGGAGCAGGAGTGTCTCAGAAAAGGAAAGGTATTCAGTATTATGAATGGCAGGGCAAGAAGAGGAGAAAGTGATGAGAGATGAGGCTAGAAAGCAAGGTAGAGTCCAAAGCAGATCACGCAGAGACTTATTCAACTTATCTGTGAAATTGGAGATTATCCTAACAGCAACTGGAAAGCACCAAAAGGGCTTTGAAAATAAAATTAATATAATTATGTTTGCATTTTTGAAATATCACAATGACTAGTGTAGAGAGAATAGAACAACGGTAGGCAAAACAGGAAACAATTACAGCAATTCAACTGAGAGATAATGGAGGCAATGATGGCAACGATGACAAAAAGGACTAAATGGTTACTTAGATACATATAGCAAATATATAGAATTATTAATTCCCTTGGTGAATAAGCAGCTGTGATGAATATGAAACCCAAGTTCCTGATTGGCTCACAGAAAGATGACCCAGATTGGGCAAAAATCGGATGAGTTCTGTTGTGGCAATGTTACAATTCAAGTGTTGGTGGGAGATCCAAGTGAAATGATCTAGATGACTGCTAGATATGAGAATCTCAAATCATGTGGCAAATCTGTGAAAAGCTGTATAATTGGGAACAATTCACATAGAGCCTTAGATGGAGTTATACAAATGGTGGTTGGTAAGAGAAAGAAGCAGCCCTGAACAGACTATTGAGGGATGGAGGGAGAAGAGGAACCCAAAAAAAGAGACTGAAAAGGTCAGAAAAATGGAAGAAAAATCTGAAAATGCATAGAAGGTGGCACCAAGAAAGCTAAGAGATTAGGGCATTTCAAGACAGAGCATTAGTGCTGCAAAGAAGTCAAATAAAACTGTGAATGAGATATGTCGATTGCATTTGGCAACAAATAGGTCACTGGTGACCTTGGCAATAGCAGTCTCAGTGAAGTGGTTTTAATAAAATCCCCATGGCAGGAAGTTGCGCTGTGGGGGGTGCAGGGGTAGTGACAGTAAGTATATGTAGTACTTTCAAGATGTTTGGTTTTGAAATAGAAGAGAGAAGTAAAACAACTTTCTTTACAAAAATAAAATTCTTTGTAGCAGTTAAACTTAAACATCATTTAATATTGCACAGTATTGTTGTTAAAGTAGAAACAGTTCTAGAGAACATTTCAAAGGAAATGCCTTCGTCTCCAATTCTTAAATATTTTGAATTTGCGCCAGTGCTTAATGTTCAAAATTCTTGTTTAGCATATTTCTTTTCAATGTACTCCATTTCTCTTAAACGAAAGAAGTCAAATATCTCTCCTAAGGGCATATTTGACTCCACAACCATGTGGCTTTCAGCCATTTATGTCATCAAAAGCCCTTTAGATTGCTGGTTTATACAGCCAACTAAGAGAGAGTACTGTACATGAACGGAGGGGGAAAGTCTAGGCCTTTACACCTTCTCCGATATTTTGTCACTTTTTCCAAAGAAAGAATTGAGTGTCCAACTAATTTAACCTTGGTTTAGAGATGGGGAAATAGATGCTTATAGAATTATTGTATATTCAAAATATAGAATATGTAAGTGGCAAAATGAAATCCATGACACTGATCTCAATGATTTGGCTGTATATTCCATCTTTTCCCATTGAATCCAAAGCGTAAAGTTTAAAAATATGAGGTGAATTCTCTCTCCTTTATGTTAATAACTATTAGTGGTTACTTGAAATGCCAGACTCCTCTATGTCATCTGCTCATATGATAGACCTCTATATGGGATCAGATATAAACTACTTCAGCAAGAGTGCCCCTTAGAGTTAATTTCAACAGAAGTTTGGTTCCCTACTAAACTAAAACATGTTAACACTCTATTTGATAAGTTAACCAAGAGTGTAGAGATCTTAAAGAATTCTGTGATTCCAAGTATTGAACAAGTTTTCCTAAATGTGTCGGACAAAAACTTTGCCAAACACTGTAGATATTGAAAAAATTCTGTTCCATAATATGAAGCCACTCTAGACATTAAGCAGAAAATTTGATTGCTCAAAATCCATCTGTTGCTGTGGTTTTAAAACGGGAGTGGGAGGGAGTGGGGGGAAAATATTGTTGGAAGAAAACTAGTGAAGAAATGATTGAAGAAAATAATACCAGAACCTAAAGAAAAGCATAAAAGCCTTGGCTATTGCAATGACTATATTTGGTGGAAACACACACGTGCACGCACACACACACACACATACACACACACACATACACACACGTCTTTAGTTGCGAAAAAGTGATAACCTAAAACTATGAGGATCTTTTTTTTTTAATCTTGGGTACCAAAAAAAAATGTTTTCAGTACATCTTCTTCAAAATGACTGGTTCCAAATTTTTCATACACCATTTTTTCACCCCATGAAATAGTGTATTATTAGAAATCAACAATGCCTTTTTATATCATAGTGGCAGCATCAGACATGCTTCAAGATTTAGAAACTGACAAAACTTTAATGCATTTTATCTACCTTCTCTTCATTTTTACTTTGATTATATAATTTAAACTTACTATACTCTTTCTTATCAAATATTTCTAGTAAATATTATTTTATCATGAAAAAGTGAATAAAAATAATATTTATATGGACAAATGTAAACAAAACTTAATATACAGTATGAAAAATGAAGCTATTTTCTAAATGAAAATATGAAATAAAAGATGTCAGAAATTTAAAGTTCAATCACATAAAAATGCCAATAAAATTGGACTAATTTTGGAGGCATAATCGTGGTTGCATCTGTATCATTTAACTCACAGTATATTAGATAAAATTAGGAATAAAAGGGGGAACGGATAGTGTTCTTGTTTTTTCTATACCAGGATTTTTTTTTTTTTTTTGGTTAAGTATATACTAGGATACTAAACAAATATATGACAATAGATTATTTTTCCTTTCCTTTTCCTTTTCCTTTTCCTTTCCTTTCCTTTTGAGACGAAGTTTTGCTCTTGTTGTTGCCCAGGCTGGAGTGCAATGGTGCGATCTCAGCTCACCGCAACCTCCGCCTCCTGGGCTCAAGCAATTTTCCTGCCTCAGCCTGACAATAGATTATTTTCTAAAGGGCTGAATGTAGACAGCAGGATATTTGTTTGTATAAATTTAGTTCAATAATAAAAATAGAATAGTCTCAGAAGCAGATATAGTCTGAGATTGAGGAAATAATGTAAAACTAAATCCTTTTACAGAAACTGCTAGTAACATTTTAATACATGTAAAAATGTCCCATTAAAAGTGTTTTATTATATCTTTGCTCATTGTTATTATAAAATATGGGCTTATGCTGTACACGGGTTTACAAGGTTCCAAATGCTTTCACTTGCTATATCTCTTAATCTCATAACCATCTTGGGAAGTAGTTAAAAAGTCTTAAGTATTTTTTCAGATGAAGAAACTGAGGCTCAAAGGTTAAGGATTTTTAAATGGTCACTTGAATCTTAAGATAGAGTTCTTTGCATTTACCACTGAGATATTAATCTGAAAAGACTCATATTCCTCTTGACTTACCAAGTCATTTACTCTGATTTTATTTATTAGATCAGAGTATGTATTCACATAAGTATTAAAGGAAAATATGTAAATACTAATTATGCTTTAATGCATTCTACTGTTTGTTTTTAAAACACTAAAATTATATCATAAAATAGCAACCATAGTCTTCAGATATTTTTAGTTTACCCTCTCATGAGCTTTTAGCCTAGATTTGAGCCCCTTATCTCAAGGCAGGAGAAATTTCTGAGGATAGACATTAAGAGAGTGTATTATCTGTGGAAGGCTTAAAACAAGATTACAATAAGAAATCAAACTACAAGTTAGTCTTTCTTTTATAAGTCATATGCTACAACAATTCTAAACAATGTCAGTTTTAAAATAATACCCATTGCCAAGGTGTACTATCCCACTGTCTCAACTGACCCTACCACCATTCTCCACTGTTATAGCCCATGAATCACATGTGACACTTAAACTTCTTTATCAGAGCCACCCCAAGATAATCTGTGGTGTGTAAATTGACAAGTAGTATTCTCCATTAATTTGCCATGGCAGTGAAAAGCGGGAACTCATGGTAGCACATGTGTCCACATGTGCTATCTCCTCAGTAATGGTTCCCCAAGATACACATTTAAAAAACATTGCTGTAGTTTAATTTCATAGGAGAAGCTAATAATAATGCTTGTATGAACACTAAGCTTTACAAAGGTGACAGAAAAAGGGAATTTTATGAATTATGCAGAATCCTTGATGATGGCCGTTTGGTACATGGCATATTTTTGTTATCAAAACCACCACTTGAAGGAAAAATGAGCTTCAATTGGTTAAGTGTGAATAACATGAATAACGACTTAAAAACCTGTGAAAGAGCACCATTTCATGATATATCTGCATACACACACACACTGTAACATTGTGATCAATGGAACTTGAATAAAATCACTAAAATAAAGCCAAGTGAATTTAATCATTTTCTCTTTTCATGAAAGCTAATTATTCACTTGTCATTGTGAAAATCATTAGTAAGTCTCTTGATTTCAGGAAGGAGTTGGCAATGCCTCTAGCTGTACCCATGGATAGAGAAAAATATGTAAATTGGGAGATTTCTATATCTGATAATAGCAAGGTAGGTAATTCAACCAGCACTCCTGCCAAAGACTGCTATCAAAGCTGGACAAAATATTTTTTTAAATATCTTTGATGACACTGGGAAGTTAACAAAAGGATAAAGAACTACTGAGTATTTTGGAGCTGTTTTTCTCTTAGTACACTTTCTCATTTCAATAGTAGTAGGTGAGAGTGTAAAAGACTTCATGGTGCTTTTAATGCCTCCCTAAAAGGGCCATCTCATTAGTGAGAAAGGGATTGGATTTCAAGGCTACACTGGGAGCCCTGATGAAAGTCCTTTGCATACTGTTGGAATCAGAAACATCAGAATCCTGGGAATTATAGTAAATTGCAAGTAGACAGGTTGTACTGAAGACCACAGCATAGTATTTAATCATCTCGATCCCTGAAATTGGATTGATGGAATCAGAGGGACCTAGCAGGGTAGAATATAATGTCATTTAGGCTGCAAATTATTTCTACAAAATATTTTGCTAATACAATGACTAGCAACAAACCAAAGTAACAAAACACTTTTAAAAAAACAAGCCAAGATGAGTAAACAACAAATAGAAACAGAACTGAGCAACCACAGGGGCTCCAGATATTAGTCATCAAAAACAGGCTTTAAAACAATTACACATTTTTTTTCCCCTTCAAGATGACAGACGAGGGACATTGTATACTAGTTCTTCAGAAGGAAGATTAAAGTTATTAGTGAATTGCTAAGGTTTGAGTGGAAAACGGAGGGAGGAGAGCCAGGACCCACCAGAGAGCCCATGCAAAGATGCTGGGATAAACAGTGAAAAAAAAAAAAAAAAAGCAGTCTGCTGAGATAGATCCCCGAGAAGCTCAGAGCCCAGTAGAAAGGGTAGGTGGAAACACTTCTCTGCTTCTCTCACCCTTCTGACACTCTGCTTGCTAGTTGCTAAGTGAGGAGCCTACTTGAGGAGTCCCTCTGCCCCCACAACCTAGGGCAACACTATTGGTGGCAATTAGAGATCTTCCTGGACAGAGAACTGGGTGACCAGCTCCTGTAGCCATGTCACACTCTTGTCACACACAGGCTGAAACAATGGGCAGCATACTGGCTGTGTACTCATGGTGCCACTATCCTCCCTGGGAACCTTCTACTCTTGAGCCATACCAGCGGGCCACCCACAGATGCGTGCCGCAACCCTCTCTGACTTTGGCAAGCCCAGAGAAGCAGCAGATCCTCTGGGAGCTGTGGGTCCCTTGGAGATCTAACACTTAGTGTGAACTGCCCCTAAGGGAGGAGGACTGCAGCCCCCTGGGCCACAAGAAACATGGATGTGGTGCCAACTGCTGCCACCAAAGCCCAGGAACAGACATGAAGAGGGGGTCATCTCTTTCCTCCTGTGCCCCGCCCCAGTGCACTGTTGCAGACATGGCAGTGTTTATTCCCACTGGGGACTACTGAGCATGCGCTGGATGGAGGGACTTTTTGTACTTCTCCAGTGGCTCTACACCCACTGAAAGCAAGGGCACACTGGAGGAGGGTATTTTCTGACGTTTTTTAGCAGCTCTGCCCTCACTGAGGGTAAGCACATGCTCAGAGTCTACCTGACAGTGGTTACATTAAGGGCCATCTATTGAACTGCATCCTGAAGTACACTACCAAAAAAAAAAAAAAATGCATTACCTCAACAAGCAGTACCTGAAATAGCCACTGCGCAAACTTATCTGCAACCAAGGAGCCTGTACAGAGCCTTGACACTCTGAAGGCACCCAGAAACAAAGCCAATCAATCATACACAACATACACCACAGTCATAAACTCAAGGGAAGAAAAAGAATTTAAAACTCAAAAAGTCCTATCCAAGTGATAGCATATTCACAAAAAGAAGTATCAACTTCCTCAGATGAGGAAGAATCAGTGCAAGAACTCCAGCAATACAAAAAGCCAGAGTGTTTCATCACCTCACAAGGATCACACTAGCTCCCTAGCAATGGACCTTAACCAGATTGAAATGTCTGAAATGAACAGATACAGAATTCAGAATATAGTTGGCAAAGAAACTCAATGAGATCCAAGAGAAAGTTGAAATCCAATGCAAAAAAAAAAGCCAGAGGAAAGATCCAAGATATGAAAGACAACATAGCTATATTAAGAAAGAACCAAACAGAAATTCTGGAATTGAAAAATTCATGAAAAGGATTTCAAATACAGTTGGAAGCCTTAACAACAGACAAGACCAAGCAGAAGAAAGAATTTTAGAGCTTGAAGACCGGTTTCTTGAATTAACCCAGTCAGACAAAGACAAACCTTCAAAAACTGTGGGATGATGTAAAGCAGCCAAACCTACAGCCTATTGGCATTTCTGAGAGAGAACAATAAAAAGTAAGTAAATTGGAGAACATATTTCAGGTCATACATAATTCAGGAAAATTTTTCCAATGTTGAAAGAAAGGTTGACATGCAGATACAAGAAATTCAGAGTACACCTGCAAGATACTACATAAGACAATTATCCCAAAGGCACATAGTCATCAGACTATCCAAGGTGAAAGTGAAAGGAAAAATCTTAAAATCAGCTAGAGAAAAGGGCCAAATTAACTCTAAATGGAATCCTATCAGATTAACAGTGGACTTCTCAGCAGAAACCTTGCAAGTCAGAAGAGTCTGGGGGCCTATTTTGAGCCTTCTGAACAAAATGCCAGCCAAGAATTTCATATCCCACCAAACTAAGCTTCATAAATGAAGGAGAAATAAAGTCTTTCCCAGGCAAAATCACAAAACAAACAAACAAAACACTGAGAGAATTCATCACCACCAGACTGAACCCACAAGAAATAGTCAAAGAAGCTCTAATATGGAAAGGAAAGAATGATACTTGCTATGTGATACCACAAAGCACACATATATACAAAGCCCAAAGACCCTATAAAGCAACTACCCAATCAAGACTACAAAGCAACTAGCTAACCACATTATGGCAGGAACAAAACCTCACATATCAATATTAACCTTGAAGGTAAACAGCCTAAATGCTTCATTTAAAAGACAGAGTGGCAAATCGGATTAAAAAAAAAAAAGACCCAACCTCATTCTGACTTCAGTAGACCTATCTGACATGTAATAAAACCTATCGTGAGCCTAGGGTTGGAGAACAATCTGTCATGCAAATACAAAAACAAAAAGAGCAGAAGCCACTATCCTTGTATCGGATAACATATACTTCAACAACAACAAAAAAGGACCAAAAGGGCATGACACGATGAAAAAGGGTTCAGTTCAACAAAAATATTTAACTATCCTAAATATATGCACATCTAACTTTGAAACACCCAGATTCATACAACGATTTCTTACGAAATAGGAAAAAACTTAGATAGCTACACAATATTAGTGGGGGATTTCAACACCCCACTGACAGCATTAGACAGATCATCAAGACAGAAAACTAACAAATTCTAGAATTAAATTGGACACTTGACCAATTGGACCTAATAGAAATCTACAGAATACTCCACCCATCAACCACAGAATATGCATTATTCTCCTCTGCACATGGAACATACTCTAAGATTGGCTACATGCTTGGTAAAAAAACAAGTCTCAATAAATTCAAAGAAATCAAAATCATCCTAAGCATCTTTGCAAACCATAGTGGAATTGAAATAGAAATAGAAATCAATACTAAGCGAAACTCAAAACCATGCAAATCACGGAAACTAAACAAATTCCTCCTTAATAACTGGGAAAATAATAAAATTAAGGCAAAAATTTAAAAAATTCTTGGAAACTAATGAAATTAGAACCACAACATATCAAACCTCTGAAAGCAGCAGAAACAATGTTAGGAGGACAGTTTAGAGCTCCAAAAATCTATATCAAGATGACATAAAGATCTCAAATTAACAACCTAACATTGCACCTAAAGAAACTAGAAAAACAAGAACAAACTAAACCCAAAGCTAGCAGAAGAAAAGAAATAACTAAAATCAGGACAAAAGTAAATGAAATTGAGACCAAAAAAAAAAAAAAAAACCATACAAACTATCAATGAAACATAAAGTTGGTTATTTGAAAGAATAAACAAGCTTGGTAGGCTCCTAGCTAGATTAACAAATAAAAAAAAAAGAATCCAAAGAAGCACAGTCAGAAATGACAGAGGTGACATTACAACTGATCCCACAGAAACGTAAAAAAAAAAAAAAAAAAAAAAAAAAACAACCTCTAGAGACTACTATAAACATCTCTATGTGCCCAAACTAGAAAGTCCAGAGTAAATGGATGAATTCCTGGAAACATACAACCTCCCAAGATTAAATCAGGAAGAAATTGAAACTCTGAACGGACCAATAACAAGTTACAAAACCAAATCACTAATAAAAAATCTATGAACAAAAATATCAGTGGACCAGATGAATAAACAGCCAAATTCTCCTATACATACAAAAAGAGTTGGTTATCAGTCCTACTGAAACTATTCCAAAAAGTCAAGGAAGAAGGATTCCTCCCTAAGGCAGTCTACAAAACCAGTATCATCCTGATAATGAAAATCTGGCAAGGAGGCAAGAAAACAAAACAACAGGCCAATGTGTCTGATGAACATAGACCCAAAAATCCTCAACAAAATACTAGCTGACCAGATCCAGCAGCACATCAAAAAGATAATTCATCACAATCAAGTGGGCTTTATTCCTGGGAAGCTAGGATGGCTCAATATACACAGATCAATAAATGTGATTCACTACGCAAACAGAAAGATAAACAAAAGCCATATGATCATCTTAAGAGACTTGAAAAAAAAACTCTAGAAAATCTAGTAGCCCTTCATGGTTAAAACAAAACAAAACAAACAAATAAACAAACAAAAAAAACAGCCTTCAACAAACTAGACATTGAAGGAATATACCTCAAAATAGTAAAAGCCCTCTATGACAGACCCTTAGCCAACATCATACTGAATGGGCAAAAGTTGGAAGCATCCCCTCTAAGAATTGGAACAAGACAAGAATATCTACTCTCACCACTCCTATTCAACATAGTACTGGCAGTCCCACCCAGAGCAATCAGACAAAAGAGAGAAATAAAAGGCATCGAAATAGGAGGAGAAAGCCTAATTATCTGTGTTCATTGATGATATGATTCTATACCTTGAAACCCACCAAAAGACTCCTAGACCTGATAAACAACTTCAGGAAAGTTTTAGAACACAAAATAAATATACAAGAATTAGTAGCATTGCTATGCACAAATGTTTAGACCAAGAATCAAATGAAGAATGCAATCCCATTTACAACAGCCACATGTACCTAGGAATACATCTAATCAGGGAGATGATTAGATGGAATCGCCTACATCTAATCACCTACAAAAGGACTACAAAACACAACTGAAATAAGTCATAAATGACACAAACATGTGGAAAAACATTCCATGTTAATGAATTAGAAGATTCAATATCATTAAAATGTTCATATCACCTAAAGCAATCCATAGATTCAAAACAATTCCTATCAAATTACTACTGTCATTTTTTCACAGAATTAAAAACGATTCCAATATTCATATGGAACCACAAAAGAACCTGAATAACTAAAGCAATCCTAAGCAAATGGAACAAAGCCAGAAGCATCACATTACTTGACTTCAAACGATACTACAAGGCTATAGTAAAAATGTTTACTATACCTACTGTGAAAATGTTGGAGGATTTTTTTTTTTGATATTGAGAACAATCCAATGTTTCTTGCGATTACTACTTCTATTCAACATTGTACTGCAAGTCCAAGTCAGTTAATCAAGAAAAGTAAATTAGTTATATGAGTTAAAAATAAAAAAATTAAAACATATTTTCCCAAAAATATCTGCAAAAAAAATTAGAATTCAGAATTGAATTCTGCAAGGCTTCCAGATGAAAGGGTAGTGCTGCAAAAATCAATTGCATTTCTATATACAAGAAAGAAAAGTTAGAAAAGCATATTACTTGCCCCCCCGAAAGAGTGTGCAAATATCTTGAAATAAATTTAACAACCTGTGTGCAACTTCCAACATGGAAAACTATAAAATATTAATAAGATAAACCAAAGATGTTCTAAATAAGGTGATATGCCACATTCATGGTTTGGAAGACTCAATATTTTAAAGATATTAATGCACTTATGTTGATTCGACACAATACTAAATAAAATTCCAACATAATTTTGTTTGCATATTTGTATTTTTTTAAACACTGCTGTTTTAAAAAACTGATTCTAAAATGTGTATATCGATGCAGATGATCAAGGGTAGGCAAGTTGCTCTTGAAGAAGAAGACAAAGGCGGGGAGTTTTGTTGTCTCAAGTATCGAGTCTGTAAAGTTGTAGTAACTATGACACTGTAATCTTAGTATGAAGATAAGTAGACGAGTATAACAGACCAGAGAAATCAAAAGCAATCCCCTCATACACGGATGCTTCATTAACAACAAAGGGCAAATACAAAGCACTGAGAAAGCAGAGCTTCCCAATAGACAGTTCGGGGGATACTGGTTCTCCATAGTGATAAAATGAATCATGACCCCTACATTACACCATGCAAAAGATAATTAATTTCAGATTCATTGGAAAGTTATGAGTGAAAAATGAAGCTAGGTAAAGTTTCTAAAAGGCAAAATAGGAAATGATCTTCATGATCTGGGTAGACAAAGAATGTTCCTCACGTAAGAGGAGCATGTAAGAAAGAATGATAAATTAAACTATATGAAAATTAAGAACTTCTGTTTCCCAAAAGAGACCACCAGGAGTAGTAAGAAGACATGATAATGATTTCATCTACATAGACTTCTAAAAACGAGCAAAATTAAACTTTTGTACCTAAGGGTTAAAACTATAAAGCAAAAACAGTGACATGCATAAAAATCTGGTGTGAGAGGAAGAAGAGTAATGACTAAGTTCTGTCAGAAGAAGAGTTGCTTTCCCGAGGAGAAACTATACAGTTTACTTCTTTGTGAAAATTTATGAAGCTGTTTGTTTTTGTTTGGGGCACCTTTTTATATATTTTATGTTTTACAATATAAGATGCTGAAAGCAACAATCAAAACATATGGACTAGCTGAATGGTCACTACAAAACAGAACTACTTAGTGTATTGATAGTCACTTAGAGGTGTCTGAAAATTTCTCAATTTTCTGTGTTAATTTGAATCTGTCAGTGTTTTGATTCAGGATTTATATGATATTGAAGGAGCCACGACTATGAAATTTTCAGATCGTTTATAGCTGAGACAGATGACAGAACTGAGATTTAAAATGGTCTTGATGGACTTGTAATTCTAGCCCCCAATCAACAAAAGGAAATGTATCAGGGATAATATACGCAGAGCATACCAAACACTGGCTGTCAGGGAGTTAGGCAGAGAGGCCCCAGGGCTCCCGCTGCCAAGAAATGTTTCACAAGGTCCCCGTGAGAATGTCAGACAGAGCTCCATAAGTTGGCCTAGCTTTGGGATGCCATTGAACAATGGCTCTTGGCATCCAAAAGGAATTTTTAAAACCCACCCAAATGCAGGAGCACATACAACAGAGAGGGTCAGCAAAGGAAACAGACAAAACAGAGTCTTCAAAACCTAAAAAGAAAAAGCAGCAGCAGCAGCCCACACTTCTTCCCACTATCTGACCAAACAGACAACCTGAGCTTGGGAGGAAAGCACGGCTCAGTACTACAGAATGGTTCTTTAAGCAGCTGCATGAATAACAGCTCACTGAGAACAGTCATATATGCTGAATCACATCCCAGACACCTCATTACAGTCATGGGGGAAAGGAAGCAAATGAAAGAGGATTCAGAGAAACCAGAAGAGAAGTGGTTACCTCCACCACTCTGAAATTCTGACTGGAGAGTATAAGACCATATAATGAAATGGTTATAGATCTCACTACATAGCCGAAGTCCAGTCATTCGCATCAAGTCCTATTGCTATACCTGTAACATTCCAACTTACAGAACCCTTCCAGGTGGTGTTAAATATAAATACTAGAACCTACCCCATTAACACAGGCAAGATTCCTACACTCCAGGCGAGCAAGATGAGTTCAGCTGTACACCTTCAAGAATTCTGTCCACAGCCCCAAATCGTTTCTGGATCAAGTTAGGGGTATTCCTAAATCATTCATTAGGCTGGAACAGCCTAGGTTAGAACTAGTCTAAAAGTGTAACTGTGGCTTTGCTTATCTGAATCCCAACTCTGGTAAGGCAGGGACGGGGTCTGACATGTTTCCTACTGGATTTCTAGGGCCAAACCCCAAGTAACACTCTGTGATTCCTGATGGAAGGAGACAATGCTTTCAGGCAGAAAGACAGGAAGGAAAATCAAGATAAAAAGCCCTAGGATTTATGACTAGCCATACCTTTACCATAAGACAACAGTAGAATATGATTATTTAACAAGCAAACATATTGCTAGACTGCAGCAATAGAAGCTTACAATCTAGATAATGAGGGAGAAAAAAGTTTCCATCCACTCTAGTCGTATCACATCTGCAGCATTGAGTTCCACACCCAGTAGCCACATTTAAACAACAGATTAAGAAAGTTAAGTTCAGGGATGGTGACCAGAGTAATAACAGATGTGTAAAATAACCCCATGGTCAGGTGAAGAAGCCAGAGCTGTGTGCCTTGGAAAGGAGGGGGAACAAAATGGTCATCTTCCATGGAGGAGAAGATGTAGTCATATATCTCAAACCTGACTGTATAGCCATGTCCCCTATTGGAGCTATGCAAAAATACTGGGTTCTCAGGCCACTCCAGACCTGTCGAAACTCTCAGGATGATACTTGGAGCTTTGTGTTTGCATGAAGCAAACACACCAGATGACTCTAATGCAAAATCAACATTGAGAACCACTGATGTAGACCTATTCTGTTTTTCTAATTGAAAGTCTTAAGATCAATGTGTACAAATTGTAGCGTAATGGATATAAGCTTTAAAAATAATACATAATATTGTTAACAAATACTCCACAATAGAAGATCTAGGTTGGCAACAAAGTTGTTTTAGCAAAGCTTTGGAAATATTCAGAAGAGACAACAACAGCAACAGCAAAATCTTCTGAGGATCCTGCCAAAAAAAAAGAAAAAAATTCCCTGTACAAAAGGAGGGCTATTAAAGAAATCTTATATCCTTTCTGAGGTGAAGGTCTTTGAAGCTAGGTACCGAGCAGCCTCATTTAGCTAAAATTCAGGTTTCTGGCAACTTTAAGCTTTCAAATGCAGTCATTCAGATATTTAGTGGGTTTTACTGCAAAATTTGACAGTAACAAATAATCAAGCTTATCAAACCCTTGATTAATAAATGTGATTATTTGTCTTTTTTCCAGCCTCCAGCAGATTAGGAGAAAATGAGAAGTGAAGATGAGAAAGCTATTACTGCACGGTCTATTCATAAATGCTCGAAACGATGTCCCTGAGTTGTTTAAACATGTTTGACTGATGGTGGGCATCCTCTTATAAAAAGGCAGTTTTCACAGAATAGTAGAATTTGATTTTAAAAAAGGGACTGTTAGAAAATTTTACTTTAACCTCCCTTCCTTTTTTCTAACTTTTTAATGAAATATAATATTCATGCAGAAAACTACCAAATTAAAGTGTATAGCTCACTACATTAAAAAAACACACCATGTGTATTGCAATCAGCATCCAGATTAAAGAAAGATTATTTCCAGAAACCAATAACTCTCTTACCCTTTTTCAATCACCACATTCCCCACCTTCCCAAAGATAGTTGCTGTCCTACTTCTAACAGCATTGCCTTTGTATGTTATATAAATACAGTACGCACCCTTGTACTGCTTTGTGTCTGAATTATTTTAACTTTTTAAAAAAATAATGACACCTAGGATGTGACAGTCACACAAATAATGACCAAGAAAGGAATACAAGAAGCCACAGGTCTTCATCTTTGGAGTAAAACAATTCTCACTACCTCTTTTAGAAAGTTTTTGCTCCATAAGAAAGACTTTAACACATTTTCATCTTAAAAGATGTTTCAACTATATGAATCAACAAAGAAATAAAGATATAAAAAACAATAAAATTAAGCATCTAAGTAAATAATTCATTATATGCAAAATGAGTAGCTGCAGTGTCAAATTTTGTCTGCTTAATCTCATGTATAGTCCAGATATAAATAAGTTATTGTTTTGAAAAATAACTTTATTTTTATTTCCTCTATGCCTCCACAAAATTAATTGCACCTAATTGGCCAATTCTCAGAAGGTTAACCTCTCTCTATGAATATATAACTTTAATAATTCTCATCTTTGCATAGATGTGTGATGATCAATGTGGAAGTAAAATGGCTGAAAAAACAAACAAAAAAATTAGTAGATTGACTCCAGAATACTAATGCCGTGGTCCTTTGCATCAGACATTAAGTATGCCTTCACTAGAGGCGTGGAGGTAGGCCAGCTGAATCCTTGTGGTCACTCACCCGCTGAATGTCCCCTAACCCTTGGTCTTGGCCTGAAAGTTATTTTATTTTTCTTTACTGACTATTGATAATATATTATTTTGGAGACAACCTCAAATCAGTAACAGAAGTTAGTTATGTCTATCTATAAATAAAACAGATACATTTATAAAACAGAAGTATCCCAAAATGGCATACATGTTTAGAAATCCCTAAAATTCTTAAAGAAAAATGTTTGAATTAATAATGTTCCATTTTCCCTAGCCTTTCCATTTCCTGTTTGGGGAAATTGGTCAATATGATGTCCTGCAATGCTGTTTTTTAGGTTTGTGATTAGTTTTTATAATGCTCTTTATTTTTATCTGGTCTAATGTAATGCTGCACTTAGCATGAACTACAAATTGTTATTACTAATTGATTAAATTAATTTCATAGGCATTATATTGCATAATAAAATGCAATAAAAATTGTGTTCTCTCTATATCTAACAACTCAAGTTTAGGGGAATAAATTAGCAAAGGCCCATACAAATCTATAGGTCCTTTCTCCAAATAAAAATTTAGAACTCAAAAAGGAACAAACATGTATCATATGTGTAAAATGTAGAAAAGCGTAACTTTAGCATGCAATTGGCTGATATCTAAAAAAACAGCCACCCGCGTAAGATACATAAGCAAGTGAAAAAGGACACATATAGAAACAATATCATTTCCATTCTCAGCTCAGATGCCACATGTGAAAGATTATTAAAAAGGAAATTGTTTGCTAGTTGAAGTGAACCCTTCCCACATACCATGTCTGTGTAATATCTAAGTTGACACATTGTAATTATGTGAAAGCCATATTTAAACATGAAGTTTTCAAATGTATATTTTTATGAATCACTTTGAATCACTCTTCTGTATGAAACATTCATTTGAAAGGCATTTGAGGTAAGATTTTCAAATCCATTTTAAGAGGTGGTTGACTTTAACCAAAGATTTAAAATTAATTTCACTTGCTATTTGTCTTTGAAGCCCCTATGCTGACCTCAGAATGTCCAGACTTTCTACTCAAACATGACAGGAGATCTAAAATTATCACAACGGTTTCACAAAATTTAAAATCCAGATTGATTTGAATTTGAAAAAAGTCAATACTTTATCTTCTGAATGTGAAAACTTTAATTAGGCTGCACAGCACTGAGTTACTTAAACAAGTTGATTTAAAATGTGGAACAAACGCTTTTCTTTTTCACTCATGGGCATTGCCCATTTTGGAAAATGGCTTGTGACTGAGGCAGCGGAACCTATCTTGGTATGACCAGAACAGTGGCGTCAAGGAACAGTGCTTAGGAAGACACCAGTACCTGTCTTGGAAAGCAGGCCATTTGTATGTGCGTTGTGTTTTTTAACAAAAAGTGTATCTGCTTGCCTGTGGGAGTGCCCCGTGTAGGTGTGTATACTGCACATCATTTCACTGTGTCTCAATTTCCTCATCTATGAGATGGTCAAATCCCTAAACCTAGGCTTTTGAAAACCAGCTAAGGATTCCAAAGTAAATGGTGGGGCTTGGAGGTATAAAGAAAAATGAAACTGAGCTGTTATGTCTCTTTTCCCATGTTTCCAAGCTTGAGCACACCCATTCCCGACCAGATCCCCTTTCCCATAATTTCCATTTCTGAGGTTGGACCATGACTGGAAAAAAAGGAAAGCCGGAAGAAATAACTGAAAAATCCAACAGCAAAGAGTGAAACTGAATCTCCTAATAGAAAAAGTGGAACATGATTGTCCTGATTTCCTAACCGTCTGCTCCTGAGTTACTGGTAAAAGCACTCAGAGACGTCCCAGATATTACGATCCTTTTACACAGCTTGCAGATGGAAAATCAGGGTGGGATAAAGGAAGAGAAGAAGAGAGAAAAGGCAGATTAACAGAATCAAATTCCAGATGGGAAAGAATGGAGAAAGGCAAATGGCATTTGGGCTCTCCCTCTCAACTATTCATACCTTTTCCTATGGGAGAAAAAGGAGGTGGTTTCTTCTGGCTGCTCTAAATCTAGACAGACAATAAAATATCACCACAGTGACAGCCGGGTTATTACTTTCCAGCTTGTGACCAAAACGAGACCCTAGTGTGGCAGAACTAAAATTCACAATCTCATCCATGAAAGGATTTTCTGTACCAGACATTTTGTTAAAGGTCTTTAAAAAACAGCCTAACGTGTTAATATTGAAAATAGATGCATGTAATTTGAGAATGAGTATAAAATACCATGTGTATTGAATTAATAATGTTTCATTACTCACCCATCACAGAGTCATTATTTTAAATCACCATATTTCATTTCAGTGGACAGAGTGTAAATGAGTATGTATTTTTATGTAAAGTGGACCTGCATCATTATTTATTCATGAGTTTTAAAAGGATCATTATTTTTGACAGACAGCTCCTGTCAAAAGATTTATGCATAAGAGCTCATGTTTCCCCACAATAATCATCAATCAATAAACTTTGGAACTTGGTACTTAAAATTCAGTGTTACAGAGATGCACATTTTGTTCTAATTAAACACATGTTTGCGTTTGGAAAATAAACTGCAACCTCAGTTCAAATATATAAAATATAAAGTATCAATATTGCCTGGGCAGGGTGAGTCATGATTTTAGTTTGGGAATGTGCCTTGTTACATTTTAAGTAATTGCTTTGCTTCTGCGCATCAGGCTTTTTGTGTGTGTGGCTGTGAGGCAGATGGGGAAGCTTAGGAGATCTGGCTTGTAACATTGTGATTGGTGATCAGTGACGGTAGTTTTCTGAGCAATGATACTATAGCTGCCTGAACTAGGAGGGCATAAACAAGGCATACTAGTGGAACAGAAAACATCACATGGCTTTCAGTATGGGGCTTGGAAGTCAGTTCAGAAGATGGGGTGACATGATGAGCAGATAATAACATATAATTGCAAAACAGCAAAACTGCAACTGTAACTGATGACAAAGCTGAAGGAAAACAATTTCTGAACTTCCAAGATGAACCAAAAAGGTGATGAATTACCAGTATGATGCAAAGATTTACTGCTCAGAGAATTCATAGTGGTGATACAGCCTTAACCTCAGAGAAAATAACTGAAAGATTTGAAAGTCTCTTGGGACCAGACTTTCTGGTCTCTGTGTGATGTCCCTCTGTGTAAAATCCCTTTGGGATTTCCACAGACATTCCATTAATGTGCTATCCCCAAATCACTCTGTCTCCAGATAAGCTAATAATGCTGAAGATGATTATTATATGAAATGCCGTTTTGAGTAATCTGAATCTAAATGCCTGAATTAAGTAGAATTTCCTACTTGGCAAAGTCCATTTTCATATCTGGATTTTTAGAATTTAGATTATCCATTATTTTGATATATCACTTTACTATCAGACACTCAACACCTAGTTTCCTTTCTGTCAGAGTTTAGAACTGGGCAGTGGTGCATCCATCTCTCATGCCTTCCCCTCTGAGCAGAGCAGTCAGGTAAAGCCCGGGGCACAGACAGGAAGAAGCCCAGGTACAGGACACTTTTAACCTTCGTCTGGAAGATATGCAAATTATATTTCTTTTTGATCAAGCAACTAAACAGCTAAACTAATGAAGAAAATGTCAGGCCTTTGCTTGATGGGGAGTGGGTGGAGAGAGAGACAGGCAAGAGGGAGAAGGGAGATGGGAGATGTGGAAGGTCAGCAGAGACAGCCGACCGCTTTGTGAACAGCTGGTGAAAATAAATGAGTCCTGAGAACTGACGGAACTAAGGCACTATAGAACAATTGCAAAGATAATGTCATCCCTATTTTTTTTTATTAGATTAGAAGTTTAACTTTCAGAGCTATCAACAGACTTTCAGGAACTAAACTGTCAGCTTAAGAACACATTAAAGGGTGAATTCAGTTTCTTACTTAAAGCTCTCTGGACAGTACTGAAATGAGTTTTGGGGGAAGAGGTGGAGAAATGGAAAGTTGAACTTTTCTCTATGGGAAGTGAGTAGTTTTGGAGCAATACCAGAGTGATAGACATGAAGCCAACCTGGGGAGATGTAGGAGAAGTCACACTGCTGGAGAATCGGAGACTTTAGTAGAAAAACCTGCCAGTGAGAAATACTCTGAGTTGGGAATGTCTGAGAGCCAAGAGTTGGATGTTTAAGGTTATGAACAGACTTTTTAAAGTGTGTTTTAGGGAAAATTAGGAAAGGAGCCTCTTCCACCAGTTTGTATTACACAAAAGAGAATAGCTGCAGAGGTAAGATTAAGAGAATGGGGGAAGCAGAAATCAGAGAGAGGTGATCATTACAAAATATGCCTCAGAAATTCATATTCTGAGAAAGCTTTTTGTAGACATGGGATTGGAGCTGTAGGTAGGGATGCCCTAGAGAGAATGATACTCCAAGGTATGGTGCATTGGTATGCTGAGCACTTGAAATTAAAAGAAATTGGAAGGACTCAGAAATTCATCCCAAAACCAAGGTCTACCAGCCCCTGTCTTTCTGAATCCTCTTTCTTTTTCAGAGAGAGATTCACAGGGATTCTCTCTGGAGTTTTATTTCCTGACCAAGATAATTTCTTCCCAAAAAAGAAAGCAACTGTCTTAAGACTCTTTCCCTGGGAATCGTATTAAATAACCAGGAAAGATTAACCCTTTTCTCATTTAGAAAAACAAAGTGCAGCTCTCTGCCAGTACTCATTTAATTTTACATAAACACGCTCTTTGAGGCAGAAGCAAATCTGACTGATTTTCAAAGTGAAAATAAAATACAAAAACTGTTCTTGGAGTTATTTCTAAACAGAACTAACATCAGCATCATCTGAATCATTAGAATCATCTATTTCAGAAAAATCAGATCCATCGACTGAATCTTTGGCCAACAACTGCTGGAGAACAATGTTAACATCACACGTGGGCATGCTACATTTTCTAGGATTTGACATTTTCAGCAATCAAGAATTACTACATTTTGTAAATGGAAATACCACTACTAAAAACAGAATACTATAAATAGGATGATGTCTTTTGTTTTAAGTCAATACACTACAGCAATGCAAAAATAATAAAATTGAGATATTTCATGGCAAAGTTATGTTGGGATAAACGCTGCAGCTGCAAGGGCTGC
Organism: Colobus angolensis palliatus; assembly: GCF_000951035.1. Lineage (NCBI taxonomy): Eukaryota > Metazoa > Chordata > Mammalia > Primates > Cercopithecidae > Colobus > Colobus angolensis. Next base: position 3,012,535 of record NW_012115322.1, on the reverse strand, counting down.
GGGCAAATATTCTCAGGGCAAACAGGAAAAGGGTTAACTACAGAAAAGAGAAAAAACTAAAAGTCGTCACCACACCCAGATAGACTTTCCATCTATTCTTCTGAGGGCAGCTCTGAGAGATCGCCTGGGAGACATTATCTGCATAATAAGACAACCTTTGTTCACAATGCAGTTCCACTCCTCACCTTCTCATAACTTGTAAGTCCCATTCCGATTCCAAAGAGAATCATTTACAAAGCATTGTCTGGTCTTCTGGATCCATTCGTTCCCTCTAAAAATTATTTGCTAGCCCTCTAAAAATTGCCTACAGCGCCCCCCTACCCCACAACCCCCCACCATTTCCCTCTTCCTTGAAGAAGGTATTTAAGTCCCAACCATCTGGCCTGTTTGGAGTCTCATATTTGAGTGACTTCCATGTTCATATTCACATCGATACATTTGTGTTTATTTTTTTCCTGTTAATTTGTGTATTGTCATTCATTTTAAGGGATCTTCAAATAAGGTAGAATGGAAGTCTATCACCCCTACACTACAAAATATGTTATTGGGAATTCTATCATACTTCATGCTTATTAATAAAGTCTTAGGTCATTATTAACTTTTTTTCTGGGTAAATTTCCAAGAGACAGATTACCATTTTAAGAAATATGAAAGCTAGCAGATGTCAACTTGATGTGGAAGGAAAGGAAGATGCCAAGGCTCTGGTAATTTTAAGTTACTAGTATACCTAGTCATTTTCCAGGTCAAAAGCAAAGATCCACTTCCCCCTCGTTAAGAGAACAATTGAATCTATGAAGGCGTTTATTGTCTAATTGGTGAGAAACCTAGAGAGTCAGTATTTCTGAGAAGCTAGAGGTTATAGGTTTCTGTTTGTCAATACCAGAAAAGATTTTATACCCTGCTTTTGGTCTGGTAGCTAATTGGTCAATACTTATGTATATTTATAAAGCATGAGATATAAATAGATGTGTGCCATATGTGCTTTAAGTCATTTAATTATTTTATATTAATGTAAAATATATACCTGCATATGCGTTTGACAATATTCTGAGGTGGAGTCACAGCCTTTTCTTTGAGTTTGGATTGGTTTCACAGCCTCCTTTCTTACACAGATTTTATTCATAATACATTGCTTTTCAGTTTCAGTGGCTTTAAAGTGGAGTGAGAAGATACAGATACTTGCTTAACAATCTGAGTGTTGCAACCATCTATGTTCATATTTTCTGCTTGTTCTTTTCTTGGTTGTTGTTTTGCACAAAACTTATGTGAAAGTAATTCTTTTTAAGTAAGCTTTTTAATTGAATACATGGATAGACTATACTCAATTTAAGTGTGAATATAATTTTTCGACTACATTGCAAGTGAACACACCTTTGTGACTGCTACCTAGATCAAGAAATAAAACATTGTCAACATCCCCAAAGCCCCTCCCAGTTACTTTCCTACCATCCACCCCCCAATTTAATCAATATTCCGACTTCTGTCATCAGAGATAATCTGTTTTTGATCCTTTACTTAAATGAAATCGTATTGAACATACTCTTTTGTGTCTTGCTTCTTTTGCTCAACTTTCTATTTGTGAGATTCATCCAGGTGGTTAGTTGTCAACATCATGCGCTCATTGTCATTGCTCTGAACTATTCTATTGTATAACTAACCCACCATTTCATTTGACTTCTAATAGACATTTAGGTTGCTTCTCATTTTTTGCTATTATCATAGTTCTACTATATAAATTCCAGTATGTGTCTGCTAGTAAACACACGGTATCTTTGTCTTGGCTACATACCTAGAAGTTGAATTGTTGGATCACAGAGTATATAATTTTCATAACTAGTAATGCTGTCAGTTTTCAAAAGTAGTTGCATTAATTTATACTTCCACAGCACATGAGAGTTCTGCTACCCTGTATCCACCATCACTAGCTCTATGTATTGTCAATCATTTCTATTTTAGTCATTCAGATACACATGTAGTGGTATAGCATTGTGGTTTGAATTCATATTTCCCTGATAATTAATGTGGTGGAGTACCTTTTCATATTTTTATTTTCTTTTTGTTAAATGCCCAATAATGTCACACATGTTTAATTAGTTTTCTGTCTTTTCTCATTGAGTCATATTAATTCTTAGTGATATACACAGACACAGTATCTAAGTGGTTTACCTGGATAGAGGCTCTAACAAAGCAACTGATGTGTTTTTGATAGAACAAAAACTACCTGTTTTTTGCACTCATATTTCAGTAGTTTTCTTCATAGTTAATAATTTTCACAATTACAATAAGAACACCTATAATAAATAGTTAAAAGCATATAAATTATAATACAAAAGTGAGTTGTAAAAGGATGATATAAAAGATAAAAAGATAGAAGCTCTGAAGTTTTACTGCTGCAACTAAGTGCATCATTTTGTGCAACTTACCGGTACAAACATCCCACATATCTTGGAGCACTGAGCATTTTACAAAATACTGAAAAAGCACTAATATCCTAATAACAGTCTTCCTGCTGTGCTAACACAGTCTCTTTAAAATGCCGAACACTCAGCCCTAAAACCAAAGGCTATTTGTTCATGAGAGCAAAGGACAAATTTTACCACAGCAAAACGATGCCTAAAAAATGTCATCTGGATCCACCCACTTTTACTTCCTAATTCCTGTATCTTGTATTTTTTTTTCCATCTTTACTTGCCTGTTTTGTTTGCTTGCTTTGGCTAAACTTTTCATTGAGGTATAATTTACATAAAATAACATGCGTGTATTTTAAGTGTACTGTCCAACACATTTTGACAAATTCATATACCCATATAACCACCAACCTAATCAATAAATAGAATGGCTCTATTAAGAGGGAAAATTCCTTTGTGTCTCTTCCAAGTCATCACCCCCTCTGATTGTCACTGTTGTGATTCTGTCACCACAACTTGATTTTTCCTGTGCACTGACTCGGCCAGCCAGAATATCATGTGTATGTCACACAGTGATTTATGTGCTCACCCTTACTCAGGCTTGGCAAAGTCAATTGAGGCCTCTGTTTACTCACCTGAGTTCCCTCATACAACCCTGTGGTTTCCTAATTGCAATTGTTGGCATTAATTGACCCTGGTACCATTTTTGATCATATGGGGCTGTCTTGAGTGCCTTGCATTTCCAAAGGGCTCAACATTCTGAGAGCCACAGCATGTTTGAGTCAAAGTTCTCACAAGATGTACCATGTTTGTATGAATTACATTTCTGATTAAACTAAATGAAATGTGTTAAAATATGTAATATTTTATATCATGATGCTGGTAATAATAAAATGATGATAATGGTAATAAAAATACATTGATACAGTTTGGTACCTGCTTTGACTTTGCTACTCCTGTATTGTCAAGGACATATCTAAGGGTAACTATCCTGTAGTGGGTGGGAAATGAAACTCTCTGAGAGTTATCATACTTCACCAGAGGCTCCTTCCAGACTGCAAAGGTCAGGGTCTTTGTATTCTACTCCCAGACATTTAGTTTTATATCTTTCTGCAAGAGGAAGAACTACAGTGTTTCTTATATAAGTTACGTTATGGAGTCTTGTTATCACTAGGAGAGAGTAAAAGATTCATGGTTGAGCCTGTGCTACCAAACCGTTTGGAAGAAATAAACAATCATAAGATCAGGTGCCAGCAATCATCGTACATCTAGCATTGCCTACAGACTAAAACAGTAATAGCGCAATAAGAACTATTCAAAGTTAAAGTCGGTGCCACGGGCATAGAAACATTTAGGAATCCATGCTCCAAAGTACGCGGGATGTACGTACCTCCAAGTTGCATCAGATGATACATCTAGTTGCAACAGTAAAAGATGAGTTTCTATTTATCTTTACCTTACCTTTTTACAACTCACTTTTGTACATATATGTTATAAAATGTAAAAACATAATGCCAGTAAAGGACGTCTGGTGTAAACAAAGACATTCAAAAAGTATGGGCTTCCTATATTAAAATAGAAAAGGGTTGGCAAGTACATCTGGTAGACCCAGGTATGTACTTGCTGCCTCATCTGAAAACTCATTTGGCTCCACAGGGTTGAGTGATGAGGTTATTCCTTTGATGGCATTTACTGCCTGAAAGTTTCCTCTCTTCCTGGTCAGTTTTGAAACAAAGATGTACCTTAACTACTTTTGTATGCTGTATTTTTGCCTTATCTCAGAGCAAAGGGGACAATGGAAACAGTTTGGAGAGGTACATAATTTTACATTTTCCCAATATCTCTATTCTAAATTTTATTAATGTTTTGGGAGTCTAATTTCCCCAATCAATGGTATCTGTAAAATTGTCACTATTTTTTTTTTCACATATGCCACTCAGCTTTTCCATTGTCTCTTGGAAACCTCTTCCTGGAGAGAATTTACAAGTTCCAGCTCAGTCCCTCAAGGAAGAAAAGGATGGAGGAAATCCTCAAGAGCAACTACTGCTGGGTAGGAAGAGAGATCAGGAAAAAGGGCTGAAATTTTGTTGAAACAATCACTAATATTAGACAAAAATACATCCATGGTGGTGAAGGATGGGACCTAGAGGATATTCAAAAAAATTATAGATTTAATTATAAAAGAGATGTAATTGATACCATGTCAGCCAGATTGTTCTTTCTAGAAGAATTGGTTCTTCATACTTGTTGTAGTCTGTTCTCATGCTGCTAATAAAGACATACCTGAGAGTGGCTAATTTATGAAGAAAGAGGTTTAATTGACTCATAGTTCCACATGGCTGTGAAAGCCTCATAATCATGGCAAAGGTGAATGAGGAGCAAAGTCATATCTTATATGGTGGCAGGCAAGAGAGCTTGTGCAAGGGAACTAACTCCCTTTTATAAAACCATCAGATGTCATGAGACTTATTCACTATCATGAGAGAAGCATAGGAAAGACCCACCCCCATGATTCGATTACCTCCCAACAGGTTTCCCCCATGACATGTGGGAATTATGGGAGCTACAATTAAAGATAAGATTTGGGTGGGGACACAGCCAAACCATATCAATACTGAACTATCTATTCACAATTTCTATCTGTTCTTCCAGGAGAAGAGTATTCTGTATTTGTACTCTTTTAAATTATGTGTATACTAAATCTTTGTTGCTGTATACATTCATGAAATATATACTTTGCCCTTGATATGGTTTGACTCTCTGTCCCCACCCAAATCTCATGTTGAATTGTAATCCCTAGTGTTGTTGATGGGGCCTAGTGGGAAGTGATTGAATCACGGGGGTGGACTTCCCCATTGCTGTTCTCATGATAGAATTCTCACAAGATCTGGTTGTTTGAAAGTGTGTAGCAGCCCCCACCGCCCCCTCCTTCTCTGGCAGTGTAAGACAGGCTTGCTTCCCCTTCACCTTCTGCCATGATTGTAAGTTTCCTAAGGCCTCTCCAGAAGCAGAAGCCCATACAGCCTGCAGAACCATCAGCTGATTAAACCTCTTTTCTTTATAAATGACCCAGTCTCAGGTATGTCTTTACAGCAGTGCAAGAATGGACAAGTACAGTCCTAAAAGAGCAGATTTGCTAAAACACCTAGTTATTCTGATATAAAGATATATTAAAACTTGTGTTAACGTGACTGCTTACACAACTAAAATCTCAGCTGAGTTCAAATCAAAGTGTCACAAGATATGTTATGTTTGTATGAATTACATTTCCAATTAAACTAAATGAAATGTGTTAAAATATGTAATATTTTATATAATGATGCTGGTAATAATATAATGATGATAATGGTAGTAAAAATACATTGGTAATTGATTTCACTGCTACTGATGGATGTAGCTGTTATGCTTTATTATCTTAAATGGCAGATATAACAGATTAGAAATGCACAGCCACTGGCAAGGGGAACATACAATTGTAACCCAGGACCCCAACTTTTTATTTGCATTATGCAGCATTCAGTGCTGAAACAATGTTAATCCATAAGCTCTTGGTTCAGACAGAAGAAAGTAAGCCACTGCCCTGAGTCCTGTGAACTGTATAAGTCTTCAATAGACCCAATAGGAGGTCACCCACAGTTAGTGGAGCTGCGTATTTCATGAGATCTGCATTTATATATTTCCTGAAAAGCAAGTGACATTTGAGGATAAATTTCTTTGCTTAAATGCATCAAAGACCAATAGAAAAAACTAGGTGGGCTTCCTTTTTTTCTTTATGACAAACTTGTATGCTGCATCTGAAAAAACCATAGACTTACTCTGCCCTTAAATAAGAAATCTTATTTTGAACTCCAAATACTTTTTTCTCATTCAAGCCAATAAAAACATTTATTAAATGCAATTGCCCCCGGAGCATACCTAAGGAAGAGTATTTTAATATCATTTGGGAGAGAAATTGCTATTAAATATATAGATGTGATTACACAACTTCACAGCCATACTAGTGAATTATTACACTCCCTGCAACTCTTACAGGTATAGGAAAGATAGGCCATCAATGGAGTCCTCAGTGGCATGTATAATTTCAAGGGGTGATGGATTTTCCAGGCTGATTTCACTAATGGCCTTCAGGAAGAAGATCCTTGAACATGGCATATTGAAAGCAAATTTGACTCAAACATGCTGTGGCTCTCAGAATGTCAAGCCCTTTGGAAATGCAAGGCACTCAAGACAGCCTCACATGATCAAAAATGGCACCAGCATCAATTAATGCCAACAATTGCAATTAGAAAACCGCAGATGAGTAAGGACATGAGAAGCTCTAATTTCCTGTTGCCTGGGATCTCTGTTTCTGGTGACACCTGTCATGTTTCATTGATATGAATACTTTTGGAGGCTAGTCACCACCTTCTTGAAAATTGCATTTCTGACCAGAGTTCCCAAGGCACAGTGTCAATTTATCTTCATTTGCAATAGCTCCCTGGACAGATGCTGAGCACTCCTAGAGACAGAGCCTTTATATTTGTAGAAGGGTAGAAAGCAACGACTAGCTGAAACCATGTAGTTAAATCAGTCTTTGGGGAAAAATAAGATTAGTTAGTATGTAGGGAAATCAATGTCACAAGTGTTGAGAGAAAATAGGACAGTAATACTTGGAAATGCCTTCCTATCAATATTCAGTAAATTAGGATCAAGAGAAGCAGTCTTACACTTTGGAAATGTAATCTAAAAGACTGAGAAACAATATAATTTTATACTCATTTTAAAAATGTCATAAGAAAAAATTATGCAACGATGATTAAGGCAGAATGATCTCTTACTATTTGCCTGTTAATTTTTTAAAAATGTAGTTCCTGTTCATAGTTGCAAACATGTCAGTTTTTAGGAAGAAGGAGGGCGGCAGTTAGAACGAAAGGTTTTCACACAAACACACACACTTCACATTAAATAATATTGTGTAGGTAAAACATCAATTATGGAAAAGCATCTTCAGATCTACTAGTACTTAACAAACCCTAGAAACGAATTACTTCTGTCCTTTTCCTGATATCTTTCTCTTTCAAAGAACTTGGAAATCTTAGATATCAATCCAAATGCAAATGCAAGTTTGCCACTGGCAAAGTTCAAGTATCAGCTTCAGATAGATAAATTTGAGAACTATACGGTGGTTTGGTGGGATGTTGTTTTGGTTTTCTTTCTTTTTTTGTAGGTCTTTTGAGACAGCATTTTTCTGGACCTTTAGGTTTAACTGAGAGTGTTCAACAAAAGTTGTACTACAAGGAAGCGTATTAAGAGCATAATTTTATACTGGGTTGGTGTCTTTTCTTCTTACCTAATAGAATGGAGTTCAACGCATGAAATCTTGATGGATGATCCTAAGTGTTTAATCAAATCTCATCTTTTCATTAATCTAATTTTATTGTTATAGATGTGGTCTCAGCAGTTTATCTTTAGCCGTAATCAGGTTTCATTTTTAATCCAAATAAGTTCAATTGGGTTTTAACTTTTATACATTTTTCTTGTTCTGCCAACATTGATCTAGAGATGATTAGGATTCTACCAGGGCCTCCTACAAGGCTTCTTTTGTATTGATATTATTTAATTGCTCCTTTTTATGTACTATATATGTGCCCCATAAACAAGATGAATATGCAGCATAGGTAGGAGGCAATGACAGGTTTAGAAGCTAATGACAGGGTACAGAGGTAGAAAGAGCTGACGACCTTGAAGGGAGCCAGTCAAGTACCTCATTTGTAAAATGGGGGTATATTAATATTTACCTGATAGGACTGCGGTGATAATGAAATGAGATGGAAGTTTGACACAGAGTGCAGACATTGAGAAATGGCTGTTACTCTCATTATGAGGTTCTAAAGTCTGAATGCTGATGTTAAGCTGGTATTAGTAGATAATATTTAATAATGCTTCAAAGAAAACATGATAATTTTTTAGAGAAGGAATTCTGATGTGTCTTTCCTTAGTATTTGGAAAACCAATGATGTGTGTGAGTAAGGATATTTAATTTTATGTATATACAATATTGTGGTAACAGGAAAAAAGATTGTTCCGCAAATGAGCGTGAGTACTGGTGGAGAACGCTGCAAAGTAAACCAGGTCTACTATAGACTTAGGGGAGTGGCAGGCACCCTCCAGTACACTCACTCTTCAAACTTGAAAGGTACTCCTGTCTGAGCCTCACAGCCAACCATGAGTGAATTTCATCAGAAAAGAATAAAAGATGATACCCATCAAAAATCATTCAGTCCAAGTGCCATCTTTGTTAAGTATACTGTGGTAGGTTTCCTTTGATTTCTAATTCTTTTTTGTTTTAGAGTCATACTGTCTAATACAGTATTGACTCAAACAGTATTGACTAGCCAAGTGTGTGTCCATTTACATCTAAATTAACTAAAATTAAATACAAGTAAAACTTTGTTTCCTCAGTTGCGCTAGCCTCATTTCAAATGCTCAATAATTACACGCAATGAGTACCCAGCATTGGCTGGTGCAGCTTTAGAACATTTCCGTTTTCACAGAAGGCACAGCGTTGCCAGACTGTTTCAGAGGGCAGAAGAGACGGGGATGCGGTGACATGGCATCAGTTAGACAAACACCAAGGTAGGTGTGTCGGTTCTAGCCCCAAAGTTAACATGCTCTGTGGACTTATACTGCTTATTTAACCCCTCTGAGCTTTATTTTCCTCAACTCTTAAGTGAGGATTAATAACACCTGTTTTGTCAACTATCATGATTATTAAACGTATGAAAAGTCTATCTTGGTGCCTGACCCAGAGTAAGTGCCCAATAAATGGCATTTGTTATAATTATTAATAACAGCAAATGTAGACGGGCACAGTGGCTCACTCCTGTAATCCCAACACTTTGGGAGGCCGAGGTGGGTGGATCACAAGGTCAGGAGTTCGAGAGCAGCCTGCCCAACATGGTAAAACTCCGTCTCTACTAAAAATACAAAAATTAGCTGGACATAGTGGCAGGTGCATGTAATCCCAGCTATTTGGGATGCTGAGACAAGAGAATCATTTGAACCCCGGAGGCATTGTAGTGAGCTGAGATCGCGCCACTGTCTGGTGACAGAGCAAGATTTCGTCTGGAAAAAAAAAAAGATAAATAAATAGAAATAAAAAATAACAGCAAATGCTAAAATAAATACATTAATTAAAGGTCCTAAATAATAATCACTAAATTGCGACATTTCTGGCGACAAGGTAAATATTTAGTGAGATCTTGCCAGCAACATTTCAGTTTTATTACAGTGATGGGTGCTTTCCTCAAATGCCACCAGTTATAATGGATCTATACTTCTGCATGTCTGTCCTATATATACAGATTCCTTTGCAATTCAATTTGGAAGTAAGGGAAAAGAATAAGGAACTAGGTGATTTTTTAAAAGAGAAAAGCTTTAGATGTAAATGTTAAATATCCATTTTCAATGCATGATCAATTCTAAGCATGAAAGCTCCTCTCCTATCAAAAACATATCCTTTTGTACAGTTATTAATGTAAGATTAGTTTTTTCCTATTTAATATGCAAAATGTACTGTGACAAAAGGTGGCCCCAGGCAGAACAAAAAAAAGGCCAGGATTGCTCATTACAATGACAATGAAATAATGTTTTCTAGAAAACAATGTTTTCCTTTGTTTTCCCTATCCTGATAGGAAACTGTGAAAATTGAAGCTCTATTCAATTTATCCTTTAGTTCCACTTCAAACGCATTTCTGACAGCCATTTAAAGGCCTTCCCTAAACTGAAATGAATATTTTCCAGACTAGTTTTAAGAATAGAAGCTTGTTTGTCTGATTCTCTAGCAACCAACACAATAACTATCATTGCATAACAAAGCCAGTAGGGATGTGCTGGGGCACAGAGGGGCTGGTGATAAATAATTCAGATTCCTGGGTTATTTCTGTGGGATCATCAGGCAGTAATCCTGCATTTGTACTCTAGTCAACTCCAGTCATTCTTTTTCCTCTCCAAGTAGCTTCATTTTGTGAAGAATGCCAAATTCCTTTGCAAGATATTATCTTTTCTTCTCAAAAACCCTGAGGGATGTTGTGTATTCTATAGCTCTGGATCCTGGTCTGGGATCCCAGTGGCCCTGATGGGTGCAATTCCAGTTCCATCTGCCCTGAATTGAGCAGAGGCTGTTTGATCAAGGTAAGGTCATGTTATGCCAGTACTGTTGACTGGCATATTGTCAACATTATGCTTGAGAAACATATTTGTCCTGCTGGTGATAACGACAGTTTATGAATGAGTGGATTTTGATATTAGCTAATTAGATGAAACTTTATTGCTGCATCTGTCACTCAACAGCAAACCATTTTTTCTGTGTGTTGTTCAGATAATTTTCCTTATGGTATAAAAGCTGGCTAATACAAGAGTGTGTCAACAATCAAGAGATTAAGAAATACACCATTTTTTCCCCTAGAAAACGTAAGGTATGTTTATATGATGTCGTCTAATCAAAACTGTACATAATTAGTAATAATAGAAATAAAGTGAACATATTGAGTCTTATAATGTACCACCTGCTCTTCTAAGTGCACTATTAGAGTTTATTCAATATAGGCATAAGTTTTCTAATTATTCTAAATGTCCAGAAAGTAAATAAATTATCTTGAGAAATAACTCCACCTAACTTTGAGGAAGACAATAAAAAACTCCTTAAATTTTATAAAAGCTGTAAGATGGGGTGATATGCAGAAGTATTACTTTGACTCTCTGAGCTCTAAGCCAATTTTCACAAAGCAGGTTAGCGTGTTTCTGTAAAAATGTAGACGATTAAAGATCCCTGTTCTTAAGTTTGCAATTATAGCAAATTCTTCCACCTTCAGAGGTTGTCCTTTTTCTCTCTTTTTTTTTTCATCCTACTTGCTATACAGTTGATTTTACAATGAAGTGTGTGTCAAAGCCTAGCAGTATCATTATAATAGCAAGGTTAATAGTAAGGTGAAATCTAATAGCATAAGCAAAATAAAGTAGATTCAAGTAACAATGGCCCCCGGTGAGGAGAAAAGCCCTTGGTAGAATTCTTTGAAACTCCTGAAATCAGAATATACATTTTTTCCCCTCATTTCTGATCTAGATTCACTTCCTGAACCAAGGTTCTGGGGTCCCCTACAAAAAACTGTGGTGTGAAGTTCTATCAGTGCCCCTGGACAACTTGCCACACTGACCACTGGGTGCCATATTCACCTCCTCAGATCCCAGAGCCTGCCTGGCTCCTATCTGTCCTGGCTCTGCCAATTCCTTGCTGCCTGGTCTCAAGCATATGTCCTGATCTTTCTATGCCTCCATTTTATCATCTGCAAAATGAAGATGATCATGATAGTATTTATCTCATAAGGCAGTTGTGAGGATGAAATGTACGTAAAGGACTACTACTGTGAACAGTGCTTTTCTTGGGTCATGAACTGTACCTCTCCTCTGTTTCCTGGACTGGCCCCAGTGTCTGTCCTTGGTTTCTGTTTCAGGTTGATGTCTTCATTTCACCAGGGACAACAGTGGAAACCACAGCTTGGGTTTTTTTATAAACACAGCAGCCAAAAACTTTTGGGATTTGGAATACAAATGCAGCTGTCGTTTCTGTCTCCAGAACAATTTTTTTTTTCCAAATTAAAATAACCCTATTGACTTTACTCTTTTTTCTAACTTACCTTTTTATGTTTAACAACTGCTCAAAAGAAGAGTAGAAAATGCTTTAGATATAATTACCCAGATGCGATATGTGCGTGTGTGTGTGTGCATGCACGTGTGTGTGTGTGTGTGTGTGCGTGTGTGTCTGTGTGGTGTGACAGAGAGAGAGAGAGAGAAGAGAGAGGTAGGAGGAAGAAAAGTTTTTACAAAAAGAAATAAACATAAAAACAGAAGTAAGGTGAGACAGCCAGGCAAAGTAAGTATTGAGTACAGGGAGAAGATAAACAGATCTGACCTGAATATTTCTCGTTGGAAAATTGGTGTCACGAAGTTGGCCCATTTTTAACCTCTTTATAACTGAGGTTTTGATGGCAATAGTTCCAACGAGATTTGGTAACAGAAGAGCATTGCCAGTCACAGAATCAGAAAAGCAAAGGAGGTAGTAAGGGCTCAATGTTAAACATGTCACACTATCAGTAACATAATTTCTCCAGGCAGGGAATCCGTGATAAATATATATCCACTAACAGTAAACTGATAGATGTTGACTCTTTCATAAAGCCCACCCTCATCTCCCTACCTCTTCTAAGACTTAGATGCACACTCCTTCTCTATTTGTCCATAATACTCTGGGAATATATCTTTCTATAAGAGATACCATTTTTAACACTGCATTATGACTTATGCTTATGCTTCTTGTCTTGTTTACTAGATGGTGACAGATGATTCTTGACCACATAGCCTATGACTTACTCCCTTACCAAGCATTGTCTGGGCTCAGGAAATGTTTGTAAAGTGAATAGGATGTGCTGTCCTGTCTAGTCTCAACTTCATGCCGTGTGCACATAGTATACACCAGAGAGACTTCAAGTTAAGATGATAAATTGTCATTAAGAATTTTAAGCAACATGAGATTTCGGAAAAGTGTTCTCACTGCCTTAAAGGGCTACCAAAAACAGGGTTTGCCTGGGCAAGAGTTTCACATGTATTTTATGATTCCTCCAAATAGGCTTTGGGATGATGGCCAGAATGACTGGTTGACCTTAAATGCATATGTAACACTGTTAAACAAAGTAGGCTGGCCTGCATAAATGAGGCATTGTGCTAGTCTTCTGTTTCTCCACGCTGCATTCAGAGTTGCTTAGATATTTCAATATAGCAATCTTCGCCCTTTACATGTTCTCTTAGAGGAGACTTGTTTGATCATTTCTCTCTTCCATCCTCAACAGGGGGTACACACTAAAAGGTTTTCTCCACAATGGCTCTCCCATCCCCTGGCCCCTTTCTTCTGTGGCTCACATCAAATCTACTTGAATTATACAGATGCTCTGGCAATCAGAGGCAGAGAAAGGCGTCCTGTGGCTGGTGGGCAGGCCTAGGAGAATGAGATGGCAGCATTTACATAGGATGCTGTGCCTCTGCTTCGAGTGCAAACGTCTTTACAATGGACCTTTGTCAATTAGCTTAGAAGAGACTTTAAAAGACTGCTTTAAATAGATGCAGATTCTCAGGGTGAACTCCTATTTCAGGACAGCTTGGCTGGAGCTGCTGAGAAGCTTCTGGGAGCAGATTGAGGATATGATGATGATTTCCCGTCTTGGCTGTAATATAGAGACGGGGAAAGCCTGATGCAGGTTTGTTTTTATGGGCCCTAAAACTGATGCCAAGATAGAAGTTCCTGGTGTTCTATTTTCCGTCAAATGGCATCAATGCTGTACATGTAGCCAGGCAGAGGAAAATAAATAGGAATAAGAGTGTTTACCTTCAATGACTAAACAATAATTTAAAAGGAAGAGGGTAGGTAGTATTGATGTAAGTTGCACTGTAATAGTTTAGCAGAATCAAAGCAACAATGGGATATATAGCAAGAAGTTGGCATGACAGGTGATAAGATATCATTTGAAATGCTTTTGCAAATATGTTCCATATTGAATGAGAAACAGACTGATCTAAGACATCTCACAATCAATTCCATAGATAAAAGTATATATGACATGACACTGACAGTCACCAAGACTATCGCAGTCATCATGGCATGGCCATCTGACAAAGCAGAGTGTAGTGGTTGAAACAAGTACAGATTCTAGAGCCAGATTTCCTGGGTCTGAATCCGGGATCTGTTATTGGTTATCTGTTAATAATAATACTTCTTCGTGCCTCATTTTCTTCTTCTGTAAAATAAGAATGTTAGTAATAGAATTTATCTAATTAGATTCATACAAAGATTATATGAGTTAGTCTATTTTTCAAATATATTAACACATTAGTGGTTGACACCTACTAAGAACTATATGGATATTTGATTACTAAATAATGGAGTCATCAAACACTTCCCCAATATTTTACAATACATTCTCTGAGAGTAAAAGCCTCTCTGAATTAAAGCATTTGTTATATTTTTCTTTGTTGTTGTGGATGTGTAGAGAGACATACAAAATGGACTCCGCTCTCTAAGAAATTATAGTCTAGTTGGAAAGCAGGACATACAGCTATGAAAGGTTGAACACTCATAACAAGAAGAACATTATTAAACACAACGCATTAAAACACATACTACATGAAATTAATTTCTGAATGGACACTTAATAGTCATGACAAGAGATCAGAAAAGAGAAATCTCTTTGTTTCTAGATTACTACATAACGCCTGTTAGGGAATGTTCCGGCGGGGGTGGGGGCAGGATAGCTCCACCTGAACCAGCTAATTTCTATCTAAGAGTAATTTACATTCTGAGGAAAATGGAAGGCATGCTTTGGGATGCAATATATACCCTTGGCTGTAAGTCTCTTTTTACTAAAAAGCATGTATTACCTTGGTCATTCACACATATGTAGTCAGCAAGATATGCATACATTACTTATTTAGTAGTAGCACATTTTATTCCATTTTTTTCTTTTTTTTTTTTTTGAGGCGGAGTCTCGCTCTGTTGCCCGGGCTGGAGTGCAGTGGCCTGATCTCAGCTCACTGCAAGCTCCGCCTCCCGGGTTCACGCCATTCTCCTGCCTCAGCCTCCCGAGTAGCTGGGACTACAGGCGCCCGCCACCTCGCCCAGCTAGTTTTTTGTATTTTTTAGTAGAGACGGGGTTTCACGGTGTTGGCCAGGATGGTCTCGATCTCCTGACCTCGTGATCCACCCGTCTCGGCCTCCCAAAGTGCTGGGATTAGAGGCTTGAGCCACCGCGCCCAGCCTCCATTTTTTTCTTAACAGTTTGTGAGCACAGAAAAAAGATTTACTGTTAATCTTTACAGGTTTTCTTGTACTCCATCCAAATGAGTACATCTGGTTCATATGATACCAGACTTTGCTTTCCACACCATTAGAAAAAAAAAGGTTTTTTTTTTTTTTTTTCTGTTATACAATATGTTTAGAATCCAAACCTACTAAAAATAAAACCAGTAATGGCTACTAGCAAATAGAAGACACAATAGTGAGTAACATTCAGTTAGAAATTATATTTGTCCCCAAATATCTGAGTTGTTCACATAGTCAAACTAATGCTCATGATAGCATCATATAATGAAGCAAAAACACTGGACTTTGATGTTTTTGTTGCTGTGCTGCTGTTTCCTCTTCCCCTCAACTTTCCTTCTCCCTTTTTGTATATTTTCTTTTGCTGCTTTTCCTCACTTTCTCTTCTATTGTTTTTGTCATTCAACATTTTTGCATTTTGCAAAGCCATCATAGATAACAGTGTTGCAATCTGAGTTTACAGTGCGTTAGTTACCTGTCATTTGTTTAATCTTGGTGCATGTATTTATTTCATAATTAAGAAAGAGAAAACATGGATCAATATTGCTTGTTTGTAAGTGTGACTTACAACATGTATGGTTTTTCTTGAGGTTCTGATTAGTGTGATATAGACAACAGTTTGTAACAGTATGAGCCCATAAGATCCATTTTCATAAATATCTCCATGACATTGTGATAATAGTCTACAGAGAAATGCACCTAACCTGAAGACTAATCTTGTTGGAATTACTTAATGGACTTAAAATGTCATGCTTTGTGCATTATAGCCTTAGCTGGATAAAAAAATGCTCTGTGTATCTAAAGCTCCATATATCCTATTAAAGTAGAATCATCTTAGTTACCTTGTGCTCACCTTTTAGGATATTACCTTATCTTTAAAAGAGGCTTTTGAATTCACATTTCTCACACCAGGAGCAACTAAAGGCAAGGCAACAAAGTCTTAATATATAATGAAGAATACTGTCAACAGAGCCAAAATGAAATGGAGAAATGGCAATGACCTAGAATCAACAGTGGTGAATCATTTAAGCCAAACCATCTACTCTAGGTACTGAATACTCTTACATGAATATTTATTTGGAGTGAATTCACTAGAGCAATAATTTCTTATAGCAGTTCCCATAGAGCTACCCGATGAAAAGTATTTTATTGTTAAATAAGATGGAAATTATAAAATTCTGTATCTGTATCTTAGAAATTTACAATGTGCATTAGCCAAAGAACTCATTAAAGCGATCCTGAAATTTTTAAACATTGAGATATAATTCATATACTATCAGCATACCATTATTAAGTATACAATTCGGTATATTTTAATATATTCCCAAGGTTGTAACCATCATTACTATCTAATTTCAGAATATTTTCATCACCTCACAAATCTGCACACTTTAGCCATCCCTCCCCATTCATCCCTTTCCCCCATCCCATGGAAAATATTAATCTACTTTCTCTTTCCATTGACTTGTCTATTCTAGAAATTTCATATAAATACAACCATACGAAATGTGATTTGTGATTTTTCATGTATAACTTCTTCCACATAACGTAATATTTTTGAAATTCATTCATGTTGTAGCATGTATTAATATTATAATATATTCCTTTTTATGGCTGAATAATATTCCATTGCATGGATATATCACATTTTGTTTAGCCATTCATCATCTGATGGAGATTTGGGTTGTTTCCACCTTTGGGCTACCATGAATAATGCTGCTATGAACATCTAAGTTTTGCGTGAATACCTATTTTCAGTTCTCTTGAGTTTCTACCTAAGAGTGAAATTTTTGGATGACATAGTAACTGTTTAACTTTTAAAGAACTGGAAACTTCTTCCTAGCAGCTGTACCATTTTACATTCTTACCAGTAATGTATGAGGGTTCCAATTTCTCCACCTCCTCTCCAACACACATTTATTTTCAAGTCATTCTGGTAGATATAAATTGGTATATAACTGTGGCTTTAATTTGCATTTCCCAGAAGGCTGATGACGTTGAGCACCTTTATATGTGCTTAGTGGACATTTGTATATCTTCTTTGTAGAAATATTTATTCAAGTCCTTTGTTCATTTTTAAATTTGGTTGTCTTTTTTATTCTGAATTATAAGAGTTCTTTATATGCTATAGATAGTAGATACTAGACATTTAGCAAATATATGGCTTGCAAGTATTCTATCTTTGTATGAGTTGTCTTTTCACTTTTGATTATTTTATTTTATTTTACATATTTATTTATTTATTAGAGATGGCGTTTACTCTGCTGCCTAGGCTGGCGTGCAGAGGCACAGTCATGGTTCACTGTAGCATTGATTTCCTGGGCTCAAGGGATTCCCCTGCTTTAGCCTCTCAAGAAGCTAGGACACCACTGTACTTGACTTTTTTTTCAATGTTTTTGTAGAGACTAGGTTTAGCTATGTTGTCCAGACTGGTCTCAAGTTCCTGGGCTCAAGCTATGGTCCTGCATTAGCATCCCAAAGTGGTGATATCACAGGTATGAGCCATAGCACCCAGCTTCACTTTTTTATTAGTATAATCTTGTAGTTGATTTTTAACAAGTGTTCATTTATATTTAATCACAAATTTTCCAATTATAATTGACAACAATAACATAATCTTTTTAAATACCTTGGTAAATGCTGAGGTAGGCCTATGTTCAACTTTCTCTTCCTTTGGATTATATACATAACATCCTAGCAAAGGACATCGATACATAGACATACAACGAAGGACAAAAATGTTCACATTTCAGCCTTGATAAAAGAGTCAAATAGTTATGGTGATCTGTGCATGTAATAGTAGCACACATTAAAACATAATTCTAGACTATCTTAAATTGATTTTTCTACTAGTCCATGACAATGAAGTGATGTTAATGGAGAGATCATATACTGCCCTAGTCATCCTATAAATCTCCAGCAGAGAAGGGGTTGAATCAATCTTCCATGTTACAGAGCACCAATAAAACATGCACCACTATTTTCAACCTATAGGTCCTGGTGTAAGTAAGGTAAGCTAATCTCAGGGACAGCAAAACAGGAAGTAGAGGAGAGAAGGAGATCCTTTCCAATGGAGGAGGCCTTGGTCTAAGAATTTTTCACTCTATAAATATCCATGTAGCAGTTGCCTGAGAAAAGGCACTGTGAGTTCCAGGTTAGATGACTCTGGGTAATTACTTCAAACTGGTGGAAGCTGAAAATATAAAAGGAGCTGTAGGTTTTTACATATGATAGCTACAAATCTTGCAACAACTTTGCTAGGCAGGTGGCACTGCTTCCATTTTACAGTGGAAAATACTGATGGAAAAAGAGGCCAGTGATTTTCCTAAGTCAAAGAGATAAAGGGTATGACTGGAATCATTATCATTTGCACAATAAGGAGAAGATAAACAATTCTACCTTATTGTTCCAGACTAAGTTCTAAGAGAACAATCTGAAGAATAAACCATTGTCCATCATCATATATGTAAGGGAATTGTAAGATAAGGATCAGTTTGTTCTCATGGGAACCTGAGAAGAGAAGTAAAGATTGCAGGAACTCCTTCTCTGGGCCTCCAAAGTACGTTTTACTTATAGTGATTACTAAACACCTTACATAATGCTAGATAATTTTTACGTCAGTTTTTTTCTCTTCTTCTGCGAGTTCACGGATGCTATTAATCTTATTCTCTATTGTGTTATCAGAGTTTAATATAGTGTCAGACATGTAGTAGAACCTTCTAAATAACTTAGCAAAAGAAGTACATAAACAATTGCATGGATAAAATAACACAGAAATAATAAGAGTTAACAGTTACATAATTCTTAATATGTGGAGATATTAATCTAAGCACTTTTTATCTATTTACTCACATAAATCATGTCAAAAAATAGATACACTTCGACCAAGATGGAGTAAGAAATACCAGCCTTCATCCCCCAACAAAAAGCAAATATATACTATTCATAAACCAAAACAGTCCTGAGAGGGCTTAAGAGCCTATTAAATAATCTACATCAACACAGTAGAGCAAAAAAATGGAGATTATTCACACAGAAGGACCACCAGTGAGATATGAAATGCCACGATGGCTGGGAGCAAAGAAGATAGCTGGAGGATATTAGTATCAGCTATGTGGCAGACACCACTGTGGTTCCCAGTGGCCTGCTTTGCAGAAGACATCAGCATCTTTTGCCAGTGAGATAATCAGCAGCCATTTTCACTGGGGAAACTCAGAGAGAGAGAGAGAGAGAGAGAGAGAGAGTGAGAGAGATATGGCTATGTACTTCCCCTGGCTCAAGAAGCAGCCATTGTTGAAATGCTTCAGATCTGGAACCACCACTTCTCCCAACTCTGCACATGCCCTGATCCCTAAGCCATGCCCACCCCACAAGTGCTGACACTCTATACCTGGGTTTTCTGACTGTACTGTGCTTTCCCGTGTCTCAAAAAACTGGCACCGTATCAAGCTAGTTTGCACTCTGGATCCCAGATCCAAGGTTTCTCTAAGCGTGTCTGCACCCCAGGTACCAGCTCAGCTGCCACAGAGAGCTAACCTCTGCTATAATCCTGAAGCTACTGTAACTCTGCACACACTTGTGTTCTTGTTATGGCTTCTTGGCTGCCTCATAAGCATAGATGCCTTACACTCCATTGCCAACAAGGAAACTGGGGTGCTTGTATCCCAGACACCAGTGCCATCATCATCCCAGAACTCAGAACCTTAGAACTCTCCAGGCATGCTTGTGCTTCAGACCTTGGACCTGTGACTACTCCAGGAGTGCCACTCATTAAACACTGTGCCATTGTTACTGCAAGTGGATCCACAAATGAGATCCAACCCCTAGGGGGATTCCTTTAACCACAACTTCCTTGGTGGGAGAGATTGGGAGAACTTAGAAGCCATTGTCATCAAAGACCCCAACAACACTCAACATCACTGTGGCCATCTACATTGATGACCACCAAGATTCCTTAAAATCTTTATTAACACTGGCCTTAGTTGACAGAATGGCATGGAAACTACATAATTGCATTCTGACTGGTGCCAGAAATGTTGCCCTCCACACAGTGAGCATCTTTGCAACCCTGCTTTTCTTCCCAGAGAAAAGTCTTTCCACACTGAAACTCACCTGTAAAGTCAGGAAAAGATAATTGCTGCATCAAATGTTCAGATATCAGTATAAGGTAACAAGAAACAAAAAAACAAGGAAGCATATTACCACCAAAAGAACACAATAATTTCTCAGTTGCTGACTCCAAAGAGCTGAAGATATATGAACCACCTGACAAAAATTCAAAATGATTGTTTCAAGGAAGCTCAACAAACTTGAAGAAAATACAAAGGAAAAATTCAACAAAATCGAGAGAACAGTAATGAACAAAATAAGATAAACAATAAATAATAAGAAAATACAATAAATTAAATTTTAAAATGCCATAGATTGCACCAACAGCTAAACTGATAAAGTAGAATAACAGGGCCGGGCGCGGTGGCTCAGGCCTGTAATCCCAGCACTCTGGGAGGCCGAGACGGGCGGATCACGAGGTCAGGAGATCGAGACCATCCTGGCTAACACGGTGAAACCCCGTCTCTACTAAAAATACAAAAACTAGCCGGGCGAGGTGTCAGGCGCCTGTAGTCCCAGCTACTCGGGAGGCTGAGGCAGGAGGATGGCATAAACCCAGGAGGCGGAGCTTGCAGTGAGCTGAGATCTGGCCACTGCACTCCAGTCCGGGCGACAGAGCGAGACTCCGCCTCAAAAAAAAAAAAAAAAAAAGTAGAATAACAAAAGCTATAGGCTTGAGGTTATCTGAAGATGTAGAGTCAGAGAAAATAAAGAAGTAAATTAAAAGGAATGAAGAAAGTATGAGGAATGCATGGGATAGCATCAAGAGAGCAAACATTTGAATGATGGGGTGGAAAGAGACAAAGTGACAGAAAACTTATTTAAATAAATGACCACTGGAGAATAAATAAATATCCAGGCACACAAAGGTAAACAGTATCCAATCAGATTCAATCCAAACAAGACTATTCCAAGGTATATTACAAGCAAACGGTCAAAAATTTTAAAAAAAGGAAATCAAGAAAGCAGCAAGAGAGAAAAAGCATATCACATAAAAGCAAGTTCTGATAAGGTTAGCAGTAGATTTCTAAGCATAAATTTCATAGGCCAGGAGAGAAGGAAATAATATATTTGAAGCACTAAAGAAAAAAAAAATTACCAAATTAGAGCACTTTACTCGGCAAAGGTGTCCTTCAGCTTTGTCCTGAATATATTTGTTAGTTTTCTGCCTTGATGATCTGTCTAATGCTATCATTGACTCTCCCTAACTCATTCTACAAGGTCAGCATCAACCTGATACCAAAACAAGGCAAAGACACAATAAAAAAAGAAAACTACCGGCAAGTATCCCAATGAACATAGGTATAAAAATCAACAAAAAACTATAAAACTAAATCCAGCAGCACACGAAAAAGCTAACAATTCACTACAATCAAGTGGTTTCATTCCTGTATACACAGTTGGTTCAGGATGTGTGTAAATCAACAAATGTAATTCACCAAATAAACACAATTAAAAGCAAAATCCATATGATTATTTAAATAGATATGGGAAAAACCTTCGATGAAATCCAACACCCTTTCACAATCAAAACCCTCAACAAACTATGCATCTAAGGGACATACCTTCAAGTAATAAAAGCCATCTATGACAAACCCATAGCTAACATCACACTGAACAGGCAGAAGCTAGAAGCATTCCTCTTGAGGACTAGAACAAGACAAGGGTGCCCACTCTTTTCATTCCTATTCAACATAGTGCCAGAAGTTCTACCAAGAGCAGCCAGGCAACAGAAAGAAATAAAAGACATCCAGATAGAAAAAGAAGATGTCAAACTATCTCTGTTCATTGATTTTATGATTCTATAGTAGAAAACCCCTAAAGACTTCACCAAAAGTCTACAGGAACTTACAAACAACTTCAGTAAAGTTTCAGGATACAAAATCAATGTTCAAAAATCAGTAGTATTTCCATACAGCAATAACTTTCATGCTGAGAGCCAAATCAAGAACACAATTTCATTTGCAATAGTTGCGGAAAAAAAAATACCTAGGAATATATCTAATCAAGAAAGTGAAAGATCTCCATAAGGAGAACCACAAAAAATTGCTAAGAGAAATCACAGATGACACAAACCAAAAAAATTCCATATTCATGGATTAGATGAATCAACATCATTAAAACGGCCATACTGCCCACAGCAATCTACAGATTTAATGCTATTCCTACCAAACTACCAATGCCATTCTTCACAGAATTAGAAAACACTATTCCAAAACTCATGAACAGCCAAAAAAGAGCCCAAACAGCCAAAGAAATCCTGAGCAAAATAAACAAAGCCAGAGGCATCCCACTACCCAGCTTCAAACTATATTACAAAGCTAGAGTAAGCAAATTGGCATGGTATTAGTACAAAGATAGAGACATCAATAAATGGAACAGAATAGAGAACCCCAGAAATAAAGCCACACACCTAGAACCAACTGATTTTTAACAAAATTGACAAAAATAAGCAATGAGGGAAAGATTTTCTATTCAATAAATAGTGCTGGGATATTTGGCTAGTCATATGAAAAAGAATGAAACTGAACCCCTACATTTCACCATATACAAAACTTTATTTAAGATTGATTAAAGATTCAAATATAAGACCTCAAACTATAAGAATCATAGAAGAAATCCTAGGAAACACCATTCTGGACATTGGCCTTGGGAAAGAATTTATGACTAAGTTCTCAAAAGCAATTGCAACAAAAACAAAAATTGAAAAGTGGGACCAAATTAAATTAAAGAGCCTCTGCACAGCAAAAGAAACTATCAACAGAGTAAACAGACAACCTACAGAATGGAAGAAAATATTTGCAAACTAAGCATCCAACAAAAGTCTAATATCCAGAATCCATAAGGAACTTAAATTAGCAAGGAAAAAACAACAACCCCATTGAAAAGTGGAGAAAGTACATGAGCAGATCCTTTGCAAAAGAAGACATACAAGCATACAACAAACATAAAAAAATGGTTAACATCACTAATTATCAGAGAAATGCAAAGCAAAATCACAATGAAATAGCATCTCACAAGAGTCAGAATGGCTATTACAAAAAAGTCAAGAAACAACAGATGCTGGTGAGGCTACACGGAAAGGGGGATGCTCGTACATGCTGAGGCTACACGGAAAGGGGGATGCTCGTACAATGCTGGTGGGAATGTAAAGTAGTTCAGTCACAGTGGAAAGCAGTTTGGAGATTTTTCAATGAACTTAAATAGAACTACCACTTAACTAAGCAATCCCATTACTGGGTATACATCCAAAAGAAAATAAATTATTCCACCAAAAACACACAAACACTCATATATTCATCACGATGCTATTCCCAATAGCAAAGACATGCAATCAACCTAGGTGTTCATCAACAGTGGATTGAATAAAGAAAATGTGGTACATGTACACTATGAAATACTATACAACCATAAAAAAGAAAGAAATCATGTCTTTAGAAGCTACATGGATGCAACTGAAGGCTATTATCCTAATCAAATTAATGCAGGAACAGAAAACCCAATACCACATGTTACCACTTATAAGTGGGAACTAAGCATTTACTACTTATGGACATAAACATGGCAACAATAGACACTGGGGACTGCTAGAAGGTGAGGGAAGAAGACTGGCAAGGATTGAAAAACTATTGGGTACTAAGCTCACTACCTGTATGACAGGATTACAATTGGAACAAAGACCTGAATAGTCTTTCCCAGAAGAATACATGCAAATAGCCACAGGTATTTGAAAAAGTGCTCAACATCACTAATTATCAGAGAAATGCAAATCAAAATCACAATGAGACGGTACTTCATACCTGTTAAAATGGCTACTGTCAAAAAGACAAGAGATTACAAGTGTTGGCAAAGATATGGGAAAAAAGGAGACCATCGAACACTTTGGTGGAAATATAAATTCAAATCGTCATTATGGAAAATAGTTGCACATTCCTCAAAAAAATTACAAATAAAACCACCATTTGATCAAGCAATCTTACTACTGGGCATATAGCTGAAGGAAATAAAATCTGCCTGTCAAAGAGATATCTGTACTCTTATGTTTATTGCAGCATTATTTATTATAGCTAGAATATAGAATCGATCTAAGTATCCATCAACAGATTAATGAATAATGAAAATGTGGTATATATACACAATGATATACTACTCAGCCTTAAAACCGAATGAAATTCTACCATTTATGACAAAGTGGATGAACTCGGATGATGTTATGCCTATTGAAATAAACCAGGTGGTGAAAGACAACTATCTCATGATCTTATATGTATGTGAAATCTAAAAAAGTTTAACTCCTAAAACAGACAGTAGAATAGCGGATACCAGAGGTTATTGGGTGGAGGCTTGAGGAGATGTTGGTCGGAGGACACATTTTAGTTAGCTAGGAAGAAGAAGTTCAAGAGATCTATTGTAAATCATAGAGATTATAGTTAATAATATATTGCATGTTTAAAATTGCTATGAAAATATATTTTAAATTTTCTCACCACAACAAGTATGTGAGATAAAAGCATGTTAATTAGTGCAATTTAGCCATTAGCAATGTACACATATATCAAACATCATGTTTTACACCATAAATACATACCATTTTTATTTGTAAATTAAATAAGAAACACATATAAGTGCCTTCATGTTACAAATGAGAAAACTGGGATTCAAGAGTCCAGATATACAGCCAGCCTATGCTTTTAATCACTATGTTGACAAGCTTTCCCCCAAACTAAAAAGAAAAAAACAAAACAAAAAAGCTGTTTAGAGTTGTCATAAATTATTCAGGATCTAAAAAGTAATGACCTCACAACTCAGACTTTGGGACCTTATGTAATGGTATTTCTTAGCAAACATACATTCAGCTGAAGGCAGTGTGGTGAATGCTAAAGAATAGATGCTAAAGGATAGAGATATACTGTAAGAGATTTATTATGAAGGATTAACTCACTCAGTTATGGACATTGAGAAATCTCATGATCTGCCTTCCATAAACGGGAAGTCCAGGAAAGCTAGAGATATAGACTAAGCCCAAGGCCAAAAGCCTAAGAACCAGCAGTCTAAGGGAAGGAGAAGATTGGTGTCCCATCTCAAGCAGAGAGAACAAATTCACCCTTCTTCCACCTTCTACCTTTTTATTCTATTTGAATCCTGAAGGAATTAGATGATGTCCACCCACATTGGGGGTCTACCAATTCAAATGTCAATCTCTTCTGAAAACACTATCACAGACACAGCCAGAAATAATGTTCAATAAGATGTCTGGGCATCCCGTGGCCTAGTCAAGTTGACACATAAACTTAACCACAACCAGTTCTCTGGATTTTCCTTTCCCCTTCCTCCGTTGATGACTGTTGCAGGCAGCAGGAAGGCCAGGGTCACTGTGGACTTCATCCATGCCTGCTTCTGAGAGCAACACAGAAGCCAGAATTGTTTATAGAAAGTCTAGATCTCCAGAATGGTCAAGGGAACCGTTTGGATGACTCAGCAGATGAACAGCACCCTAGCAGCAGTGACTGAATGTTTTAAATGTATTTGTTCTGACTCTGAAACTACACATCCTCTTTGGCAAAGTGATTCAGCCTTGACATTATGCCACTGTCTAATACATAGATAATATAAAACACAGACTAGCATTTCTCCTGCTTACTTAGGGCAAATGCTACCTGGGAAAGCGGGTTTAAGAGGTACAGGATTTGTTCTGTTCTCAGGATATCATAAAAACATGTGTCCAAGTATCTTTATGTTAGTGATCTCCTGAGGGAAACAGTCTAAGTCTGAATTACTTAAAGCAAGCACAGCAGATGATCTTTCCACTCTGACACGGTTGCAGATGACGACTGTGTTGTTAATTTCTCTCTCAGTGTAGAAAAAGTGCAGCCCTGTTTAAGACCAAACAGATATATCACTGAATGTTCAGCTTCTCAACTTATCATTGGTATTATAAATCCACCAGTTCACAAATTTACTTAGCTGCTTATTGGAATTACACAGGGAGCTTAAAAAATACTGATGCCTGCATTCTTCTCTGGCACATTCCAATTTAAATATCCTGGAGTGGGGCCTGGATACAGAGATTATTGCAAATTCCAAAATGGCTCTACTATGCAGTCACCACTGAGACCCACTGTCTTGGAGTGCTGTTTACAAACTGCTCATGCCCAAATAAGCAAGTTTACTACATACATTGACAAGCCTTTTTTTTTTTTTTTTTTTTGATATCTTGCAAAGTTAAGAGTCAAATGAGATAAGGTCTGCAAATTGCTCAGCAAAGTTTCTGGTAAAAATAAGATTTTGATAAATGCTAATCCTTATTTGCCCCAAATATGAATCCTTATTTTTGCACAGGAGTGCACACACACAAACACACATACAGGCACACGCAGCATCACTACCCTACAATCAAACCACAAGTTAATAACATTACAGAAATTTTGTAGTATAAAGATATATATATATATATATAAAGTTCACTTTTGTTTGTCCTAACTGTATAAAATTGTTATAAATTATAGCTCATTATTCTGCTTAAAGATGTGAAGTCTAAAAAACATATCTTCATTGAATGTTTGGATGTTGCTTTAGAATTTTTTAATAATTCATATATTTTTTCAACTTTAATAATATATTTAACCCAAACTATCCAAAATATTATCACTTAAATATGTAATTGTCTTAAAATGTTATCACAGGTATTTTAGATTTTTCATACTAAATTTTCAAAATGGTATGTATTCTACATTTATAGCACATCTTTTTTTTTTCTTAATTATACTTTAAGTTCTAGGATACATGTGCACAACATGCAGGTTTTGTTGCATAGGTATCCATGTGCCATGTTGGTTTCCTGCACCCATCAACTCATTATTTACATTAGGTATTTCTCCTACTGCTATCTCTCCCTCAGCCCCCCATCCCCCAGCAGGCCCAGGTGTGTGCTGTTCCCCACCCTGTGTCCATGTGTTCTCGTTGTTCAACTCCCACCTATGAGTGAGAACATGCAGTGTTTGGTTTTCTGTGCTTGTGATAGTTTGCTTAGAATGATGGTTTCCAGCCTCATCCATGTCCCTGCAAAGGATGTGAACTCATCCTTTTTCATGGCTGCATAGAATTCCATGGTGTATATGTGCCATATTTTTTTAATGCAGTCTATCATTGGGTTGGCTCCAAGTCTTTGCTATTGTGAATAGTGCTGCAATAAACACATGTGTGCATGTGTCTTTGTAGTAGCATGATTTATAATCCTTTGTGTATATACCCAGTAATGGGACCACTGGGTCAAATGCTATTTCTAGTTCTAGATATTTGAGGAATCGCCACACTGTCTTCCACAATGGTTGGACTAATTTACACTCCCACCAACAGTGTAAAAGCATTTCCTATTTCTCCACATCCTCTCCAGCATCTGTTGTTTCCTAACTTTTTAATGCTTGCCATTCTAATTGGCATGAGATGGTATCTCATTGTGGTTTTGATTTGCATTTCTCTAAGGACCAATGATGATGAGCCTTTTTCATACATCTGTTGGCTGCATAAATGTCTTCTCTTGAGAAGTGACTGTTCATATCCTTTGCCCACTTTTTGGTGGGGTTGTTTGTCTTTTTTGTAAATTTGTTTAAGTTCTTTTTAGGTTCTGGATATTAGCCCTTTGTCAGATGGGTAGATTGCAAAGATTTTCTCCCATTCTGTAGGTTGCCTGTTCACTCTGATGATAGTTTCTTTTGCTGTGCAGAAACTCTTTTGTTTAATTAGATCCCATTTGTCTATTTTGGCTTTTGTTGTCATTGCTTTTGGGGTTTTAGTCATGAAGTCTTTGCCCATGCCTATGTCCTGAATGGTATTGCCTAGGTTTTCTTTTAGGGTTTTTATGGTGTTAGGGCTTACATTTAAGTCTTTAATCCATCTTCAGTTAATTTTTGTATATGGTGTAAGGAAGAGATATATATAATATATAATGTAATTCCTATTATTTTCTACATATGGATAGTACTAGAAAGCTTAAATATGAGAATTCAGGCCTTATTCAAAAATTAATGTTATATTTTAATAAATTCTAGTTATTTAATTTTTAGTAATTTGCTTCTTATCACTCACTATGGAACATCAGAAGAAATTTGGTCAATTTAAAGTCCTGGAGATTAGATTATTATTATTTTAAATGCATTCAAATTGAAGAAAAAGAAGTCAAGTTGTCCCTCTTTGCAGATGACATGATTTTATATATACTAATCCTAATAAATGTTTAAATTCAGTAACTTGGCAGGATGCAAAATCAACATACAAAAAATCAGTAGTGTTTCTATATGCCAATAATGAACTGGCTGTAAAAGAAATCAAGATGGCAATTCAATTTATAATATCAGAAGCTAAAAAATAAAATAAAATGCCTAAGAATAAATTTAACCAAGTAGGTTAAAGACATCTATAAGAAAAATGAAAAAACATGGATGAAAGAAATTAAAGAGGATACAATAAATGAAAAAACATCCTACGCTCATGGATCAGAAGAATTTATAACATTAAAATGACCATACTTCCCAAAGCAATCTACAAATTCAATATAATCCCTATCAAAATACTGTCATTTTTCACAGGAAAAAAATCCTAAAATTTATATATAACCCAAACAGAGACCAAATAACAAAAGCAATCAAACACAAAACAAAACTTGAGTCATCACACTATCTGACTTCAAAATATATTTTAAGTCTCTAGTAACCAAAACAGCATAGTATTGGTATAAAAATAGACCCAGAGATCAATGAAACAGAATAAAGAGTCCAGAAATAAATCTAAATCCATGTATTTACAATCAAATGATTCGCAATAAAGGAGGTAAGATCATACCTCGAGGAAAGGACATCCTCTTCAATAAATGGTTTTGGGAAAATTGGACATCCATATGCAGAAAAATAAAGTTGGACCCCTATCTTTCACCATACATAAAGATCAACTCAATTTGGATTAAAGACTTAAATATAAAACCCAAATAGATAAAACTATTAGAAGAAAACAGAAGGGAAATACTTCAGGACATTGGTCTAGGCAAAGATTTTATGACTAAGATCTTCAAAGCACAGGCAACAAAAATAAGGAAAAGACAAATGGGGCTATAATAAATTAAAAAGCTTCTGCACAGCAAAGAAAAAAATCAACAGAGTGAAGAGACAACCTACAGAATAGTAGAAAATACCTATAAACTCTTCATACAAGAAGGGACTAATATCTAGAATATGCAAGTAACTCGAACAATTCAACAGAAAAAGAAAATCCCATTAAAAGTGGGTAAAGCCTGTAATCCCAGCACTTTGGGAGGCCGAGGCGGATGGATCACTTGAGGTCAGGAGTTTGAGACCAACCTGACCAACATGACAAAACCCAATCTCTACTAAAAATGCAAAAATTAGCTGGGCATAGTGGCAAGCACCTGTAATCCTAGCTACTCGGGAGACTGAGACATGAGAATAGCGTGAACCCAGGAGGCAGAGGTTGCAGTGAGCTGTGAGATCACATCATTGCACTCCAGCCTGGGTGATAGAGCGAGATTCTGTCTCAAAAAAAAAAAAAAGTGGGTAAAGTACATGAATAGACATTTCTCAAAAGAAGACATACAAATGGTCAACAGATATATGAAAAAATGCTTCACATCACTAATCATCAGAGAAATGCACATCAAAACCACAATGAGATATTATCTTAGTCCTGTGAGAGGCTATTATGTAAAAGACAAAATAAATAATGGATCCTGGTGAGGATGTGGAGAAAGGGGAACTCTTGTACATTGTCAGTGGGAATGTAAATTAGTACAGCTACTATGGAAAACAGTATGGAGATTTTTTAAACAACGAAAAGTAGAAGTAACATGTGACTCAGCAATTCCACTACTAGGTATTTATCCAAAGGAAAAGAAATCAGTATATCAAAGGAATATCTGCATTCACATGTTTATCACAGCACTATTCACAATAGCCCAGATATGGAATCAATACAAATATCTATCAGTGGATGAATGGATAAAGAAAATAAGGTATATATACACAATAGAATACTATTTGGTCACAACAAAAAATGAAATCATGTTATTTGCATCAATATGGATGGAACTGGAGGTCATTATGTTAAGTGAAATGAGCCTGGGACAGAAAAACAAACAGCACATGTTTTCACATATGAGAGAGATAAAAACGTTGATTTCATGGAGGTAGAGAATAGAATGATAGACCCCAGAGGCTGGAAGGGTGTGTGTGGGTGAGGGCAGAGGAAGGCAGGGAGGAATAAAAAGAGGTTGGTTAATAGATACAAACATAGAGTTAGAAGGAATAAATTCTAATGTTCAAAAGCTGGTTGACAATAGTTAACAATATATTGTATATTTCAAAATCGCTAGAAGAAAGGACTTGAAATGACCCCAGCACAAAGAAATAGTAAATACTCAAGGTGATGGACATCCCAAACACTCTGACTTGATCTTTACACAGTCTCTGTGTAAAACAAAATATCATGTATGTATCCATATGTATCCCATTAACATGTACAAATATTTGTTTCAATTAAAAATGCTACTAGAAGGCCGAGTGCGGTGGCTCACACCTGTAATCTCAGCACTTTGGGAGGCCAAGGCAGGAGGATCACCTGAGGTCAGGAGTTCGAGACCAGCCTCAACATGGAGAAACTCCATCTCTACTAAAAATACAAAATTAGCTGGGCATGGTGGTGCATGCCTGTAATCCCAGATACTCGGGAGGCTGAGGCAGGAGAATTGCATGAACCTAGGAGATGGAGGTTATGGTGAGCCGAGATCGAGCCATTGCACTCCAGCCTGGGCAACAAGAGTGAAACTCTGTCTCAAAAAAAAAAAAAAAAAAAAAGCTACTAGAAAAAGTAATGTTTTATTGTATTGCTGAGTATTTTTACCAAGAAACTTGCTGTTGTATATATGTTCATTTGGAACATGTTCAAACTTACAGGAAATTGCATAAATTGTGTTGTCATTGATAAAATATTTTTTATTGATCTACAGGCCCAAAGATTTTGAGTTCCCCCTTAATGTCCCTGGACGCACACTGTAAGGACCAAGCTATTCCATTAGCTGAGAAGGTAATGGCTATGTTAAGACATTCAAGAAATGGATGGGAATGGAGTAAGTTGCTCAGAGATACTTTTTTTTTTTAAGCATATGCTTTTTGTATATGCTTTTTTGACCTTGATGTATGGAAGTGCTTGGGATATCCAAAAACTGGAGGTAGGATATTATGACAGACTCAAAAACCTAAATGTGGCTTATTAGGCAGTGAAGCTGGAGAGACAGATAAGTTTAGATCTACATGTTTGTTGAGACTTGATTCTTCATGTTGATTCTTTCAGACATCTACTCATCTCCAATCTGATTTGGCTTTACAGTAGAGGTCAACTGTTTCCACAATAATTCTGTTTAACAAACGAATCAAAAACTCAGTGGCTTAAAACACAATTATTTATTCTCTCTCACACATCTGCAAGTTGACTGGAAACCAACTGCTCTGGACTGGTCTAGGCTCTAAGCTTCAAGTCAGGGCAAGGTTTGTTCCATGAGTTTTTCTTCTTTCCTGGACCAGTCAGCTACCTTGGTAGTTCCTCTCATGGCCATGTCAAAGTGCGCGTGGGTAAGTCCAATTTACCAAAGCACATTTCAAGCCTCTGCATGAATAATGTCTGCTAATGTCTCATTGCTTGGCCAAAGCAAGTCATATGGTGTGCTCTGAGTCAAGAATCAGGGAAGTGGCCAGGTGCAATGGCTCACGCCTGTGATCCCAGCACTTTGGGAGGCTGAGGCGGGCAGATCATGAGGTCAGGAGATCGAGACCATCCTGGCTAACATAGTGAAACCCCATCTCTACCAAAAACACAAAAAATTAGCCTGGCATTGTGACAGGAGCCTGTAGTCCCAGCTACTCAGCAGGAGAATGGGGTGAACCCGGGAGACGGAGGTTGCAGTGAGTCGAGATGGCACCACTGTACTCCAGCCTGGGTGACAGATCAAGACTCTGTCTCAAAAAAAAAAGAATCAGGGAAGTATACTCTGTCTATAGTAGGAGGAAATACAAGGTTATATGAGTTAAATGGTTAAAGGTATGGATGTAGAGGGAGATAAGACATTTGGGCTAAAAGTGTAATTTACCATACTTACTAAGGTGAGATTTTGGTGATTCATTATTTTACACTGTCCGGGTAACCCAGATATCATCCATATTGTCTTCCTGTTAAGGGGACAACTTGACCTTTGTTGACACTGACATTTCATCTGGTCCTTTTCCTCTTACGCTGCATGAGTTAATCCCCAAAAGAAAGAATAAGAACAGTAATCACTATTCATTTACTTAGGGAAAACATCTGGAGGATTGTTTTTGTTTTTCTTCAGTTTTCATCTGGATGTCTGGCATTGTGTCAAGGTTTTACTCTGAGAAGTTTTAAAAAGTGAGTCCAGTTAGTGTGTTACTTCCTCTCCACTTTATAATAATACCCTAGAGTCTTGCTCAAATGCCACCCCTAGGATGCACGCTGGGAACCACGTTATAGAGGAAAGAGCAGGATAAATTCCTTCTGATGTTCATTCACAACAGTAAATTCCCTCATAAACCTAAACCACTGGCCCACTTTAGAAATCATCCTGGGCCTTACTTTGTCACATTACAATGAGATTCTAATGTGCAGGAGACCCTGGGCATCCTTGGATTTAACCGTCACAGTTTCTGCTACTTGCTAATTACCCATGGGAGCACAGTGGATGATCACTTGTCATTTTTGTTGTGGTACATATTTGAGTGCCCTTTGTTCCCATCTTAGTGCCATAGTTTTGTTCTCTGATTATTGTTGTTGTTGTTGTTTTCCTTAGGGAAAATTAACTTTACTAACAGTATTTCAAATTTGGAAAATTTCCAGTATCTTAGGATATAACTCTTTTGATTCCTGGAAGTCTTTCTTGATCTTTTTTTTTTTTTTCAAAAAAAAAAAAAAACAAACCATGATTATAAATTCAAATTCAAGGCTTCAAATAAAATAAAGTAAGGAAAAAAAAACACTTCAGGGCAGCTTTGGTATATATTTAGTGAATAATAGATATGCATATGCTATCTTTGCTCCTGAACTGGTTTTTCTGCATGAGCAAAACACATATAAAACTAATATGTTAAAGGGCTAGACATGGCCTGTGGTATAATCAGGTATAGGGGGAACTGCAGCAGAAGGAGCAATGTATGAGAAACCAAGACCTGACAGGAAAGAGGCAGGCATTGAAAAACAACAACAAAAACGGGGGCACGGATCAAGTTAAACAAGAGGGAAAGTAAAAGTAGGAGATCATGGAAATATCCTACACGTGACCACGAAGGTAAGCAATTAGCAAAACCATCAAGAAGTTTCAGGATGCCATATAAGAACTCAGCACCCAAGAATCTAGATTCAGTCATTGCAGATCCATGTCAGTGGGTCACCTTCCACTACATTGTATGCCACTAAAAGGAAGGAACCATATTCTGCTCGTTTTTTTTTTTTTTTTTGCTGTGGTTGTTTTTTGATATCTCTGCTTTCTAGCACACTATTTGACTCGAAATAGGTACTTTATACATGCCTGATGAATGAGTAATGTGCATAAATGAACGTATGAAAATCTGTCAATAAATAACAAGGCCCAGCCTTTCAGGATGGGGTTAAAAGCAGAAGTCTCTTGTCTGCTGGGCAGTTTGGAGAAGGCCATGGAGATCAAAGCAGATTGACCTTCAGTGGAGAGTGATAGTAGACATGGGATCAAGAGAAGAGGCCGGGCGCGGTGGCTCACGCCTGTGATCCCAGAACTTTGAGAGGCTGAGGCAGGTGGATTACGAGGTCAGGAAATCAAGACCATCCTGGCCAACATGGTGAAACCCCGGATCTACTAAAAATACAAAAATTAGCTGGGTGTGGTGGCACGTGCGTGTAGTCCCAGCTACTAAGGAGGCTGAGGCAGGAGAATAGCTTCAACCCGGTTGCAGTGAGCCGAGATTGCACCACTGCACTCCAGTCCGAGTGACAGAGCAAGACTCCATCTCAAAAAAAAAAAAAAAAAAAAAGAGAAGTACTAGAGTCCAGGCATTAAAAATGATCTGCTTGCAGGTCTGAGCATGGCAAGAGATGTCACATGAGAATGGGGTTGTAAGGTGGCACCAGGGCAAGGAGGACTTCCTACTGCACGCCCTAAGAATTGAATTAAAGTTTCTTAACATCCCCAACCAAGTACACTTACCATCCCACAGCCAGAGGTAAGGGTCAAGTGACCTGCAATGATGGAAAGAAAAGTCTATTTGGTTAGGAGACTTGTGCGATCACTTAACTATATATTCTTTTTGAAATATCAATACATGTTGAAGAAAGTATAATTTTTTTAAAATCAATGTGAATAATGCTAAAAACCCTAATCAACCCACGCTGTCTGATTTTGTTATGTGGTACATTGAAATGAGAGCAGTTCATCAAACAAGAATAAATAAAATATTCTGAATCCTTACTTAAAAACCTCAAAGGACACTGTAGAAAATCTGCTTCATACTGTATTTATACAACCCTCTTTTTCTACAAAAATAAAACTATTTTTCTACTTTTTCCACAAAAAGTGAATAAAGTATAAAAATTTTAAAGTTGAGAAAAGGACAACAAAATAATTGTTAAAAAAAAGGAAGAAAGAAAAATAAAATAGTAGAAATAAGTAAATTAGAAAACAGAAAGCAAAGGATAAAACTATTAATTGAGTCCACGATTTGATTTCTGGAGGGAAAAAACAGAGAGACATCATGAGAGCAAAAATGAGAGGAACAGAAAGAAAGAGATAGAGGAACAGTGAGCAAAAGGTGGAGGGAAGAGAGAGAGAGAGAGAGAGCAAACGATTAGCTAACCTAATAAAAAATAAACAAAGGTATGGTGTATAAAGAAATAAAAAAACATGAATGTACAAAATTTTCTATTAGAATAGAGAAAATAGGCGCAGATACTAAGAAACTTTACTTTGCTCCACTCTGTAGAAAAATATTTGAAACCTAAGTTCAAAGGAACAAATTGCCAAAATATATCCTGGTAAAAATATGAAGTTAAAATGAAAAAGTTGTCAGGGGAACATCAAAAACAAAAGTACTTGGTTCAGACATTTTTTACAGTTGAATCTATAAAATCTGTAAGAAATAAGAAGTCTAATCTTACTTGAAAATGTTTCAGGCTGGATGCGGTGGCTCACGCCCGCATTTTTGTAAGAGCAAAGAAGCGCTAAATATCCAATAATAAGAGAAATAATAATAAGAGAGGGAGAGGTGGAGGGAGTTGAGGATAGAAGATGTCTATCTATATATATAGAGAAACTCTATATAAGATCTCTCTATGTAGATAGCTATCTCCTATCTCTCTCTCTATATATATGTATATAACTTTTCTCTTATTAGATATTTAGTACTTCTTTGCTCTTACAAAAATGCTACAATAAGCATTCTTGAGAAAAGAGTATTGAATTGCAAAGACAATGTATCCATATATCCAATTTATGCAGCATAAATACTTAGATCTGAAAATATTGGTCAAGGGGTATGTACATTTTTACTTTTCATAGAAATCGACAAATTATGCTAAACATTAACTTGCTGATTTATGCAGCCAGTAACAACGGGTAAGAATTTCTGTTTCTACACATTCCTGGTGACACATTTATATATATATATATATATGATATTTATTTATAAATATATAGTTATATATTTATATAACTTTATATATAAATAGTATATAATAACTTTATATATAGAGAGAGTATCTTTCTATATTGGTAGATATCTCCTATCCATTCTGTTTCTCTGGAGAACATTGATATAGTATGTTATTGTACCTTTTAACAAAACTTGAACATGTCACAATTGTGTAGTCACCATCTGTCTCTGGAAGGACATTCTGGAGTGTGATAATAGTGCTTGTGTAAATTTATTACTCAAAGTTTGGTTCCAGCAGGGCAGCATCAAGTGGAAGTGTGTAAGCAACGCAGACACCCAGGTCCCACCCACTCCAGACCTGTGGAATTGGAATCTGCATTATAATAAACTTCAGCCTTTGAGGAGTACGAGCATGGGGAATGGGGCCTGGGAGATAAGGGTTTAGATGAAAGGTGCCAACTTCTTCAGCCTAGACCTTCATGCATTGGCTGAACTTTCCTCTCTTCCCGTTCTTCAGTCCCCTCCCTCCCTAACTTGCCAGGTTCAAGGGGCACAGCTACTCTCTAGTCCCTCTCCTTTCTTACTTTCAAACCATTTCTCACATGCTTCCTACCGTGATATTTTCTCTTAGCAATTTTCTTTCCCTCTTTTGGAAGTAAATCATAGTAGTCCAAATTAACTTCTCATTTCTGGGATTTCCCCACACCAAACCCTTGATGACCCCATCTCCATAACACTTAGGACCATGGGGACAGAGGACTTGGGTGCATAGAGCAGACACTGCCTACTTGGCATTGCTCACTTTCCCCAGCAGTTGTTGGGTAGGGGGTGAGTTGTCCAGGAAGAGGGGTGGGATATTTTGAAAATTTTTGTTTTCATTTTTGCTTTTGTGTGCTCATATTGTGTTTTAGGTAGAAATTCCTTTTTTTTTTTTTTTTTTAACAAGACAAGATTTTATTTAATGAAGGGATTTATCTCTTGAGGCTCACAGCAGATCTTGAAAATTTTTAACTTTGGAAGCTTTTAAAAATAGCATAAATGGTTGCAGAAGTCAGTGCAAGATAAATTGATCTTATTAGAGGATACATTACTCAATAGAGGCTCACCTGGTTTAGAGAAAAACTATAACCTAAACAGAAAGAGAGGAAAGAAATGCAGAAAAATGGCCTTGGAAAAAATCTGTCACTGATAACACCTGAAAACTTTGCTTGTTCATACTATTGTTAAACTACAGCTCTTGTAATGTTTCCAAAGAATAAATAAGCCTAAAGTCTGCTGTAACTCAATATGTTCTTAAAGACTGTCTTCTAACAACTCTTACGGCTATTCAAACTACTCAGCATTCAAATGGATGCTTTAGGCTGCTATGTGACTTAGAAAAATGAGCTTCATTTTGTAGGCAGCCCTTGCTGCTTCTGAGCTCTCACTTTGATGCTCAGACACATTCTGCCGTGTATCACCTCCTCTATCCAAATAACCACCCTCAACATCAAAGGCCTTCCTATCTCTACTTGCCGAAACATTTTCTAAGCGATTTAGGCCTGTGGGCCAATCAAATTCCATCTGTCTAGCAGAGTCTAATGCCACAGACGTAACTCTGCAAAGCACTTCTTACTGCAGGCAGAGAAGGGCAGATGGGACTCTGTTAATGCCAATTTTAAATATTATTTGTCTGATCCTTTTCACTCCCACAACCAGAGAAAGTCAGGGCCAAGTCACGACTTAGGTATAAAGTTGCCCCCGATAAATTTATGTTCATATTACTAGAAAAGAAGATTATTATAATGTTGTAGCATATATAACTGCAGGGATCCTACTAGCTAGGTAACCAATAATAACTTCTAGTTGGACTAGAAATCATTGGTGTTTCAGAGTACTAATTCATGAATTATTCTAAAGCATGGAGGAACCCAGTATTTTGATACACTCCTATGGTATATGTGTAGTTCTCCAACTGTGCTTTATAAATTTTATTTTCATAGAAGTAAATCTGTTTTCGAAATGTAGTTTAGGTAGAATCTCCACATTTAGAGTAGAAAAATGGGATTTCTATTAAAGGAGATAAGTAAGCCCAAATGTTAAGACAGCCTATGACCCAATAATATACTTTGAGATAAAAATATATAATCCTGGAGCTCCACAGAACATAATTTGCTAATCACTGGTCAAGATGAAACCCAAATTTAATTTTGTGTTCTCAGTTTCCCTGTGTTATTTTTAGCTGTCTTGCTAGATCCATATCCTCTTGAATTCATGAGTAATTAAAACTCCTAACAGTTGGAGTTTTTCTTGATTTGAGGGGACCCATATTTATAAACACCAAGCTTTTAATTTTGACCTCTTGGGTTAGATTGGGTTAAAATCTTTCTAAAGTAAAATATATGTTTCCTAATGCCCTTAAATGGTGTGCTAAATACATTTTAATATTTTTGGCTTAAACTATAATATATGTTATTGTAGTTTAACATTTTGGAAACTATAATATATGTTACAATACTAGATAATTAATACAATACAGTAGAAAAAGGATGAGCTGTGGAGTCCATGGCATGCAGCCCCCTTAACAGCTGTGTGATCTTAAGAAAATAACCTATCCTAATCACTTTAAAAAAATTCCTATCAGAATGATGCCTAATTTGCAGAGATGACTACAAAATTTACTTAGAATAATGCCTTTTCCATAGTCAGTATCAAATAACTTGGGGATGGGAGGCAGAGAGGGGAGTTGATAAAGACTGCTAGTTGTCCACCCCAATCCATACTCCTCATTAGGGACTGCGTTTCCCTAGGGAGGATTTACCTTCACCACCTTTTCGGACCATTCTTGAGTGGGGCTGTAGGGCAGCTACCAGCTATTTCTAGCTAGCACCTAGACAAAAACTCACCCTTTTCTGTTGCAGGCCCACATTTCTTTCCTCCCCTGTTAGTTGGGTGCTGTGAACCTCTATGACACCAGAGGTGTGAGGTGAGAGAGAGGCAGTAATACAACACAGGGAAGTGACATAAGAGAAGGATCACCTGCTCTTCAACTTACTTGTGTCCTCCAGATCTGCCAGGGTCCAATTTGCATAGGTGCCATTTCTACCAAACGATGGATTGCTGGGGGACTGCCTAACCTTGTGACTTGGGAGATCTGATGGGATCATGTAGACTCAGGTTACATAGTTAATTGATATCCCATCATTGGAAGTCCAGTCTCTAATAGGCAAGTTCCTTTGCCCACAATGAGCAGTTTTCTGTCACGCAAGGACCAGCCTTGCTCTAAATTGCTATTTGCTTCTGTCACGATTCTTTTATTGAGGCTGGCATCCAATCACTATGGAAACCTCTAATACCAATAGATGTGCTGAATCTTGTGAGATGAGTGACAGGGCAATTGTACTGTGGCTAGAAGCCAAGTGACCTGATTCTTGAATCCCCATGCTGAGAGTCTGTGCTGTAGGGTCATTTCTAGGTATCAGCTGTCTTAGTACAGCTTCTCTGGACAAACGGAGTCTAAAATAAGGGCTTGTATGCTAGGTATTCTCTTTTTTTTTTTTGAGACATAAACATTGTACATATTTATGATGTCAAACATGATCTTTGGAAATATGTGTACACTGTGGAACAGCTAAATCAAGCTAATTAGCATATCTATTACCTCATGTACTTATCATTTTTATTTTGTGGTGAGAACTTTTAAAATCTACTCTCTTAGCAATTTTTCAATACACAAAACATTGTCATTAATTATAGTCATCATGTTATACAACAGATCTCCTGAACTTATACAACATGTATAAGTTGTATAACATCATGTATATGTATATAACTTGTATAACATCATGTTATACAACAGATCTGACTGAACTGTAGTGTCTACTGACCAATATCTTGCCAGTTGCCACCCACTCTCCAGTTTCTGGTAACCACCATTTACTCTCTGTTCTTAGGAGTTTCACTTTTTTAGATCCTACATGTAACTGAGATCATACAGTATTTGTCTTTCTGTGCCTAGGTTATTTACTTCATACAACCTCTTCTAGGTTCATCCACATTGTCACAAATGCAAGATTTCATTCTGTTTGAAGGCAGAATAGTATTCTATTGTGGATAGGTACGACATTTACTTTATCCATTTATCTGTTGATGGACACTTACGTTAATTCTATATTTTGGCTATTATGAATAGTGCTGCAATAAACATGGGAGTGCAGATATCTCCTTGACACACTAATTTCACTTCCTTTGGATATACACCCAGTTGTGGAATTGCTGGATCACATGGTGGTTCTATCTGTAATTTTTTGAGGAAGCTTCATACTGCTTTCCATATGGCTGCACTAATTCACATTGCCACCAACATCATATAGAGTTCCTTTTTCTCCACATCTTTACCAACTCATATCTCTTATCTCTTTGGTAGCAGCCATGCTAACGGGTGTGAGGTTATATCTAATGATTATAGTTTGCTTGTTTTCTGCTGATTAGAGATAGTAAGCATTTTTCATATATATACCTGTTGGTCGTTTGCATGTCTTCTGAGAAATGTCTTTTAGGGTTATTTGCCATTTTTTTAATTGAGTTATTTATTTTCTTGCTCTTAAGTTGGGTTCCTTATATATTTTGAGTATTAGCCTGTTAACAGATGTATGGCTCGCATTTTTTTCCCGTTCTGTAGGTTGTCTCTTCACTCTGTTGATTGTCTCTTTTGCTGTGCCTAAGAGTTTTAGTTTGATGAAGTCTCATTTATATATTCTTGTTTGTGTTGCCTGTGATTTGGGGATTATATCTAAAAAAAAAAAAAAAAAAAAATTTCCCAGGCCAAGTTCAAGAAGTTTTCCCCTTATGTTTCTCTTATGTTTAAATCTTTAATCCGTTTTTAGTTGAATTTTGTATATGGGATAAGATGAGGGTCCAATTTCATTCTTTTGCATATGAAGGTCCAATTTTCCCAGCACCATTAATTAAAGAAACTATTATTTTTCCCATTATATATTCTTGGGAACTTTGTTGAAAATCGGTTGGGTATAGATGCATGAATTTGTTTCCGGGCCCTTTATTCTGTCCCATTGGTCCAGATGCCTGTTTTTGTGACAGTACCATGCTATTTTGATTACCATAGCTTTGTAGTAGATGTGAATTTTGGGAAGCAATCCTAGAAAACGAAGGTTGAAGTCTGAAAAGAATGAAACTGGGAAGTAGGGAAAGGCAGCCCACGGGTCATTCTCAAGCTACTCCCCACAATGGGCAAGTAGGTATGATTTTGGCAAGGGGCCCTCTCAGGATGAACTTCAATATTGTTTAATATTTGAACTTCTGTCCAAAGAACAGAACAGGGAATGTTATGTCCACTGGTCCCTGCCACATGGGTCAAGGGTGGCCTCCAGGTATGTTGTTAAATCCAGGTTTGCTCACATAGGAATGGCCAAGCAGGCTCCTTTTGGCATCCAATGTGGTAATAATACCAGAGAAGACTTGAAGTAGAAAGAGAGATCCATATAGTACAACCCAGCTAAGGAGCTTTCAGGTGATACTTGCCTGCAGCTAGTCACTATGCCTACTACTAGAGTAAAAAGACAGGGCACGGCAAGGCGCAGTGGCTCACGCCTATAATTCCAGCACTTTGGGAAGCCGAGGCGGGCAGATCATGAGGTCAGGAGATCGAGACCATACTAGCTAACATGGTGAAACCCCGTCTCTACTAAAAGTACAAAACAAAACAAAAAATTAGCCGGGCGTGGTGGTGGGCACCCACAAGTCCCAGCTACTCGGGAAGTTAAGGCAGGAGAATGGTGTGAACCCGGGAGGTGGAGCTTGCAGTGAGCCGAGATCGCGTCACTGCACTCCAGCCTGGGCGACAGAGCGAGACTCCATTTCAAAAAAAAAAAAAAAAAAAAAAAAACAGTCAGGGTACAAGATGTGCCCCATGCAGGTATGCTATTTTCATTATAGTTTTTGTAACATTTTTGCTGTTAGATATCATTTCTCACTGCTATTCACATGCTTTCCTGTGGCACAATTTCTAACTCCCCTAAGGGTCTTTCTCTTTCACCATGCATTTTAAAGCAAATTAGTTAGGATTACACATAAATTAAGAGTAAATCAGCTGTGAGTGAAATCCTGAAATGATCCTTAAAAGCACGTTATGACTTTGGATATGTCTATTTAGTTTACACAGTGTCCACTTATTTCCCCTTAATTTCTCAGTTTCTTTTACATTCTGGTTGGGTGAAATAATCAGAGAGCCAAGTTATAAATTAACATGGACTATTGTTACGATCGCATAATATAACTTCTTATTGTTTTTTACTGTTAGTTTTTAATGAGGTCAAAAAAGTAAAAGCATGTCTCTTATAGCATTTTGCTAAGCATTATAGCTTTATTTTGTTATTCAAGGATATACATTCATAAAAATATATGAAATTAGTACCAAATTAGTACAAATTTGTACCAATTGCCTTTGGTTTAGGTTCACATTAAAAAAGTTAAGACTGTTAAACCACAAATAATAAGATGATACATTTTGAACAGAACTTGCAATATATGTTCCCAGTTTCAAAAAAAGGATATTTATTTTGAAAATAAAACACTTAAATCAAATATCTGCTTCCTCCAAAGTGTTTTTTTTTAAAAAAGTAATAAGGACAAAAATAATAATGAAGAAAAAAAAACAAATTCAGCTTCAGATGGCTTTTATCTTTGATGCAGGCTCTAATAGTTCAAATTAAGCAGAGACTAAAATACAAATATTGATTTTGGTGCTGGCTACATTTCCAGGGTCTTTGAAATGTTTGGAAAACAGTCTGCACATTTCATTTCCTTTTTGTTTGGAC
Source organism: Colobus angolensis palliatus (assembly GCF_000951035.1). Taxonomy (NCBI): domain Eukaryota; kingdom Metazoa; phylum Chordata; class Mammalia; order Primates; family Cercopithecidae; genus Colobus; species Colobus angolensis. The sequence goes on along the minus strand of NW_012115322.1, from coordinate 2,969,610 downwards.
AGCACATTGTTGCCAGTTATGTCTTTGATTCGAACATCTGGAATCGCTAAAACATACAGCTGGGCAGAGCTGCCAGTGACATTTTGTTTTCTTGACTAAGAATCAGAACCTTGACCTCACCCACGGGTAATTATCTGGGCAAGTTTAATGATGAAATCCTGAGGAGAGGTGACAATGTGAAGGCCGAGGTACTGGTGACCATGGAATTTGGAACTGAGTTTGTTGCTGCACATCTCTGAGTTTTATGAGATGCTGTTGAAGACATCACACTACCTTTGTCAAGCCTCCTGGGTCTCATGTCTGCTCACACATAGGGTAAGTCATGGTCCTCCCTTTCTGATGCTGGTCAGGGTCTTATCCACACATGCAGTAGGATAGAGAGGAGCGTAGCGCACACTCTTGCCAGCAATTCACCCCCAGTGCACATACAAGACACACGAATTGCCAACAGTGAAGTGCCATAAAGGAATCATCTTGTATCTGTGGAGGAAATAACAAGAACAAAGATGGAGCCTCTCCAAGTCCAGTGGACTAGAAGTAGTCCAAGAAAGCAAAGAGGAGAATAAAATGGCAGTGATTTTGTTTTAATCTCAAAGTCCAAGTTTCCATTAAAAATTTCATGTAAAGAAATAACTTTAACAATAAATATAGGATAGTAAATTACTTAGATGATCTTACCTTTTATGTCATTTAAGAAACACAGAAGCGTAATTTGCTACAAACACATTAGAAAACATTTTGGTAGGGCTTATGAAAGCTAAACATATGCATGGCCCAGGAATTCTACTCCTGGCAACACACCCCAGAGGCATATACAATAATGTAGGTACTGTAACAGCCCCAAACTGTAAATAACACAAACATACATCATCAGTAGAATGGGTCAATGAATTCAGGTATAATTAAGAACAGAATATTCAAAGTAACATAAAGAACAGAACATCGTTACGTACAACAAAATATATGAGTCTTGTTGACGTGTTGTTAAGTGAAAGAAGTCAGATACGAAACAGTACAATCTATAATTCCATTTACGTGAAATTTGAAAGTAGGGTAAACTAATTTCTTGTGATTAGAGGTTAGATCAGTGGTGATCCTGTGGCCAAGATACTGATTGGTAAGAAACACAGGGGGCTTGTGAGGTGTTTGAAATGTTCTATATCTTGATCTTGGTATTGATTACACAGAAGTATACATGCATATGTTAACATTGTTCTTGCTGTACATGTATAATGTGTGTCCTTTATTGTAAGGCATGCTTTTATTTGAAAGAAAAAAAAATCACAGTGGAAAGGGTGCTCACACCTGGAATTCCAACATTTTGGGAGGCCAAGGTGTGCAGATTGCCTGAGCCCAGCATGGAGACCAACCTGGACAACATAGTGAGCCCCTGTCTCTACAAAAAATACAAAAATTGGCCAGGTGTGGTGGCTCACGCCTGTAATCTCAGCACTTTGGGAGGCCGATGCAGGTGAATCATGAGGTCAGGAGTTCGAGACCGTCCTGGCTAACACAGTGAAACCCCATCTCAACTAAAAATACAAAAAATTAGCTGGGCATGGTGGTGGACACCTGTAGTCCCAGCTACTTGGGAGGCTGAGACAGGAGAATGGCATGAATCCAGGAGATGGAGCTTGCAGTGAGCTGAGATTGCACCACTGCACTCCTGCCTGGGTGACCGAGCGAGACTCCATCTCAAAAAAAAAGAAAAAATTAGCCAGGCCTGGTGGCATGCACCATAGTTCCAGCTACTTGGGAGGCTGAGATGGTACAATTGCTTGAACTCAGGATGCAGAGGTTACAGTGAGTTAAGACTGTGCCGCTACACACTGGCCTAGGTGATAGGTAGAGACTCTGTCTCAAAATAAAATAAAATAAATCACAGTGGTGGACTCTAATAATACACAAAGTGTGAAATTGCTATTGCTACTGAAATTAATGACACATCAAACCATTAATGCATTCTAAGGAAGTTCTAGTACAAGAATTTTTGTTTTTTAGACAGATTCTCACTCTGTTGCCCAGGCTAGAGTGCAACAGAGCAATCTCGGCTCACTGCAACCTCCACCTCATGCCTCAGCCTCCTGAGTAGCTGGGATTACAGGTGCACATTACTATGCCTGGCTAATTTTTTGTATTTTTAGTAGAGACAGGGTTTCACCATGTTAGCCAGGCTGGTCCCTAATTCCTGACTTCAGGCAACCTGCCCGCCTAGGCTTTCCAAAGTGTTGAGATTACACGCGTGAGCCACCGTGCGTGGTCTACTATGAGAATAATCCTTAAGTTATATAAATGTTTCTGAACCCAAGCATCCAAATGAACAAAGTCACTTAAAGCAGTGAATTTGGAGGCCATGGTTCAAATTATGCTGACATTGCTTTCTAATTGTTGGATTTTCATTTTAGAAATGATCTTCCTACATTATGGGATTTAATTTTGAATATGCATACAGGGGCAGATATTTGTTCTTTGAAGATGTCCTAAGTTTTTGCTAGATATACATAATTTGAAACTCTGGGATGTACAGAGATTTGCAATGTGACTAATAACATTTTTTTGTTGTTATTGTTCAGTAATCAGGTGTGGTTGGCTAAAAGATAATGAGAGTAATTATGTTGTCTGGCTCCACAAATATTCCTAAGGCTGATTCCAAAGAAAGGTTCCTAAAATATGCAGACCTTTGTTAGCATCAATGATTAAAGGCTTATCAAAGCCTGACAGCAAGTTTGCACAGTCAGAAAGAACTTGGCTCTTGGAACTCAAACAAGTTCAAATTCAGGAAACTAAGCAACTTTGTATTTATTTCAGCAATACAGACAGGAATTTGCCATGAGATAAGCTTATTCTCAGGAAGTATCACCACCTTAATTTACAGAAGGGTAGGGAAACAACTCCACGATCTTCATCTCTAATCTGAAAAAGTTCTCTTCCCTCTTCTGAGGAGACCAGTGCCTCCTCTCTATCTTCAGAAGGGCTGAGGTTTATAGCAGTGACATGTGAGTCACTTTTCTTCCAGTTTCCAAATCATCTATTTTGCTTAATCAATGCCTTCTTTATGCTCACATTTTTCACCTCCCTAGCCATTTCCATTCTTCTATTTGAAAAAGCATTTGATAGAGTCAGCACACAGGGCCTCCTGCTTTGCTGTCTTCGTCAGGGTGATATTGAAAGAGTTGTCTGATCTTGCTAAGACTCAATTTTCTTGTTTGTAAAATGATGATGAAATAATGCCTACCTCGCTAGCTTGTTGGGAAGTGTCTGAGGAGCATTCTTGGCTAAAGGTCAGGGGAAATTCCCTTCTCTTTGCCAGGCCCTACATTAATTAATCTACGTTAATTAATCTCTTTGCCAGGCCCTACGTTATTTAATTATTTCTAAGCATTGAGGGAAACATTCAGAACTTCAGGTGAGACAAAAAGGATATTTTTCAAGTCCTTTTAGTTTCTGCACTAGACAATATTAAGTATTATTCACATATTTCTCACTTTGGAGTCTCAATCGTCTTTCTGTTGGAAGCCTTCTTTAAATTATATCAAAAAGGTTAAAGCAGTAAATAAATATGACACAGGTCCCTCTGGTCCCAGTTCCTTAGGGATCGGATAACCCGTATCCCTTTTCTGTGTCAGTGATGAGATCCAATCCTATCTCTTATTTCTTACATAGGACCTGAAACGAGGACTTCCTCTCCTTTTTAACAGAAGTATAACCAATTATCCACATTTACGTTCCTCATGACAGAGCAAGATATAAATATTTTGATGAATATTTTATGTTTTATATAACTCACATAAAGCATTTTTATTGATTGAGAATAGATGGATATATTCTTCTTCTTTTTTTTAATTGAAATGGAATTTTGCTCTTATCACCCAGGCTGGAGTGCAATGGTACGATCTCAGCTCACTGCAACCTCCACCTCCTAAGTTCAAGCAATTCCGCTCCTCAGTGACCTCCTGAGTAGCTGGGATTACAGGCACCTGCCACCATGCTCAGCTAATTTTTCTGTTTTTAGGAGACACAGGGTTTTACCATATTGTCCAGGCTGGTCTCAAACTCTTGACCTCAGGTGATCCACCCACCTCAGCCTCCCAAGAGGTGAGATTACAGGCGTGAGCCACCACACCCGGCCCCTGATACAGTATTCTTAAAAGTCTAACACATTTTTGTTTAGGACTGTTTGACTCAGATACATCATAGTAAGGGTGTAATTTCCCAGGCATAAATGTATTTAGATCACCCATTCAGTGACTATCATTTACAAGTATTACACTGATCGCTAAGAGATATTTGCCTTGTTATTGAGTGTACTTAATTTCCAAATCTATGATCTTCCCTTCTTTAATTAACTTCTTAAACAGTGTTAGATAAGATTGTTTCATTCTATTTGTTTCAAATTAATACTATCCACAACTGAAGTATGTCCCAATCTGCCTCAGCTTTTTGGAACAAAGGGTAACACTCCTGGAGATTGTAAACATCAAATCAATATACAATAAGCTACTTTTGAGGTATGAAGTCGTCCTTCCTAGGAGAGTGGAATAGATTTTGGGCTTCCTGGTTGTATAGCTTCTAAAGGGCACTAAGAGTATATTAGTCGGTTTAATTAAAATGGCACACATGTAATTTCTAAACCTGATGCTAAAATGATGCAGTCTTTTATTATACTCAAAGCAGTGGTTTTATATGTCAGCCAGTGTCCCTTAAAGCAATACTAAGATTTTTATTTGTTTGATTTTTTTTTTGTTTTGTTTTGGTTTTGGTTTTAACAGCAAATGCAATAAAATCCTAAGACTCCCAGACCAAATCAGTAAAACAAAACAACTGTAGCTATTGGTATACAAGCAGAGATGTGCTGACAAGTTAAGGCATACAAACGTAACAGCATTTGTACAAATAAATAAATAAAAATGGTAAAAGTTATTTGAAAGTAAGTGAACTGCCACTTTTAAAGATAGCAATTGGGCACTGTGACTTTTCCAGCAGAACTTAACTCTTTGCCAAAGTTGGGATGTTGTATACGAGATTATTCCATAAATCTAATAGCACATTTTTAGTTTTTTATATTCATTCTCTAGCCATTGCCAATTCTTCCTGCATAAAATTGAAAGTTAGAAACCATGAAACAAGTCAAAGAAATGTTTTACTTTTTATTCACTTGAACAATGCATCGTGGCTGTGGTTATCTGTACCCGTTTCACATCTCCACTTCTTTGAACAAGAATGGCTTGTTGAATCACCCGGTGGCCTGCATCGGTGGATGTGAAGGAGTGAACGCATTGTGCTACTAGGCAAAGGCCTCCTCATGGGTTTTCTTGATTTCCCTCTCACTGGGGTGGAGCTGATTCTTTCCCACAGCAAGTGAACAAGGCTGCCAGGGTTTATTCCAGTTGGATGGCCTCAGAGCAATTAGGGTACACTTTAATTACTAATGAGCCATTTAGATTTATGCAGAAACTTGAAAAGAAACTAGAGTTATTTTCTTACTTTGCATGCTTCCCATGTCTTGGCCCTTAAAAAGCTCAAAATATTGAGCCTTTCTTTCTCCATGCAACAGTCCAAACAATCCCGATCTGAAGCATAAAAAAACTATTTCTTTGAGATCTTTACCCCTCAAAATGCTAGTGAATAACATTGAATATTCTGCCATGTTCATAGAAACATATTATGTAAACTTGGGTAATTCTGAACACACTCTTTTACCCTGTTTTTATAGTATTTAGTACTGATTTAGAAATGTATATAGACATTTGATTCAATTTACTGATTATCTTCTATAGTTAATAAAACAGTTGTTGTCTTCCATAGCAGACTGTGTTTGCATACAGTCTAGTCTCCACCAACAGATAATGTCCAAGCACATGATTTGTTTTATAGGGACATATATGTTCCAATATATTGGAAATCCTTGGCTGTTCTCTATGTGCAGTCCTCTCCACAAAGGACTGCTAGTACAAACCCAATTTCCTCTAGACTTCTGCAGAAGAGGCTAAAGTATGCTAAAAGCTAACTTGCTTCCCACCAAGTAGAAAAGTCTTACATTTCAAGTTCTACGTAGTGCAGAAGGCCAGAGAGAATCTGGAGAAGTCACATTGTAACTTCAGCCTTGGGAAATAATAGCCTTCATCAGAAGTAATGGAACTCTGAGAAACAATTAGGAAAAGAAAAATTGACTGAAGTCCTTGGGACTTGGGTCCTTCTGGGCTCTATTTCAGGTAGAACCCAGGAGACATCTAGTAACTATGCCCAAATGGATGATGTTCTAGAAATCCAGCTCAGATAGACCCCAGAGACCTTCAGAAAGCCCCATGCTGCCATATGTGCTTGAGGGCAATGACCTGGAGACGTGCCTTTTGATTCGTGTGTTATGACCAAAAGGGTTTGAGTCATGCACAGTGGCTGGTACAGAACCCAAAGAAATTTTCTTCATTAAGATCTACACAAATTCTGATGCCTTTGTAATAATCTGATAAAAGGCCCACCAGCCAGCTGTGGTGGCGTACACCTGTGGTCACAGCCACTCGAGAGGCTAAGGTAGGAGGATCACTTTAACCCAGGAGTTTGAGGCTGCAGCGTGCTATGATTACACCTGCGAGTGCCCATTGTACTCCAGCATGATTGGGCAACATAGTGAGACCAAATCTCTAAAATAAATACATAAATAAATAATTGTAGAAATAAAAATGTTAATTAAAAAATAAACAAATGACAATTTTTTAAAAAGATCCACCCAACTAATGTCTATGCTTCTACTTTAGAAGCAGTTAACTTCCCAAACAGGAAGTCTAATAGCAGATCTCCTTTTAGACTTACATTCAATAGAAGACAGAGCTTCAAACACTCCCGTCTCTGAATTGCCACTGATCACTATGCATCTAATACCCTGAGTAATAGCAATACGTTAATCAAGTCTCAGCCACCTGTTTAAATCCCACCATAATGAGATAACATATGCAAAGACTAGCACAGGCCAGGAAGTGTTGGCTGTCTTCCTTTTTTCCCAGCAAGCACACAGAGATGATGTAAGTTTTGCTATCAGAATGAGCTTATGTATGTAAAAGCACAAGCTTTGCTATCAAAATGAGCTTATGTATGTAAAAGCACTTCACTGAATGCATCAGTATTGAATTTTAAAATAGTATTATTCTGCTGGTTTTTATCCCATGAGACTAAAAGAAAGTAAGTATTTATTAAACAAATTTACCTAGGCTCTTTCGTGTCAAGCCCAATTACTAGTCAACTTTATCAATATAATTCCAGCAAAAATTCATTTGGATTATAATCAAAATGTGTAATAACCCCTTAGTTAATGAAATAACATCATGTTGACAGGAAGTCCCTTCACTCATACTGAACGCCTTACTTTAAAAGCATTTTTCATGCCAAGCACTTGCGGCCAAGCCTAACCCCATACACTAGGGTTTGGTTTCTGTGTAGCCATGAACTGGACAAAATTAAAATAAGGACATGGACAAAATTTACGTGTAAGGTTGTTTATCAGTATTTTAGGTATTTATAGCTTTGAAAATCTGAAGCAGTTTAGCTATACAACAACAGGTGATTGTTGAAAATTATGGTGCTATTCAATAATTAAATTCATGCTGGAAAATATTTAATAACCTAGGAAAATAATTATAATTTATTTTTAGCCAAGAGAAATAGGTTATAAAATAGTATGGAGAGAATATATGTAAAACTACACACACACACACACACACACACATACATATACACACACAGAAAGATAATGGCATTTATTTAAAGGATTGAAAGAGATATACAAAAATGTTAACAGTATGGGAATTCTGGATTAAAAAAACACATTTGCACTAAATTGTGTACATTTTCCACAGTGAATATACATTATCTTATAGGGAAAAAAAGCAGTTATTAAAATGAAAAGATTCAACACAGTGAAAACAATTAGTCAAACTGGCCATAAGAGATTATTGCACGCAAAACACCTGGCTGATTGGATTTTTCCGTTTTCCACTAGCTGTTTTGATTGTATGTAGGCATAGCCTCTTTTGTTAGTTTAGAAGCGTAGGCTTGCATAAAGTCCAAATGAAGAAGATATAGATAAGAGTGGCAGAGTTTGTTAATTTTTCCATTAGACCCACCATCTGATTCTCTTCAGGCTCCTGTCTCTTGAACCCAGGATGAATTTCATAGCTCAGTATATCAGTTAACTCCTAGCAGGGCTAGATGTTATTTGTGGTAATGGTGGTCTCCTGTTTCTTGTGAGTGGTGATTAGTCTAAGGCAGATGTCCAAGAAATCCAGATGTTAAGGAATATCACTGATTTTAAAGATACAGGAGTATTTCATATTCTTGTAACAGGGGAGATACCAAAAACAATAGGCCAAAAAAAAAAAAAAAGGCTACAGAAAATCGTCATTTACAGGGTAAACACAAATTGCCTTTGCATATTATAGAAAGTCAAGACTCTCAGCCATTCTCCAGGCCTTTTTTTTTTTTTTTCCAATTTTCCCTTACTGCGGTGGCTCACACCTGTCATCCCAGCACTTTGGGAGGCCGAGGCAGGCAGATCAAGAAGTCAGGAGATCGAGACCATCCTGGCTAACACAGTGAAACCCTATATCTACTAAAAATTCCAAAAAAGAAAAAAAAAATTGGCCAGGAGTGGTGGCAGACACCTGTAGTCCCAGCTACTCGGGAGACTGAGGCAGGAGAACGGCGGGAACCTGGGAGGTGGAGCTTGCAGTGAGCTGAGATCGCACCACTGCACTCTAGCCTGGGTGACAGAGTGAGAACGCCACCTCAAAAAATAAATAAATAAATAAATAAAGGTTAAAAATTTCTGAGATGCTGGTCTTCCTTTCTTTTCATTTTTATTTTTTTCATTTTTACTTACCAATTTAAACTTGGAAACAGCCTTTGAATACACATTTTCTAGAGACAGTCACAACACTTGCTACCAAGAAATGTTGGTAGTGAGTGAGAAATCCCAAGGACGTCTTTGAAAAATGCTTCATTTTAATAAAATATTGCCATATATTTATCGTATTTTTCATTTTTTTGTCTTAAAGAAATCTTATATAAACCACGTGGCCATAAAGACTGAGCTGACCATGTCCTAGTGTCAACAGAACATGAGGCTCTCTGCCCGTGCTTGCTGCATCTGCAGGCATGGGAGCATGGGGGTATGTAGACAGTTTGTGGCTACACAGAAACCAAACCCTAGTGTGTGGGGTTACGCTTGGCCCCAAGTGCTTGGCACGGAAAAATGCTTTTAAAGTAAGGTATTCAGTATGAGTGAAAGGACTTCCTGTCAACATGATGTTATTTCATTAACTAAGGGATCAGTAGGGAATAAACTAAAGAATATTAAAAGAATCTTTAAAAAAAAAAAAAAGGCTGAGCTTCAGGCACATCTCTGCTAGCCAATAGCCAAGAATTCCAAGATGTATAGGATGGGGATGATAATGTTCTCCTTGCTATTCTGAAATGTGGACAAGAGATAGCTACATATGTCCAGTGCCAACCTTACCCCCAGGATCCTTGGTGTCCCTTGTGGAAGTCCACATTTTTGTTTCAACCATAGCACGTGTCAACTTATGACAGAAAATACAATATACTTACTGTGTCTTTAATAGTTCCCTTCCACTAGAGTATAATCCCCATGAAAGCAGGATTCTTCTCTACGTTGTTCATTAATTTACAAACCAGCACCTAGAACCCTGCCTCACTCGTACTAGGTACTCATTAAATATTTTGTGAATGCATGAATGCCTTATGTACATCACATGATCAAATGAGATTATATGAGTTTGTAAACATAAATCATTGTGTGTGAGCAATTGGTTCCTTCCGGTGGATGCTTGGTCTCGCTGACTTGAAGAATGAAGCCACAGACCCTCACGGTGAGTGTTACAGCTCTTCAAGATGGTGTGTCTGGAGTTTCTTCCTTCAGCTGTTTAGATGTGTCCAGAGTTTCTTCCTTCGGTGCGTTTGTGGTCTCGCTTACTTCTTGAGTAAAGCCGCACACCTTCCCAGTGAGTGTTACAGCTCTTCAGTGTGGTACCTACAGAGTTGTTTGTTCCTCCTGGTGGGTTCATGGTCTCACTGACTTCAGGGATGAAGCTGCAGACCTTCATAATGAATGTTACAGCTCTTATAGGTGACACAGACCCAAAGAGTGAGCAGCAGCAAGATTTATTGTGAAGAGTGAAAGAACATACCTCCCACAGCATGGAAGGGGACCCAACTGGGTTGGTACTGTTGTCCTAGGTGACCAGCTTTTATTCCCTTACTTGGCCTTGCCCATGTCCTGCTGACTGGTCCATTTTACAGAGTGCTGATTGGTCCGTTTTTACAGAGTGCTGATTGGCGCATTTACAAACCTTTAGCTAGACACAGAGCGCTGATTGGTGCATTTTTACAGAGTGCTGATTGGTGCATTTACAATCCTTTAGCTAGACACAGAGCGCTGATTGGTGCATTTTTACAGAGTGCTGATTGGTGCATTTACAAACCTTTAGCTAGATACAGACTGCTGATTGATGCGTTTACAATCCTTTAGCCAGACAGAAAAGTTCTCCAAGTCTCCACCCGACCCAGAAGCCCAGCCAGCTTCACCTCTCAATTGTATTTTCACTTAGAGAGTTAACTGCTAAAAAAAAATTATCTTACGTGACTGCCCTAAGTTCGCTAATGCATACTCAAAGAAGTTTTTTTTATCATTTTCTTCCAAAATTTCTAAGCACCTTATTTCTGGTCCTGTGTATTTTTACCCTACTTTATGGAGACTCAGAGCAAAACTTCCTAACTCACCTCCTGCTTTAAATTGTTACACTCTACTGCCTTGGGCTGTGTGTTCACAAAAGATTTAGGGAAGTTCTTTCTTTCTTTGAGGCAATCAGGAACTTCTGTTTATGCATAGTGGGATAATTTGTATTTATGAAATATTAAAATATTATTTTGTGTATATTTATGAGCTTTTATGGCTCATAAACAATGGGATCTATTTATGTTTCTGTCCTCATTTTTCTCCCACTCCTGATTTCAAGAAGGAAGCCAGGTCTTTTGCCCTCCTTTTCTCAGGTACTATGTTATGTAGCAAATTCTGCTGATAAACAGCCTTTTCCTAAGATGTTGTGAAAGCTGAAGTTTACTGTGGAGCTTATGCCAGATGTCACTGAGGGAGTGGGAGGAGAGATTGCCACTGGGTTCAGGAAAGACTGGAGGGACTAGATGAAGAGTAATGCAAATGGCCTAGAGTATGGACTTTGGCTCTTACTTGGAATTGTGTTGGGAAGCCATCAGAGAGTTTTGGGCAGAAGAGTAGTATGTTCTGACTTTCATTTTAACAGGATCACTCTGCTACTTTGTTGCAAATAGTCTGAAGAAGGCAAGGGATGTAGCAGGGAGAAGAGCTGGAAGCTATTGCAATAATCTTGGCAGGAAATAATAATGACTCAAACTAAAGTGGTGGCGGTGGGGTTGGTGAGAATGTTCAGCTCTTGGAAGAACAGATCTTTGAGTAATATTTCTGAAGAATTAGGCAGCATTTTAATTCATGTAAACTCTCTCTTCACTGCACCCCTTTGGGATATATTCCTGAGACTGTTGGATTTGAGTATAGTCTGCAGATGTGGATGTAGCAAAACTAGCTGACCCACACAGGAATTGAACTCACAACCTTGATGTTATACCTTCTGCCCTAATCAATTTAGCTTCACAGGGGCCAAGAAACTATAGAGGCTCATAGACCTTCCTTCATCGAATCCTGTATAGCCTTAGAATTATCTGCCAACCTTAGATAAAATCCTTACAGTTTCTTTGCTTTTGTTGTTGAAACAGTGTAAGTGCCTATAAAACTGACTTTTAAAATAAGGTAAAGTTCACAGAGAGTTCTACTTGTAAAACAGCAAGCCCTGTCCATCATGGACTCATACAGCCATTCTCAAAAAGTCAGTTTTTAGATGTCCATTTTGATGGTCTTTCTTAAATTGGAAAATAATTAAATTTTTCTGAATTTGCTCATTTGTCCACAGGGATCAATTCACCTTCTGGGCACACAGTTGTACATTCTAACAGAATTACACAAGGCAAAGAAATACCATATATTACAGCTCAAATGGTAATAAGAGATGGAAATAACCACCTCTTGAATAATAATTTTTAAACCCTTCTTTACCCAAGGCACAATGTTCCTTCACAGGAGAATAGTCATGTGGGAGAACATGCCAATTACAAGGCAATTGGTTTGTTTTTCTTGTAGACTTGCTTTATTAGGAGTCCCCTAATGTGTTACACATTCTGTTACAAAGTATGACAATTTACAGTGCATTCTGGGGATTTCAGAAAAGGGAAAGATCTTGCAAATTATTATCTGTGACAGAATTATAATTTTACAAATGATTAATCTCAATCATCCATCTCTTTTTCCTCTTGGGTTAAGCAGGAATATTATATCCTGCAAAATTAGCTGTCAAAATGTGAGCTCGTGGTTTTGGAGTATTTGTACATCAGGAAATCTTTATTAATGAACTGGATTAAATAAATAAAAGGGTTTTTGTAGGAGACATGCTACTCTGTTGCTACAACATGTCTTGTGATTTCCCAGTAGCCAGATGATATTTACCAAATTAAATCAGGACACAGTATGACTATATTACTGGTTTCTGGGGTTGCCTTTCCACCTTAGTGTGTTATTTTTACATATGCCTGTCTTTTGGGCTGGGTACACATGCTAATGCATATTGTTGTCCTTTGTTATTCAACTTGCACTAACTAGAGGTAAATATTTTGATGACAGAATCATTTGGAAAGTATTTGGGAGTGGCAAAAATTGTCCATACTTCACCAAACTGGTGTTGAGGTCAGAAAGCAGCAGTTCAGGAAAGAGGAGAGAATTTAAAGGGAAAGTTACAAATTGAGAGCCATGTGAACAGTTGAAGCAATCTTGAAATCAGGCATTTTACCAAACATTATTTTGTAACTTCCAGATAATTAACTTGAAGTTGCCGTTATGCTTATAATGTATGTGACCTACAACTTTAGCTTGTAATTATGTATATATGTGTGTGTGTCTTCATCCCAATAGCTAGGCTGCAAGCTCAATTCCTTTAATATAGTAGACATTCAGTTAATAGAAAGAAAAGAAAGAAAGAAAGAAAGAAAGAAAGAAAGAAAGAAAGAAAGAAAGAAAGAAAG
>NW_012115322.1:2869489-2956259 GCF_000951035.1 Colobus angolensis palliatus | reverse complement strand
GAGGGAGAGAGAATGGAATACCGAGAAAAGCAGATGATTAAAAACAATGGTGGCTCCTAAGGTGGGCTGTTCAGATACCTAATCACAAGATAAACACCACAACAACTGACATCGTGACATATTTTTTAACTTGGAAGAAAGAGTGAGAGTCTGAAGCTTTCCAAGCTCACAAAATAGAGCAAAAAACGGAGCTTTTGCAAAGGCTAAAGACGTTCATGGTTGCTTCATATACAAAGACATAGCTACTGCATTCTTCTCACCTCTGGCTATGCTGAGAATTCCTCTGATCCCGTTTAAAAAAAAAAAAAAAAAGTGAATGTTTGGACTCCACCTTAGATCTGCTGATTTTTAAACTCATCAGAATTTCCAGACCTCAGTGTATTTTAAAGTTGCACCAGGACGAGGGTTGGCCAGAGGTGAGGACCCTTGGCAAGGGATTGTTGCTGTCGTCTTTTTTGAGGAAGGGCAAGAACTGCTGGACTCTACTCTCTTTTCTCTTTAGGGCTCTTGTTTTTGCCTGTATCTTCAGTTGAAGGACAGAAAGCCTTGTACCTGATACCTTATTAAGAAAGGGAGTTGATAATAAGGATACATATGTGCCAGAACTGGAACTGTCACAAGAGGAGCCACTCGGGAGGCCATCTACAAGTTCCTCCATTATCCTGAGCCGCATGCTTGCTCTCTCTGTCTCTATAAATCTCTCTCAAAAAACCGTGCACACAGTGGCATGTCTCTTTTTCTGTCCATTCTCTATGGAAATGTTTCCTCATTCTTTATCTGCTCAGTTTTGGGGTTTCTTTTTGGTATATGTGGGAACCTGTACTTCCTCTTAATTTCTGCTTTTCATAACTGCAGTTTCCTCCCGATCCAGGAGACCTGCCCAGTCTCTGGCTGTAATGTCCTGTCAGTCTCAGCTCCCCATGCTAGCCACTTCATCCTTTAGAGAGACTGACTGGCTCAACTCATCCTTGCACAGAAGGCTACATCTCAGAAGAAATGCCTTTGGGTCAAATGCCTCTTCTAATGCAGTTATCTCAGGCTAGATGTTTGGAATCATGATGACAAAATATGTCTGCCTCAGGGTGGTCTCTAAGAGGAACTGTGCATATGGTAGATACCTAGCATTGTATATACTATGACTCCACATTAGTTGTGTTTTAGAGATTTTTATATACACGTCTCCCCTTCTGATTTTTAAGCTCCTGGGGAGCTGATGCATTTTTATATTACCAATAGTATTTAGCAGCATGATTGGCATTATTTTCTATATTCAGTGCATATTGCATTGATATGTATAATATTCCTCTCACCTTCTCTCCCACCTTTTTTCTTTTTTGCCTCTCTCTTCATTCCTTCTTTTATCCCTTCTTTTTGTCCTTCCTTTTTTTCCACAACATGGAAGGATCTGTTATGCCAAAGACAACACAAGGCACCTTCATATCAACAATTTTAAAGATGTATTTACCACTATCAAGATGCTCCCTGTCTAGCAGGGCAGAGATAGCTATAGTAGGATGTTATGTTAAAAATAGTTTGTCCTCTTCATATTTTTCCTTTGCCTGTTTCACATAGCTTAATCATTCCTTATCCTTTTTTTGCTTTGTGGACTTTTTCAGGGTGGAAAACAGAAGAAGCAGATGTTAATGTTTCTTTTTGCCTTTTCTAAGAGTGACACTCATCGAAGGGATGTTGAGCGTCCCAGAGGGGAAGTTAGAGAGGGTGTTTCTCTGAGGAAACAAGACACAAGAGGAAGAGAGACTCCTACAGCTGGGAGGAAGTGTGTGCCTGGGGTGGGGTTCCCTGGAGGAGTGGCAATCTTGCCCTCTCTTGGCAGCACCCCAGGGAGGTGGCAGATCCCAGGGCAAATGGTTTTGTGCTGCTCCCCGGTGAGGCTCCCAGCTTCACCACAGCATGGAAACAGCAGAGTCTTTCTACCTCAAGCAGTAGGCAGGGACATTAATCATAGGGAGGTAACCAGGGTCCAGAGAACCCATTTTACATCTTCAGAGGGACAGGACACAGGGATTTCTATACAGTAACAGGCAAGGAGGATTTTTCACTGGGGAATGAGATAGAAATTGACGCTGGCTGGGTCAGATGGGGATTGAAATGAAATTTAGGTAACTTTAAAAGATAGAAAGAACTACTATTTCTTAGGAGTTTGTGAAACTCGTATATAAGCAAAAAAAAAATGACTAGAAGGTAATAAACTAATTTCTTATAGTAGTCATTATAACATACTCTAAGACCATAGAAAGGAAGGAGGATTAATTTAATTTAGGAAAATCCTTGCTGCTTGGGACCATTAGCATGACCTTGTGGAGTGTGTGTCTGACTTTAGGGACAAAACTAAAACAATACACCAGAAAATATAAACAGACCTACACACTATGGGATGACACTCATGATGCCTCATCCTTATCAGTCATGTGAGATGCCAACTGCCCCTTGGAGGTTGCTCACTGTCTAACCAGAAGGCAGTGCTCATTTTCTCACTGTTCTCACAAGTATTTTATTGTTCAGCTAATCCATTTCACCTTTTGACATCTCATTCAGTTTCCTTTTTCGAGAACTGAAGGTACTACTTTAGAGAAATTTGGGGCAGGTTGAACTTGTATATAGAAAAGTACTTACAATTTACAAAGCATCTTATTAAAGTCCCGTACATAAGCAGTTTTATTGGCATAAACAATTTAAAGCGTATCAGCATTTCTCCCAACAAAGTATCTCAATTATGTTCTAAAACCTCATAAAAGAAAGAGGCTATTTATTTATTTATTTATTATTTATTTATTTTTTTTGAGACAGAGTCTCGCTCTGTCGCCCAGGCTGGAGTGCAGTGGTGTGATCTCAGCTCACTGCAAGCTCCGCCTCCCGGCTTCACGCCATTCTCCTGCCTCAGCCTCCCAAGTAGCTGGGACTACAGGCGCCCGCCACCTTGCCCGGCTAGTTTTTTGTATTTTTTTTAGTAGAGACGGGGTTTCACCATGTTAGCCAGGATGGTCTCAATCTCCTGACCTCGTGATCCGCCCGTCTCGGCCTCCTAAAGTATTTTAACGAATCAAAAAGCATTTTTTGCTTAAGTGCTATCTCATTCACACAATTATATATTTTTCAATAAATACATGAGGCCAGGACCTATGTTAGTGTTGTGTGTATAGAAGTAAATAGTAGAAAAGGCTCTCACCTTCAGTGAGATTGCAGTCTAGTAGGAGAGACCAATATTACACAAATTTGAAAAATTGTGAGAATTGCCACCAAGGTCAAAAACAGGGTATTGAAGAGGATCAGACTGTGCTACCCTAAAATACGCCACTTGGCGTAGGATGATTTTGAGCTAAAGGCTATCAAGAATCAACAGAGGCTAGAAGAGTTCTCTGCCCTCCCGTATTTACCTAAAAGCACAGAATAAATTTTTGAACTCCTCCTTCTTCCTCCCACCACATCACCCAGAGAAGAAATATGTCATCAAAGACAGGGAGTCAATACCAAGACGAGTATGCATAAACAGACCTTACTAAAATAGCCCTTACCTTCAATGAGTTCCTTCACATATATCCTAGTCACTTCTGCCTAATTTATGGTGTCTTAAAGTCCAAACCTTCTTTCCTTTTTTAAAAGGGTATATAAGCCTCTAAGTCTATTTATTTGAATTTCTGTAAACTGCCATGCATGTAAATATTAATAAAAATTTTAATTTGCATGCCCCCAGGGACTAAACACAAGAGGGAGAGAAAAAACCTCCCCTTCTTGACAGAGTTTAAGCGAGAGTAAGTGTGGTGACCAATGTAAGAGTGAGCCAAGGAAACACTTGTTGAGAATTGAGGGTTGAGCTGAGTCCTGAATGATGAACAGGGGCCAGTGAGAGTGTGTGTGTGTGAAAACTTTTTAGATAGAGGCATAGCATGGGTAAACATGTTTTGAGTCACGAAAGCTCTTGATTTCCTAAAACACAGAAATAGAGCACATACTTTTCTTGAGTGTGAACATTTTAAGAACCTTCCCAGACATGGCTGCGTTAAGATGTTCCAAAATAATAAAGGACCTGTGAAATAAAGGGAAGTGGAGGAACATATTCTATAGTAATCAATTCTAAAAATTGTGTATATCCAGTATATATGATAATGTTCTGTTACGTTTTGTATGAAAATTAGGCTGATTTTGGTAACTAACTTTCATCTCCCCAGGTAACATTTCTTTAATGCAATTTCTTTTTCTGCCAAAAACCATGCTACTATTTCCATTTCTTCTTTTTCCCTCTCTCATAAAAACCAAGTACCCATATTGTTTGCAAGACCTAATTTTCATACTTGATTAGCTCACTATGTGAAAGTTAGTGGTTCACATGTAGGACTATAAATTACAGGTTAGTATGTTCATTGTTCCAATGATAGAAATTTTCATTCTCAATATATTGCAATGAGTAATAGTAAAATTGAAATTTATGTTGTATATTCTTTGTGCTAATATTTCTGATCCATTTAGGTAGGCATCATCTTCAAAGCAGTATAGTCTAAAACACAAACTTGTCATCAGTTGGTACAAAGCTTCCTTCTAATGTGATCAGATGCAACATCAGCTCTCCATTGCATATCTTACTTTTTATTACCTTCATTAAGGCATGTAACCGTCACCACAAACTGCTGCTCCACCACTGAATGGTACCTATTGTGCAGCATCCTGGCTGCACTCTAGGAGTTTCTTTTATAGAAATGTGCTCAAAATTTGCTTTCACTTCACTTCAGTTACTACAATTATTGGAGCCATGCTACAAAAGACACTCTTAGAGTTGTTGCAATTGTACACATCAACACTATTTTTCCCAAGGCCAAGGCTAGAACAATTTGAGTAACAAAATAAGTTAGTATTAGATTATAACCCAAAGTATAAAATATATGTATTTACATATATGCATCTATACTGATATAAATAAGTCATTGAATAAATAAATACACAAATGGGGAGAAAGTGACAAATCTTCCTTACAAAAGAATTTCAAAAAATATTTCAAAAACAAAAAAGTCTAGAATGTGGAGCTTAATTGTTCTCTCCTTAAATTTAAGCTGGACTTAGTGACTTCCTTACTAAGAAGACAGTATTAAAAGGGGAAATAGTAACTTCATGCTGAAGAAATCAGAAAGACACTACCTTAATCAGTGATCAATGTTAACTTCACCAGTTGAAACCCCCTTTGCAAAAATTACGTTGGTGAGAAAATTACAACAGTAAAAGAAATCTGAGTTAACCCACTCCCCATCTTGCCTTTCCCTTAATTATTCCTGGACTTAGCTAATAAATGCTACAAAATTTCCATAAACATTAGAATCCTCAGAGATACCAAATTATTTTCGTAGCATTGTAGTATTGGATATTGAAGCTCTATAGTATTTAATTTATCAAGAATCTGAGAATGGACAAATTTCACTGGGCAGAATATTCAATTATCAAGAACAATCTATTTTCTAAATTACCATACGGGTGTGTGTATGTGTGTGTGTATACCTGTGTGCTGTGAAAACAAAAGTGTATTGTCCCTGTGATATTTGTCAGATCTCCACCATCAGACACTTGATCTCTGCAGGCGGAATACTAGCTACTGTGTATTATCTCCAGTGGGTAATTCACCCCGGTCCCCAGTCCTGGGTCTGCTCTTGCTGCCCAGAGGGTGGCTTATTATGTGCAAGAGCCTGACTGTATGAATGGGCTGCTCCAGGAAGGTGGGTCCAGATCAATCATTTCTGATGTTGAAAATTTACATTTGAAAAAGGGCTGTTTCTCAGTACCATGGGACACAACTATCAAGAGAGAAAACCCAGTGAAATGCCAGGATTGTTGTTGTGTTGGTGTTTTGTTTTGCTTTTTGTTCCATAAGCCTAAATAATCAATTTAAGCATTTTCATTCTGAACTGATCCAATTAATTAATTATGTTATCTTTGTATAAGACCCGCTTGGGAGAAATCAAAATAAAATCAGAAGCACAGGCAAAAGAGAGAGAGAGACAGAGAAAGGGGGGGTGGAAATCAAGTGTGGATAGTGGAAAGATAAAAGAGATAAAATCAAATTTGCACCGAATGTGTTCCAGGTCCAAATTTCCTCCAGGACACATCTTTTGTAAGTAGCTTCCACAGCCCCTGAATGTGGCCAATGAGTGTTTTGCCAGATTCAATATAAATATAACAAGACTCTTCAAATATCACCCTGCTGCTTGCCTCACTGGGCTGTAGTAGCTGTTTACATAGCTCATAGATAAATAGAAAACTCAATCTGCTTATTTCCAGCTACCATATTAGCAAAAAAGAAAGTTAACGAAGGACACTGCAAAGGAGTGTGGTGTGTTTAATAAAACACTTTCCCCAGGAATTGAAAGAAGCCTCTGCATGTGGGATGCAGCAGCTCATCACTAATTCAGAATCTCCCTTCAGCCTGACTTTTGTCTTTCTTCTTCCAACTGCCGCACTTTCAAGCGTGATGGCTTGCTGAGTAGGCTTCCCGACTCTGGAAGGGAGCTCAGAGGGAAGGGAGCCAGAGAGTTCATTAGGGGTATTTCACAGTCACTCAGATCCCAGGGTCTCTGTCTCATCTTCGCAGATCACACTGCTCATAGAGAGTCTTTCTTTATTTTGTTACTTATCCTTGTACTGCCAGAAGTCTACAAAGACGGGGCTCCTGCATGTCCCCATTCACATCAGTGGGATGTCAGCACAATTCAAAGCCTATCCTGCACCCGTGTACATTCACTGATTGCAAATCAGCTTATTGTATTTTAAAAATTCAACATTTTCTTGAAAATGCAGCATTTGAAGATGAAAATCTTATTCTAAGAGAAGCATATTACAAAAAGGAAGAATAAAATAAAGAGATGAGAGAGAAAGCAGGAGGGGGAAAGAGAACAAAGAAAACACAGACAAATGAACAAAGAGAATGATCAGGTAGGATTATGTTTTCAAATCCAGATAGCTGACCTATGAAACCAAATTTTGCTTAAGGTTTTCATTTACTTCTATGCATGTATTTCTTTTCAGAAACCTCTCATCAAAGCCAATCCGCATTGCTAATATATTGGTCATATTCCAGCCTTGAGAAGTCAAACTGAGCCAACATTATTAAAGTCCTGCAAAATCAAAAGAGTCAAGGCCCTTTCTCCACCAAATGGTCCTTTTTTCCTTCAGTTGTCTGGATATGGAGACTTGATTACAGCACATTCTCCTAATTATAAGGTCTACTTTGAACACATTGCTTTATTCCTACAAAGTCAATGGCCATTAATGATTTTATCACTGAAATTCATGGTTACAGGTGGGCATTTGTAGTTTCAACGTGAGCTATCTTTCAAAAAGAACATGGTTAATATGACTTAATAGGAACTACATGTTTTTATGAATCCATAGAATTACTCTCATTTCCCACTGATGAAATAAAACATCTGAAGCTTCAAAGAATGGCTAGGTGAAAAATGGGCTGAATTCTCCTATTTGGAAACCTGTATGCTGTCATTTCTGCCCAGGTGCAGTATTTATACCACTGAATCTATATTCATTCTAATTTCCACTCAGTCCAAGCTGATCTTTAGGGCAGAGAGGCTAGCCTAGTAATGTAGAAGCTAGCTACATGTACTTTTTTTTTTTTTTTTTTTTTACATGGAAAAGACAACTGTTTCAAAATTTGAGCAACCCTCTTAGGCTTGGTCCTTTGCCTGACTGGTTGGCGGTTGTTTCGTGTATTTGGTTGGTATAGAATGCATAGGCAGAGACTACCTTGCACATGTAGCCTACATCTATGCACATGAACAGAAGTAGAAACATGTATGTCTTTTCTCACTAGTTTAGAATCCAAAGAGCATTTATTCAAAGGCAGCTGCACTGTGTTTAAGGTTTAAGGACTTTTCTTTCCCCCAGACCAATAAAGCAGGCATGATCCTTGACTTTAAATTATTTAGACTCTATACGGGAAGATATGCCATAAATAGGATAAAATAAAATGGTGATTTAAGAGCTAAGTTATGATATATGAGAATATGTGTCACAAGACACCTAGGGGTTCATTGTCAAATGTCTGCATAAGTAATGAGTGTTATAAGATCAGATGAATGCTGTGAGCACCCATTAACTATTGTATCTCAGAGACAGTGTGAGCTGTCCTCATTTCTGAGGTTTTTTTTTTTTTTTTTTTTTTTTGGAGAGAGAGAGTCTTGCTCTGTTGCCCAGGCTGGATTTTGCAGTGTGTGCTCTCGGCTCACCACAACCTCTGCCTCCCAGGTTCAAGCAATTCTCCTGCCTCAGCCTCCCGAGCAGCTGGGATTGCAGGCACCTGCCACCATGCCCAGCTAATTTTTTGTATTTTTAGTAGAGACAGGGTTTCACCATATTGGTCAGGCTGGTCTTGAACTCTTGACCTCTTGATCCACCCACCTCAGCCTCCCAAAGTGCTGGGATTACAGAAGTGAGCCACTGTGTCCAGCCTGATAACTATTTTCTACAAGAGTGAAACATGTGCTGGTCCCTTGGGTATACCAGTGAAACCCAATGGGTTTATTATGCTGAGCCATTTTCATTTCAGCTTTGCTGCTCATTCTGTGATACTTTTTTTTTTTAACTCACCTATACTTTGAAAGCCTGATCTTAGACTCTGAGCTTTAATACTCTGCATTTCGAATTCTGTTAGTTTTCTCTGCAGCCAAATGTGCTTACATTCTTGTTCACCCAGTATTAATAAAAAGGATGTTTGCACAGCAGGGAAGCGTATTCTCATTTATCTCTGACCAGAAATGTGAAGAATGAAATGGCCTGATGGCCATTATCTTAACCCTGTGTGACCGAAAACATTCTGAAGTAGTGGAAGAAACAATTGGACCACAAAATCATCATTAAAGTTTTCTTCTATCAGCATTAGACTGCAGATTAAGTCCCCAGTCACATTTCTCATAAAGGACTTTTTTTTTTTGCAATAAATAAATATATTATTTTGTAGTCAACAAAATAGAGTCATCTAACTTGAAAGGCTACAAAACTCATGAGTTCAGAGCGCTCAGTGGGAGTTACTTGGCATATCATTCCCTGAAATTCCTCCTACCATCCACCCCATTAAAGAGGAACATTAAAGGTCATGACTGTGTTCCTCTCTTGTGATGTCCCAGTTATCCCTTGGAAGAAAGTCAAAGCCATGGAAAGATGTTTCTATTATTTCTGCAGTGACAGGAGTTTCATATTCAGTTTGCTGCATACAATATCTAAACATAAATGAAAGAAAAGGAATGAATGTATTGGGTTACTTCTCAGACAACATAAATAATTCTGAGACTTTTACTCTTGTAAGAAACTCTTCAAGAGTAATGTAAGAAGCAATGACACCCACACATACACACGACTAGTAAATATTTCTAAGCAAACTCTAATCAACAGAGCATGATCACAAAGAATCTTTAAGTAGATTTTATTGCTGATGGCTAGTCCTTCACTTATAGGAAAGCTTTTCAGTATTTCTGAATATGCACATGGGTTTAGTCAATACATGGCAAAGGCCAGATTCTCTATACACTATTCCCCCTAAATTAATGGGTTGAGCACATATTAATCTAGCAACTCATATTTCTTGGATATCTCTATGTATCTAGCACAGAATGAAAAAAAAGGAAAGGCAGGCCTTGTTTGCTGTCTGATATCCTTGAAAGACAATTAAGCAATTAGTAAAAAGCCTGCACTGAATACCTATAACAAAATGCCAAGGAAATGAAAGGCTGGAGCAGTGTGAAGGGGAAGCTACCTGGCAAATGCAGTTATCGAGTGGGAAAGAAGTTAGGAAATGGCAACATTACAGGGGTGTTTCTGGGGAGGAAATACAGCTTCAACAGAGCTTTGAAGGATGAGATGATGAAGGATGGCACTAGGGGTACTATTAAGGACTTGGGTCAAAATGCCAGAATAGTTGTTTCTCTGGATCGCTTCCTACCAAGAACAGTGCTGAGACACCAAATTCTCATCAAATTCCTCCTGGCCCCTGGAGGGGTTACCACCATGGAACGGGAGGAAGTTGGTCTCCTGGTCCCACATATCCCACAGGGGATCTTGACTCTCCTCCCCTACCACTCAGGGGACCTTGGGCTCCTTTCTTCTGACTCTGAGTTAGTGAATGGCACTCTTTCAGGAGGGCTGCATACTCTTCCCCTCCCCTCAACCTTAATGCCATTATAGCTATTCCACAGATGTCTTCTCTGAAGAAACATCTACTGAGGATTGTAATCCAGGTATAAACTATTAAAGTACTATATCAGGACAAGGAGTTGAAGTCAATCTGAAAGAAGTGATTCATGCAACAAAAGAAGACAAAGTATGAAAAATGATCATATAAACTGACACTTCAGTAAATAGGGAAAGCCAACTTGGTGTATGTTGGATGACTGTAGCTGGAGCAGTAAAAAAGGAAGGCGAAAAAGATGCTAAGTTTGGTTTAAACTATCTAAGGCAATAGAAGTTGAATTGTCCCTAGGCAGCTGATACCAAGTGGGTGTGTTACTTCTGTTCCCAGCACCTAGCAGAGTGTCTCATATATAGTAAATACTCGAATGTGTTGAGAGAATTGTATTGGGGCCAAAAATAGTACTTTTTAGTAGTTAGCATATAGGTGATGACTCAGAAACTACAAATAATTCCAAATAACCATGATTAATTCCAAAGTGTCTTTGCTGTCTCTATATTGTAGAAGGTGGGACTTGGAAGGTGGCAGACAGAAGTTATAACTTCTTTTTAATACTCAGGTATTGTTTAGGCTTTCTTTTTCTTGAAATGATAACGTACACCTAAGTCCAATATATATTAAAACAATACTCATAGCAACAATTTTGAAAGCGCTAAGCGGGGTTGTTCTGATTAAAGTTGGTGTGGGGGTTCCAGAACTCTGCCTCTCTATCCAATTCCCTGTGGCGGCCCTGTCACTCTTCTGTAGGGCTTCATGGAAAACCACTAACCCAGACTTAATGCCCAATCTGTTGTGTTTACCCTTGTCACTCTGGGTAGTTGAAACTTGTGGTCAGAACAGACACTTCATAGGCCGACTATTGAAGCACTATTTACTAATTTGCAGTAGCCGCCGACTTCAGCAGCCACATGCCAGTTTTGCTGGGATATGAAGGGCTTCAGAATATTTGATGAAAGAGTGAGGGAATGTCATGAAAGGGTGGAGCTCTTTACACTCACAGATGTTGTAGGGGTGGGGGTGGGGTGGAGTAGAACACAATAAAAACATGTGTCCTGAATGGTTAGCCCAGGCCCTATGTAAACATCTTGCCCTGGTGGTTGAAAAGTTTTCTTTTCTCATCATTTTTATGTACCAGGGGTTCGAATGAGCCACAGAGAAGCTGCAGCAGCAGATACTGTTCCCACGAGATTTCTGGAATCCATTTGGCCACTGTTCACCTCAGCAGCCGGGCATTTGGACGACTCAGAACAGCAAGCTTGGCATTGAAGCGTCTGTGGTACTCGTTTTGATGTGCACCTGGGCTTAAGCTCCCCGGGCCAGCTAAGAGCTATTTCTCACACGCCCTCATTGTTTCACACTCTCTCTCCTGGGAGAGAGGACATTTGTTAACCATTGGGAAGACAGAGGCTTTGAATCATGCCTCTAACCCACAGTGACATGTAGACTCTAAGCCCTGGCGCCTCGTTGTGTCCAGAGGAATATGAGCTTCCTCTTTTCTGCCGTCTGTGAAATATGCAGCACGTTCGCTTATGAGATGAAAAAAATAAACAAAACTGGCCAGTCTTCTCTCTCAAAGGTGAGAGGTGCAGACTGAGGTTACTTCTGCCAGACACAAGTTCCTTGTCCTGTGGTGCTCCTTAATAAACGGGTTCATGCTGCCACTTAACTAGATGCTCTGCAGAGGACATAGTTGATACAGAAGAATTTCCCAGAAAAGTTCTGATTTAATGGAAAATAAGATTTTTTAATACATTTTATTTTATCAAAAATAATATTTTATTTAATTGCATTTTATTAAAATTTAAATTTATCATTATGTTTATTGTATTAAAATATGTGTATTTATTTTATTTTATTAAAAATAATGGGCATCTGAATCGTCCAGGCAACCACAAAGGAAACAGACAGTTGTTCAACTAATGTCAGGATGAGTCAAGCGCTCAAAATGCAAGTCAGGTTACGGCAACTACCAGGCAATTGTCAAGTTTCCCCTGTACCTGCCCCTTGGTTCATGGGGCTGGTCCCAGGTTTATGAGGTAGAACAGTAAAGTGCCTCTCTCTTCAGCATAGGAAAGCACGTAGGATTTGGTTGGCTACTCAGCTTAATTTAGCTATGTGCCATGTTTCCCAGGCATGTCATATGGGGCACACGGTTTAAAAATGGAATAAGGAAGCTGAGGCTTGCTTAACTCAGGTATGAGATTTAGTGCCGAGGCTCCTGTGAGATCCCGAGCCTGCCAGAACTGCACTGTGCTGCCCTGGACCCCTTCTAACCTGAAAGACAATGTGTGAGGCCGAGCCTAGTGACCTGAAAGGAGTGCTTGAGCATAGGTGAGCTGTGTTCTGAGGAGGTCAGGTACTGTGGAAGAAAGGGCTCCCATAGTAATGGCACCACACACAAACTTAACTGAACTCACTACACACATCACTTATTACCACTGTCACTTAGGTGACAGGTCTCACTGACCTGGTGCAAATTATAGCTGCCTCTGTATGTGGCCACGGAAAACAGAGGTGACAACCCTTAAGAGAACAGGAACTCATCTAATGACCTCTAATTACAGACATCAAACAAACTGAAAGCAATTCCTCCCCCTGCTTTCCTGAGATTCCCTGGGCTTAAAAGGCCCACAAAATATTTCCTTTCACAAATGTCACCAATGCAATAGCAAATGCGCGTCACTGACACTGACAATGTTTATAAGTATGTCAATCAAATTATATAATAATTTTATAAATTATAAAATAACAATGCCCTAACTAGTCACTGCCACCACTGACATTTTATCATCAAAGCTAAAATTACAGTCAAGGTCCTAAGGCCACAGCTTGAAGCCAGAAAGTGTCAGAGCCACCTTAGTTTACCCCAGCCTGCTTCAAACTGGTTCCCACTAGCCTGTACTTCTGAGAGTAGAAGCAGCATGCAGTTCCTTAACTACTCACACCTCGTGAGAGTGAGATATTACTAGGTCACATATGCAGCCTGCTCTACCCTAATCCCCACCACCCCCCAACACTGTACCCCATCTCTCCCTCTCAGGGACTCTGAGCCTGGAGTCAGGGCCCATTTATAACATGTATACTTGGCTTAGCTCTTCCTCAGAATTTCTGGAATATCCAAATCTAAGGCCTGCCAAACTTTTTTTTTTTTTTGACTGAAAGGAAAACTGGATTGAAATCATTTCTACCTTCCCCTCAGACTCTCAAGATAGAAGGCGCTGACTCAAACAGTGATTCAGGAAAAGAGAAAGCTGTAAAATCCTGGTTTATGGCACTGTGCTGCATGAAATAAATTACCTGTAAATGTGTTGGCCTGCACTGCCTACCTGGTGTTTTAAATTTGAATTAGTTGTCAATATTAAAAAATCAGGAGCTGTCTCATAAAAATCAATTTATGGATTCTCTTAAAAATGTAGAGTATCTGGCAACACTGGGCCTGCAGTTGTGACTGGTGATGATTAGCTGGAATCTATTGACTCTGCACAGGGCAGGCTCCCCTAGACCACCATGGCCTCCACTGTGCCCCAATATAAAGTCTAATATCTGAAGCTATTTAGCACCTTGCTCCGAATCGCCTTCATTCACTTACATTATCTGCCTTGCTGTTACATAAACTTGAACTTGTGAGCTCCACTTCAAGTGGCACAGTCTACTTTTATGAATCACTTCCCCTGCTGCCCATGATAACTAGCCTGGATTTTCTTAAAACATCCATGAGCAGTCTTTGAGAAGAAGTGATGTAGAGCCATTCCTTCTTCATGAAGATTCTTGACTCAGGTTCCAGCTGAATATCTGTGTATACAAAGAGAATGACCAAAGGTGTGCAAATTAAGACTCTTGAAAGCAAGTAGAGGCATCATAATTCCTCCAGATAAAAAATGTTGCCATAAGTTTCGTAACTAATGTAAAGATATGTGACAGAGTTACTCAGTAAATGTGGTTTCTAAAATACAGTAGGAGACTGAGCAATGTGGGTTCCTTCAAAAAGTAGTGCATAAGAGCTCAGAAAAAGGAGAGGTCATTTAGAGATGGTGTCACCCAGGTAGTGCTGTTCATGGAGGTGGCATTTCAGCTGGGCTTTGAGGAGTGAGTATATTAGTCCGTTTTGATGCTACTAATAAAGACATACCTGAGATGAGGTAATTTGTAAAGGAAAAGAGTTTTAATAAACTTACAGTTCTACATGGCTGAGGAGGCCTCACAATCATGGCAGAAGATGAAGGAGGAGCAAAGGCATGTCTTACATGGTGGCAGGCAAGAGAGTGTACAGGAGAACTGTCCTTTTTAAAACCGTCAGATCTCATGAGACTTATTTGCTATCACAAGAACAGTAATGGAAAAACCCACCCCCATGATTCAATTACGTCCCACCAGGTCCCTCCCACAACACGTGGGGATTATGGGAGCTACAATTCAAGATGAGATTTGAGTGGGGACACAGCCAAACCTATATGAACAAGAGTTGAACATATAGAAAGAGAACAGAAGAACCATTTGAGAAAAGCACAGAGGGTGGGGAATATGGGCATACTAAGAAAGAGAGTGGGTCAATTTGCCTGGAATATAGCTGCATTCTCGTACTTAAGAATCGTAAACTATTTAAAATGGAAGGTTCTCATGTCCACCTCCAGAAATTGTATTTCAGTGCGTCTGAATGCAGCCCCAGAACCTATCATGAACCATCATCACAAGTGATTCTGTTGTGAAGGGAATACAGTTCTTACTTGGAGAAAAACTTGCATCAGGTGTACAGTGGTGGATGCAGGAGAGGTGGCAGGGTCTGGACCACAGACAGCTTTAATTTCAGGTCACAGAGGTTAGAATTTTTCCAGGAGTCACAGAGACTTACTTTTCCTGCCGTTCAATATTAGCATAAAGAAGGGGGATTTCTTAAAGAGGACACTCAACTTTAGATCCTAGGAGGCACCGTTAACCGAAACAGGGAACATGAAGAGTGAGATTGTGCATGGTCCTCAGATCAGTTTGTAACCCTCAGGTTTTGTCATCATCAGCTTTCCTCTGTCTCTAACACCACCAGCAATGGTGAAGCAGATACCCATGGTCCCTGGCCCAGATCCCTCTCATCTTGGCCTCCAGGTACAAATCTTCCAGGACTCAGTTCCTCATCTGTGAAATGGAGATGACAATAATATATTTCTGTATCTGTTGAGGGTCTAAGTTGGTAAAGTATCTGAAAGCCCTTTGAGAACTACAAACATGTAAGAAATTATTTTCTTAGGCAGAAGAATAGATTTTTGAAGTTCCTAGCATGGCTAAATGAATGCCAATACATATATGCCATGGTTTACATGTGTTTTCAGAGCATGTAAATGTTATGTTCATTATGAAGTACTAAGAGGAAAATATAAGCTGGAAATAAATTATCTAGAGCGATTACATTTTTTTATTGCCATAACATATGTGGGAAATATAGTAATGTGTAAACAGTGGTTTTCTCTAGTGGTGAGATTGTACATAAAATTATCTTTTGCTTGATATGTTTCCCTTGTATTTTCAAAATCTTCTTCACAGTCATTTATTACTTTTGTAATCGGAAAGAAGAAACTTTACTTTTCAGTCTAGTAAAGCCATTCTGAAACCAGTGACACTGGGGAGCAGTGTGCTCTTAAGGCCTCTCTTCAAAGACCTTAGTCTACTTTTATTTTGACGATTCCTGCTTGAGCACAGACTTATTTTTTAAAATTGAATGTGTGTGTGTGTGTGTGTGTGTGTGTGTGTGTGTGCAGTTTAGATAGAATCCACAGGGTAAATGAAAAGAAAAATGCTAAAATGCATGCTTTGAGTATGTGAAGACTAAGTCAATATATCTCAATTAGAACCAGGAATCCTTCCAATATTTACATTGGATTTGCTTCCAAATGTTTGGCTTTTAATGGGTTGTAAATAAATTGGGAGGGACGTAACACTGGAGCATAATAAACACAGAGAATGCTAACATTTAAAGAAAAGAAAAGAAGGGAATTTGTAGGAATAAGCCAATGCTAGTTCAAAAGGGGACATAATCTTGTTTAGAATTTTCTCTGATTTTTTTGGGGGGGGCAGAAATAGAAAATCAGGGATATGTGAGAAGAGACTTGAGGCATTGTATTATACCCAGGGCTTCCAGAGAGACAAGAACTGGGTGTCTCTAGGATGTTTAACATAGCTTGAAGCCAGAATGAGATCAAACTGCATACAAAGCTAGGACTTACTAAAGTCAATATGGCAGACTTCTAAGGTCTGAAAATTAACAAGATGAGAAGAGAGGGAGAGGATTGCATCTTCATTATGTGCATTACTGAAATTATCAGAATGAAGGACAGAGACAGAGACCAAATGGAGAATAAAGTACAGGTAGTGTGTGTTTCAGAGGATGACCCTAAGGTAGAAACCATGATCATTCAAACTGAATTTCTAATTTGCTAATTATTTATTCAGAAAATTTATTCAAGTCAATGAGGTAAAAACAAAAATTATCGTTTCTCCCTCATAGTTAGTGCTGACTCTTTTTCTTCAGAAGAATGTGAGAAATTTATGGAAGCTAGAGTTACTTGGGTAGGAAAGAGAGCACGTAATAATGTCGGTATAGCAGTTTGTATTCTGTTAATAGATTTGCAATGTAAATTGCGAAAGGGAATTTTCATTTATCAAGAGAAGAAAGTACATAAAGCAATATAAAGCTGAAAACCTAGTTTCTCATCAGACTTTCATGCCAACTCCATATTTACTTATTGTAGAAAAGCAAATGAAAATATGTGTGAATGTGACCTAGAAGTGTCATGAAATATTTGAATCTTTGTTGAACTAGCTTTCTTCTGGTCATCACAAGAATGTTTTTTTATAAGAAATAAAGCACTTCATTTTTATTTCAAAGGCCATTTATTTTCCTATTTAAGCAAATATAAACACTAAACCCTCAAAAATGTCTGTCTTCTGGAAATGTTTGATGATTGAGATGTAAATTTGGTATTTGCATTTATATGCTTTTGTTTTTATGCTTACGTTTATATGCTTTTGTTTTTATTCTTGGAGGTAGAAGATAGAATGGCTTTATTCAAGTCAGTAACTAGTTTGGTTTTCCACATTACCTTGTTGGTATTTGACTGATATACTTATTTTCCTAGAAACTTTGTAACGATAATCCCTATTTTCCAGGACAAAGATACATGTAAAACAGATATCTATTTATAACTATAAATATCTTGCTGGTTTGGCTATCTTTTGTTTTAAAATATTAATATCACCATTTAAATGCTTTTTAGATTTACTTAATTTCAATAATCTCTTATTTATCAAGTTATTGCATTGTTCTCCTTAGGCATAGTCTCATAATTGTATCACCAAATACCACTGGTATCTGGTAATAATAAATAAATGCAATAAAGACAAAGTTTAATGCTGCTGTGTTTTGTTTTTCTTCCTATTGGGTTCATCCTGAATGTTTCGGGGTTTTACAATTATATGGTCATGGCCGGTTTAGCTGATAAAGAATATGCCCGTCTATACTTTAAAAGTTCAATACCATGCCAACTTAAAACATTCAAATAAAAATCCTTTGAAATCGTCGTTGTTTCTTCAAGAATTTATGAACTATTAGAAAAACTGTGTTCACATTGTTTCTAATTTCATTCATCAAACAAAGTTAACTGGTGACAGAGATAAGAAAACATGGCTTCCTCATAGAGTTCTGACCCCTGTAATAAGTACCTGAAAAGATCCATAAGGCAAATGCAATGCTATTTTTTTTTTCTTTTCTTTTTCCTTAGGTTGATTCGGTTTAAATTGTGGGGGATATGATAGGGGATTATCTTTAAAAGAAAAAGAAAAATTCAGCACAAATCAGATATCAGAAAGTTATATTTATTAAGTTTTTAAAAACTACATGAGATACATCTTCTGAACACTAATGAAACAGAAAAAGTTCATAGGAACACACTTATTTGGAAATCAGCCATTTGCTTTTTAAAAAATTTTAGCTTGACTCTCTAAAGGAAATTACCAGAGATACTGAAGACTAAACTAAGACCATCCCAATAACAAACCACTCATGTAGCAATTAATAAATGATAATTGGAATGAACCAGAGACATTTTTTCCTCCTGAAGTGGCAAGTTTTATGCCTTTTAAACAACTTGCTGTTATTTTCAGTGAAGAAAAGGGAAGAGAGGGTCATGAAAAATTAGACAAATCTCAATCAGAAGGGATTTCAAACACCAGGAAGGGCCCTGTAGGGATGACATTTTAGCTTCTCAAAGCTACTTCTCCCAATAGTAAATCTGTCCAATGCATGTCCCCTCCACCAAGAAGCATCCTTTGCCATGAATTTTGTTTTTTCTCCATTCCTCAGGAGAGGACTGAGTCAAATATACTCTACACTTTTTTTTTTTTTTTTTTTTTTTTTGAGACAGAATTCCGCTCTGTCGCCCAGGCTAGAGTGCAATGGCACGATCTCAGCTCACTGCCACCTCTGCCTACTGGGTTCAAGCGATTCTCCTGCCTCAGCCTCCTGAGTAGCTGGGACTACAGGCATATGCCACCACACCCGGCTAATTTTTTTGTACTTTTAGTAGAGATGGGGTTTCACCATGTTGATCAGGCTGATCTCTAGCTCCTGACCTCATGATCTGCCCTCCTCGGCCTCCCAAAGAGCTGGGATTACAGGTGTGAGCCACCGTGCCCGGCCTGCACTTTTCTAAAAAAAGGAATATTTGAGATTTCACTAGGTGGAAGAACAGTTATTGTGACAAAGGTTTACATCCTAAATGGATATTTCAGCCATGCACTTTTTAGTCCATAAATAAATAAATAATAAAAAGCTGAGTTTTTAGATGAAACATGAGTTAGAAATCATTCCCGTATAGGTAGCAGTGTGGAATCTTTCTTTCTAGGAGGTATTCTATACCTTTAACTATTTTGCAGTAACATCAAACATGAGTCTCTGAGTTAGAAATCAAACGAATTTTCTCACCAAAATGAATGTTTGCAAAAAGTAACCTTGATTTTTACCCTTTGAAAGGAAATAATGAGGCTCGCACCTTCTCTTTTCTTCAGGGTTTGACTGTTTGACAGAGGAAGGACATCAATGTTTATTTTCACCTGTTTTCTGCAGCATCCTGCCGATGACATCAGTGTCCTGTCTGCCGTATTAAGGGCAAAGAAGGTTATGAAACTAGAAATGAATCTAGTCTGAGAACAGATCATGCAGTCCTTCCATATGCATTGTCTTTGCAGTGGTATGAAAGTATGAGTCAGTATGACTCACTTGGCTTCCTAACCTAGCCAATTGTCTGGCTCTCCACATTAAAACAGTCACCTGAACCAGCTTCTCTGTTCATTTGTGTGACCTCCAGGTTCTCACCTTTCCTTTGCCAAGCATCAACCTGAAAATTTTCCTCACACATTAAGATGCATTCAAAACCTTGATATTTAGGACGATACAGACAAAATTTTTGGAGTCTCTAATATTATAGCTGAATTTTATGTTTTTATAGCAAAATGTTAAATTCTTTGGAATCTAGAAGGCATTTAAGAAACAGAAGTTGTTTTTTTTTTAATACAAATTTTTGGGGAAACCTAGTCTCACTGTAGCCAAAGGGCCCAGGTTGGGAGAACTTTGAAATAAAACTGTAACAACACCCTATTTTGTACTTATTTGATTTATCCTCCTCCCATTCCCCAGGCCATTCCCTGCTTTGTATTAGAAATGGTAGACTAAGGAATTTCAGAGATCATCTCTTCCAACACCTTGCCTAAAGGAGGTCATTGCAAGCAGAAAGGTGAAATGCCTTGTTTCAAGTTGATTCAGGTCTGAACTCTTGTCCGGCTTAACAACAGAATTCCGAACAGAGTTCAGTGAACGCTGTGTAATATCAGCTTTGGAGTGGTGGAAGGGTGGGGAAGCTGAACCATTAGCAAACGGGCAAAAAGCTTTCTGAGGCAGAGAGAAAGCATTTCTACAGCCAATTAGACAAATCACCCTTAAGAGAAAACATATTTCTTGACTAAAGCCTGCCAGCATGCAATATTTCCCAATTAGTTCAAAGAACACAGTCGCAGATGTTAGCCAAAATATGCTACATTCTTTAGAAATCCTCTTATCAATGCATAGGATCTCTTTGATTTTATGAATGAGTTTCATGGTGTGTGTGCGCGCGCACGTATGTGTGTGTGTTCCTTTAAAAAGAAGAAACTTATCACCTCAGAAATGAAACACAAACACACCCACTGAAAGCACATCGATAGCATGGCTGATGTTTAACACTAGAGCATTGAAACGGGCAAAGTAATAGATGCAAGTCCAAATTGTCAGTGTTCCAGCTTATGAAACCTTTGACCTAAATCTCACTTAAAAAGCTAAATAAAATATTATTTCTTCCATGAATAAGGTTGCCATATTTATCAAATAACAATTAAGATAGGGAATAATTTTTTAATATAAGGATAGCCTGTATAATTCCTAATTTACCTGACATTTAAATTTAACTTCAACCCTGTGTTTCATCAGGCATCCCAATTTAGGAGAGCATCAAACTGTATATCTCAGCATTTATAAAAGTATTTGTGAAAAATAAACACATATATGTGCAAATCACTCTTCCACTTCTTAACAAACTTTCCTACTTGAAGGAATTGCTAAGTCCAGAAGACA
Source organism: Colobus angolensis palliatus (assembly GCF_000951035.1). NCBI lineage: Eukaryota > Metazoa > Chordata > Mammalia > Primates > Cercopithecidae > Colobus > Colobus angolensis. The sequence continues at coordinate 2,935,419 of NW_012115322.1, read as the reverse complement.
GGCCACTGGAAGAGCTGTAACCAGCCACGATGAAAATTCCATCTAGAAATCCTGGAGGCTGAGACAATCTGTGAGAGAAAATACATTGTACGAAAACACGCTGGAGCAATGGTAGCAAAATGTTTTCTTGCCCACCTTTTTGCAAATTTTCGTCTGCTGCCAAGTGGCCAGCTGGTACGATTTTCTTTTCCTTTGGCCAAAGTCCATTTACAAGACCTACATTGATCTTGGTTTATGTCATTGGGCAGGTAGCATTAGAGTGTGCCATAGAACATGTTGAAAATTAATCCCATTTGCTGGGAGGGTGGGGGAAGATTCATATTCTCATGACTTTTAGACTCTTGGAATGTTAGAGCTGGAAAAGCTTTATTACTTATAAGATCATTTAACCCCTTCATATCACAGACTTGGATCCAGGTAGCCTAAATGATTTTTCCAAGGACTCATAGCAGGAGCCAAGGCCAGCACCATGGATGCTGACTCCTGGTTTCAGTCACTGTTCCACACCTCTGCTATAATCGGATACCAAAATTGGGGTTGACAATATGTGAATGAACCACAAATCTCTCGACTAGTTGTTCTTTCATTCATTTTACTCTGCATCAATAGGAAACACAGCAGTGATGGCTGCTGCTACTGATTGGCTGCAGTAGTATGGCACAGTGGGCAGATCATGGGTTCTGGACTCAAACAGAGCTGCCCAGCTTCTGCTCTGACTCCTTCCTAGCAGTGAGGACTTGGGTAGGTTAGGGAACCTCTTGGAGCATCTCTTTCCTCATATGTGGAATAGGGGATCATTGTGGTACCCATCTCAAAAGATTCTTGCTGGGATGACATGAAATATGCAGGCAGAGTTCTTAGCACAGGGCTTGGCACAAAGTAAGTCCCCGATGAATGTCAGCCTCTATCCCAAATCATGAATATAGAGTTACGGCCTGTTTTTGCTGCATTCATGTTTCAACCAGGAATGACACATATCTCTACTTGAAAATAAATATTTGAAGTATTTGCTCTTAGATCAAGGCATACTATTCCATGAAATACACAGATAGCTTGAGCCAATTATCCCATGCAGCCAGTAAAACAATCCCATCTTTATTATTCAGAAATTGAGTGAAATTGGTTGAGCAGTGGTATGGGGAGTAAAGCTACATATTACAAATGTTCTCTCTTTCTCTCTCACCCCTCCAAAATATTCAAATGGACAGGGCTGATTATTTTATTTGGCTATTTTAGCAACTGCATCCAATTACATTGCTGACTCATTTAAAGATGATTGAATATAGCAGAAGCAAAATTACAAGTCAGCAGAATATCCCTTTGACAGTGTCTCACTTCTTATACTCCAGTCTTCTCTCACTGTTCCACACCCTAAACATTGTTTCCTTTTGTAACTAGGATTCCCAAAAGCCTAACTCTGTCACTCCCATATACACTCTGACAGGCCACCAGGGGCAAAAATGACCTTTCCCTACACTACCTCCCTGCACATCCATTAAATTTCCCATTTCCTAAGTTGGCTGATCACTTAGGAGTTTTGAGAAAGAAAATTGTGCTGATTCAATCCAAAATGTACCAGATGGATGGCCCAGTTAATTCAACCCAGTGTTTTTACTTTTTTAAAAAGATTTAAAGCCCCAAATATAGTAGATTTTTTCTGAGTTGTAGTATACGTTGAGGTAGCAATGTCTAAAGGAGAGAATTTTAAGCCATGTGACCCTAAGGAGGGTAACCCAAATGTCCCCAAGTTTTCTAGGCTTCAGGGATCACTCATCTTGTTAATACCAACTGACATGGAATATGTCCTATCTTGTACAGCCAGGGGGAGTCAGCTCTCTCCCCCTTGTATTTCTGTAAATCCTAAGGAATGCTGACATGTTAGACAAATCCATCCTGTAGCGATTTGTCAGCTCTTGTTGTGATCTGCTGCTCTGAACATCTTTGTTGGATACCTCTTTCCACATCATAACTCCGCCCTGGGTTGCTGCCATTCTGCCTTATATGGCTAGGCACCAAACATTGAACCAGTATCCACTTTGAAATTCCCAAAGTACAACAAGCACCAGGTTATGGCTTTCAACGATATTTTACTATGGCTTGAGATGATCTGAGGTGAACTGCAATGCAAAAAAAAAAGAAAACAAAACAAAATTAAAAATTCACTACTCACAAAGAATCCAACCTGGTATTCTTCCCCCAAAAGATTTCCTACCCTCTCTCTTTTAAGCCTCCTCACTCCACCCCATCCCCTGCTTTTAGCTTGTACCATGTTCCAGGAATCAGGTCATCTGCCAAGTCTATGGGAATTACAGAAAAAAACAAGAGAGGTGTCTGCAAGCATCTTGCTCCAGGTGGTGCCCCAACCCAATGGAATGAGGTGGATTGTGGTGATTAATGGACACGTGAGTTAACCAGGAGAGAAACTGACTTATGACAGCTGAATTCTTCTCCAGGGATACCCTAGGAGGACATGCTTGTCTCAGCGTAATGCTGGGCTCAGGAAAACGGACATCTTCCAGGGTCCATTTCTGAAATACATGCAGTTGAGGGGAAAAAAAAATGTTTCTCATGGTAAACCTTTTATCAAAAGCACTGTGTACATCATCCTCTGTTTCTGCTCGGTTTTTCCTGTTTGCACTCTTCTCAGAGACAAGCACACAGCCATTCACTTATTTATTCATCCAGTAATTATTTACTAAGTACTTCTTGTATACTGGGTGCATTGCTAGTTGTTAAGGACACAAGAATGGAAATAACATCTTTGGCTCCTCCCTAAGGACCTCGGTTAGCAGACGGTAGGTGACACACAACTAGAAGCAACCCTTAAATATAAAAATTGCAAACTGTGCTCAGTGCTGTAAAGAAAAAGGACGTGACTTTCTGAGAGTCATTGAAAACTGTCTTTTAGGTTGGGGGCAAAAAAACACTTTATGGAGAGGTGATGTTTATACTGAGAAAGAAGGATGAGAAGAAACTAGCCAAGTGAAGACAATATATAAGTATGGGCACGAGTGTGGGGTGGGAGGAGAGAAAAAGAAGATGAAAAACATCCATATCAAAGAAACACTGTGTGCAAAAGGCCTTAAGGGCATTTTACAGGAGCTCAAAGAAGCAGCAGCAACAACAACCAAAACCAGCCAACAACAAACTCAGACACCTGGAAGCAGTGATGCAGAGAGCAGAGATGAGATTGAAGGGTGGCCAGGGACCACTTTTTAAAGGCATTCATTGTAAGCCCTAATAATGCATTGCATTGCCCTCTTATTTTAAGTGTAAAGGCAAGATTAAGGATGAAGGGGATGAAATGATCGGTGTTGTAGTTTTTTAAAAATGACTCTGTAGAGATAATGAATTGGTGAAAGTAAAAGTGGGGAGATCATTATTGGAGTGGTCCAGGTGAAAGGTAATCATGGTGAAAGCAGAGAAAATGAAGAAAAGTGAAAAGGCTTGGGATAAATTATGGAAGAATAGCAAGAGTGGAAAGCAAGAAATCAATGACTCCCAGAGGGTCACAAGAGAACCTTCTGGCATCTTGGAAGTGATCCAAGTGGTGGTTACACAGCATATTCATAAGTAGAAGTTGGTTGAACTGTATGCATCAGATACGTGTGCTTTATGCTCTTTTTGCTCTGTAAGCTATACAACACAGGAATAAAAATGTTTAAATAAACTTTCTGGCTTGTCAACTGTGTGGGTATCAGTGCCTTTTTCTCAGTTGGGAAAGCCTAAGGGAGGAGGTGAGGGCAAGGAATCAAGAGACCCATTTTGGTGTGTGGGCACTGAGGTCCCTGAGTGTCACCCAAGTAGACATGCCGCTTGGTCAGCTGTGTTTATGCATCTGGGACTGAGAGGAGCGACCTGGGGATAAATATCATGGACCCTTCTCATTTTCAGAATTTACTGCTCCATTCTGAGGGAAATCAGAGAGGAAATAATAAACACATCTTCTAAAAAAACAAATTGTAGGAAGTTAAACAGGCTCATAAAATCTTAAGAAGATTTTACACAGACTGTCTTTCGTTTCTACTGAAATTCCAAAGGTCTGATGGTAACCAGAAGCACTATTGGGCTTTCACTCTGTGGAATATTTCTGAAGTTCTGGCAGCAGAGAAAATATTCATAAAAATTATTTCCTAAAAATCATGATTGGCCTAGATTTTATTATTGTTCAAAATCTTTCACTGAACTGCAATACAACTGCTTATGTGGATGATTTTGAAGTGATTAGACAAAATACAGGCATCTATGCCTTCCAGACTTTTGGAAAAAGTAACCAAAAAGGAAGATTCCAATCAAGCATTTTAATATCTAAAGGGTATGGTAAGTTACAATGTTGACTTTGTTAATTTAGTATATACTAGTTAGCAATCAGTGACAATATATTTGCACCCACATCTCCCAAAGTCACACTCTTTTTCCTGGACTTGGAGTTATAACAAGAGGAATTGCAATTATCCAGGTAATCAAAATAAAACTACCATACTTTTTATTCTTATAAATACATTAGATAACCATTTTCTCTGAAATTGACTAAATCACTTAGTGTCTTCATTATATACTACTCTGCCTCCTTGATCCTTTTTTATTTCGAGACAAATGAATCTCGGATGATACAATGAAAACAAAAATAAAAGTAGATATGTACACTTGTGTTCTACCCATTCTCATACACACACACGCACGCACGCACAGAACCATTGCTACTGACATGCAAATGCAACTGTTATGGGGTGATGTTTACTATAAACAATAGTTAAGAAATATAAACCCTACTAGGAATCTGCTCCATGAAGAAATATGTTTAGAAACAGATCTGCCACCCACTGAATAGAGTACACGTGCATTCTGAAGGTTCATTAGAATTATTACAGAATGGGTTGACAGCAAACTGCATTGAAAGTCAAACACAACACTTAAGCTGCCTCTAAGTTAATCATGGCGGGAGTCACACAGTAATTTCTGCGAGGCTTGGAGGATAATTTTCTGGACCATCACCATGCAGTTTACACCAAGTCACTGGAGATACAAAAACATTTTTGAGACTCCTACATCCCAATAAATTATACAAATTGTCTGTCAAAAGCAAGTTTGATTTAGTAGGCACTAGTGCTAAGCAAGACACCCAGGGGAGCAAACCAGAAACCACTGATAGAAAATACAGAAAGCCTGGAGGGCCCAAATGCAATGGGAAAAGATGCAACAGCCATATGGCACCATACAGCCCACGTGACAGTCATTTCTTGATGTGTACTTATGTTGTGAGCACGCCCTAAAAATTCAGTCCAGACTCTTTTAGGGAAGGAGGCAAAAATAGTGTAGATATTCAGCGCTTAGAACAGAAAGAGGCATGGACCAGGGTTTGCAATGGTAAAGTGATAATTGAGTTACAGATTACAGAGGTAATCAACATCTACATTCTACATTCTAAATAACTGTTAATGTTCTAAGAATTAGAACTAAACTAAAAGCAGCAAAAAAAAAAAAAAAAAAAAAATCCAGATTCAGTTTATTTGTGGGAGAAAGATGAACAAGTTAATATTAGTGGCTACACAAAAAGCTAGTACCGTGTAGGAAGAGCTGAGCAATCTGGCTGGAGTGAGAGACTGCTGCGGAATGAATCCAGGCTCAACCTCTTCCTAATTTTCTAGCTGTGGGAAAACCATGGCAAGTCTCTGTGCCTTCATTTCCTGGTATGTAAAATAGGAATAATAATGGACCTTTCTCATAAGGTTATCTTGAGGATTAAATGAGTTAATTCTTGTTAAACCACTGACAATGCTTGTTAAATAAGTAAGCTCTTAATAAATGTTAGCTACTGTGATTTGCAGATGATGAAACAGTTAGCTCAATAAGACGTTTTCCTCTAATCATTATTCTCATGCGCTTATTTCATGTTTCACAAGGCAAGAAGTAATTTATGAAAGTTTGTTCACATCCTTACTTGCCTCATTTTCTACTAAAAAGCAAAGGTGACCATACCTCAGACAATCTTATTCTCTCTTTTTGTTCAATGAACTTGGAGGAACTCCGGCAGCGGCAGTGTCTTTGCTGTCTCAATCAGAAGCTAACATTCTAGAGATACGCAAGTATTTAGTACAAGAGTGTTTTTACAAATTATGTACTAGGCTACGTGTGGGAGTACAATGTACAATAAAACTAGCCCCTGTCCTCAGGTTCTTACAATAAATTTCCTGGCAGATATTTGGATCCTAGGCAGAGTAGGTAGGTAAGAAGTAGGCAGGTGCCAGGCTGTGCTGCCTGACATACAATGCATGCTCAGTAAACACTCTCTCTTCTCAGTCTCATTTTCACAACGTTTAAAAACTCTCTAGAATGTCTTTCAATTTTTCAGCCCTTCCCAGTTGGATCATAGAAAAAGTAAACCAAGATTTTCCAGTGTATTTTCTCATGCTTAAGCCCTATCACTTACTTTTTCATGAATTAAAAACAAAATTCTATTTTTCATTGTATTAAAGACTTCCGTTGGTGGTTCCCCACACAAAGAGGAAATGCGATGCATCTATGGCCCATTATGTCATTTTATGGCTATTTTTTGCTCATATTCCCCATAGGATGATTGCTTATCTAACTGTAACTGACTCATGTCATGATGCTTCCTACCCTAGCTTTAAAAGTTTAAATGATGTCAGATTTTATGATTGAAGAATTTTACCAATAATGAATCTAGTTTGTAATAGAAAATGACAATTTTTAGTCCTGTAAAACTTACTCTTACATGGCACAAAAAATATAGAAACATAAGTAGAAATCAAATTGTAAAATGCGTCCCTACTGTCTCAATCTGGAACTAATGTTCCATATTGTCAGAATATCAAAAAGCTTCTGTTCACAATCATTTGTCTATTTCAGAATATCATAAATGCTTGCTATTATATAGATCAACATCAAAACCACACTTTAGAAATTTCTTACAAATGAACATTGCAAAGCATAATTCTAAGAAGAAGTGAATGAATATTGATTGCTACAAGAAAATATTTTATTTAAACATTGTATTCACTTGGTACTTTAAATTGTAAAAGTGGTAATTGTTAGATTAAATTAATATTTTGTTATACAAAATTCCCAAAATATGATACATTTATTTTTGAAATGGAGTTTGATCACATGAAGACCATCATCCTTGATTTTCTGTTATTTTATGTCTAATGTCATAGTCCATTTATATTTTTTGACCACATATAATTCATTCATTCATTAGTTCAGCAGATATATTTATTATCTGCTCTATATAATGCACTGCAGTGGGATCTGAATTGTAGAAGAGAACAAAGCGGACAAAATTCTCTGCCCACCTGAAGCTGCCCTCCTAGTTTCTGAAACTGCTCTAAATCCCACAAGAAACACAAAAAAATTACTCTGCACTCAAGGATGGTAAAGAATAGTCAGGATAAAAGCATTGACAAACATTATATGCATTGTTATAGCAGTATCACAGGAAGAAAAATGATTCATAATAGAAACATTCTTCATCTATTGAACACGTAGTATGTATAGGTAATGAGTTAAGCATTTTATAGGCGTTACTTTCTTAACCTCAAAATCTGATGAGTTGTACCATAACTATTCCCATTTTACATATAAGGAAAGTATGTTTTACTCAAGATGACACAGCTCTTAAATGATAGGTCTTCATTTCAATATAGGTCTGGGGTCCAAGTCTGTGTTCTTAAACATTATGTTCAACAAATTCTGGGTTATGCAAGAGGCAGTTGTAATATAATACATTCTAGAAAATTAAGCCCATCTAGATTTAGGGCTGATGAGATATTGAAAAAACAATAAGTGTTCAGAAACTCTATTGGAAATTTGTCCATAAGGCTGTAGAATTAGCATTTGCACAAGGAACTAAGAGTGGTGCTTCACAATCTTACCGATACACGTGATCGTAATACTTAACACATGGAAAAGTTGGGTGGCCCAAAAGGAAAGCATTGTTCAAGGGGACCGACAGAGGATGCAACATTCCTAAGCTCTGTTTCACTTTGATGTTCACCGTTCTATTGCATTAATTCATGACATTGTGAGTCATTCAGAGGTCATCTGATTAGAGAGTTGCTTTCTTAGAACTTTTCCAGACAACTCGCGTTAGGTATTTGTAGCTGATTCCCTGTGGAAAGAAGTATGAAAATAATCTCATTCTTTTCCAGTCTGAGAAAAGATGCCAAATGAAGGAGGTCAGTAACACAAAGGACATGGGACAGCTGGGGAACAGGAGACAGGTGCTTTGTGAGTCAGTGGTAGCTGGATTCCGCTCAAGGGTTGCATTCTTCAAGATGTCTAAATATTTGCATCATGATGGAGTGCATTTAGTTTGGAAACCATATAAATTAATACAGATCATACATATAAATTAATGCAAATGAAGTGCTCATTTTGAACACTTTTAACGAACCTCTTGATAAAGTCAACTAAAATTGTGGATAATTGTGGACAAAACAAAACAAAAAACCCTTTGAAGCAGCATGAAAGCAAGAAAACTATGGGTATCAAAAACAAAGAGAAGCCAGGGATCCTGGGAGTTGTTCAAACACCAAAGATGTCTTTTATCCTAAGGGCAGAAAATGGGAGATTGGAGACTTTCATTGTAATGGCTGCAGAGAGCACAGAGATCAAGAGATAAGTTTAGGATTGAGATTGTTACTCTCTACTCCCAGACAATTACTACAGACACAGAGTTCCCAGTGTTCTGGTCTTGCCATTCCCTTCCCCAAACAAGTTCAAGTTATAGCCAGACAGCAAAGATAGCAAAGAGGAGAGTGTGGAGAACAGTGTATGTGGCTCTGGGATTTGTCTTTTCCTTCCTCTCATCTAGATGGACAAAGAACTACTTAGATCTAAAATCTCACCTTCCCCTCCCTTGGGGTCACACGAAAGCCCATCAAGCTTTCTGACAAATGCACTGCTGAAAGCACATTCATAACCCTGTCCAGAAGTGAGCACAGGAATGCACAGTCATGTGCAATAGATTTGCTCTTGTCTTCCCAAAATCCCAGAGACAAGCCTGGGTGCTTGTTATCTGCTGATTGGAACAAAGGCAGCTGCATGAAGGGTGTGCTGATTATTAAGTTTATTTGCATGCTGACCAGTGTTTACTCATGATCTATATTTCCTTGGGCAATGCCCTCAGATTCCTGGTGAAGTTAGTTTTAGGACTTCTGTAATTTACTCTAGCCCTCACTTTAAGTCTTTGGACTCTTTCTAGGCAACTGCAGATGGAAAGGCAGAGAGGACCAGAGAGACTGCCAGTAACAGTGTCTCAGGCCACTTACTTACTTTGGGCTAACACTGCTAGGTACCAAACACATGTGGCAGGTACTATCATCCCCATTTTGGGAATGTTAAAACTGAGATTCAGCCAGGTCTAGGAACCCACCAAAGTCACACAGCTAATAGGTAAGTCAGGATTCAAATGTTGCTCTGTCTGACCCTACCGCCAGCACCTTAGAGCTCCGTCACACAGCCTCTGCCTTTGTGGCAGCCGCATTATCAGCTGCTCAGTTCAGCAACTGGCAGTGAGGCTTCTAGAAGCTATGAAGAGTGGCTGTTCCTAGTGTTAATATCCCAGCAACCTGCCTAATGTTTCAATTATGGCAAGAGTCTCAATCAAGCTAGGACTTTTAAATGGACAGATTCAAAGCATTTAGAACACTTTAGAAAAATAAGATTCTTAAAATTCTAAAGTTTATTGTTTCTATTTTATTATTCCTTTAGCAGCTAGATGTCTTATAAAAATAGCTCAGTTAATGATCACAAGAAAAATACTTTCAATTTTATTGAATAAGGACCATGTATAGTAGGGTGAGTAATCTCTAAGTCTTCATGCTCTCCCAGAACACAAGATTACTCATGATTCATAGGGACTGTAACACAGGGTCCTTGGGATCTTATGAATAAATCACTTTCTTTTTCTGGGTGTGTTAATATTCTAATATTCAACTCTTACTGAGAAGGTCAATTCTCTCTCTGCAGTCATTAGCTTCTTAAGGCCATGGAGCACATTTCTGGAAGCCTACTTACCTTTACTCATCACCTTTCTTCAAAAAAACCTGAAACTGGCTCGAATATAATATATTGAATTATGTTTGGGAAGAGTGCTGGGAAAGCTGAACTGATGATCCTCCAAAATATGCTTGTCACCTGTTGTGAGTTTCTGAATCATGCCATGAAGAATAAAGTACTGCCAGGAGTGTCTCTGAGAAAGTGTCAAAAGCGTCTGATTTAATTGTTAACGTAAGGATTTAAGATGCTGTTTTTCCCTGGTGCTAACACCTCTCATTGATTCTGGAGCATTTCCATTTGTTGTTTAACAGAAACAGCCTCGGTATTTATAGCCCTATCACTCTAGAAGGAAAGCATTTGCAATTTGCACTTTCAATTTTGACTCCTAGACTTCTTTTTCTTTAAACACCCTTCAAATGAGTGTCAGACTGCAATTCAAAGAATGCTTTGCAAGAGGTTGCACAAAGCAATTCTCATCCCTATAGGTGAACATTTCAGAAGAACCCCCATATTTCTTTGCTAATTGAAATCTAAACTCATGAGTCCTAGTTAGCCTCAATCCCACTGTTGTCAGGGCTTGGGGGAAGATTTGTATGTGTGTGTTCTTGCGTGCATGCTGCGACTGGAGTCATACCCTGTGGCAGATTGCTTTATCTAAAAGTGGTCACATCCATACGTATTTATATTCCATTCCACATGCTTGTCTTACGATGTGATGTTAGCATTCTTCCGTCAAGATATGGGGTCTTTGTTTCTTCGTCTTGAGCTTCAGAGGATCTTTGTAAATCCTTTGATCAATATAATGACATAGAAGTGGTGCTGCATGACTTCAAAACGAAGTCATTAAAGGCAGGACATATTCTACCTCTCTATTTCTCTCTCTCTCAATGCTGCCCTTTAGCCACCATGTTATGAGGAAGCCCAGGACAAATGGAGAGGCCATAAGTGGATGTTCTAGCCAAAAGTCCCTGGTAAACATTAGCTGATACTGTAACCATCCAATGGGTTCTTTTCGTCCACTGCCCGGGTAGACCCTATTTATCAAGGCAGGGGAATCACAATAGAGAAAGAGTTTAATACACATAGAGCCAGACGATGGGAGACTAGAATTTTATTATTACTCAAATTGGTCTCTTCAAAGGCTCAGAGGCTAGGGATTTTTTCAAAGGTATTTGGGGGGAAGAGATAGAGGTTGCTAGGCAATGGGTGCTTGCTGATTGGTTGGGGTTGTAATTATAGGGATGTGGGAAATGTTTCTCCTGTGTGCTGGGTCACTTCTGGGTGGGATCACAGGGATGGTTGACTGGTCCAGGTAGAGTCATCAGTAGTCAGACACGCAAAGCACCTGAAAAAGTTGTCTCAGAAGGCCAATCTTAGGTTCTATAATAGTGATGTTATCTGCAGGAGTAATTGGGAAAATTGCATATCTTGTGACCCCAGGAATAATGGCTGGAAATTCTTTATGTCTACACCTTAGTAGAATTCAGTCTCCTCTATCCTCCTAGCCCGGTGGTCTTTCATTAGCTTTGCAAAGGCAGTTGAGTTTTGGGGAAGGGCTATCATCATTTAAACTAGAAACTAAGTGTCTCCCAAGATTAGTTTGACTTAAGTCTAAGAATAATTAAGGGCAGATTGAAGGCTAAAGGCAGGATGGGGATTGGCTAGATCAGATCTCCCTTACTACTATAATTTTATCACTAATAAAATTTATGCAAAGGTGGTTTCAATTTCATGACTTCAACCTCACAAGAGACTTAGTCAAAACCAGTCATAGGTCAAGCCACACCCTAATGTAACTGTTCAAGTGGTTCACCTTGCCCGCTACCTAGGGGCAGCCAATTTACCAAGACAGGGGAATTGCAATAGAGAAAGTAATTCACACAGAGCTGGCTGTGTGGGAGACCCAAGTTCTATTACTACTCAAATCAGTCTCCCCAAACATTTGAGGTTCAGGATTTTTAAGGATAATTTGACGGGGGTGGGGTGGGGCAGTGAGTCAGGAGTGCTGATTGACTAGGTCAGACATGAAATTATAGGGAGTTGAAGCTGTCTTCTTCTTGTGCTGAGTCAGTTCCTGGGTGAGGGCCACAAGATCAGATGAGCCATTTTATCGATCTGGATGATGCCAGTTGATCCATCAAGTGCAGAGTCTGCAAAATATCTCAAGTACTGTTCTTAGGTTTTACATTGGTGATGTTAATCCCCAGGAGCCATTTGGGGATGGTCAGAATCTTATATCATTCAGCTGCATGACTCCTAAATATGACTCACAAATATATTTGTGAAATGATTGATCTCTAAATTGTGCCATAACAAATCTTCCCAAAATGTAATAACTTGAAACAGCAATAATCATATATTATCTCCCACAATTTCTATGGACGAGTGAAACCACCACTGAAAAATTATAACTGAGACAGTGAAAGAGATCTGACCCGGGCAACGTCATCTTGCTTCTAACCTCCAAGCTATCCTTGTTCATGTTGCTTTTCTGAAGGAAAAAGAAGGAGGAAGGTGACTTTTGACTGTAGAACACTTCTGAGCGTGGAAAGCACATCTGATTAGAGACTTTATCCAGTCAGAGGGAAACCGGGGACATAGGAAACCATAGGGTATAAATCACAAGGAAAAATGTGAAAAATCCAAAGGAACATTTTGCTTCCCTGTAAATTATGCCGAGCCAGCTCTTTTGAAGACACTAATGGCTACAAAAATCACAACCATTTCTAAGTCACCCCAGAGCTCATATAAAATAGCCAGATCCTATGACAGGTTGTCTGCATTGTTTCTTTTGCTTAGTTCTGAGGGTTTTTAAGAGGAAGAGTGAAACCACCAAGCCTAACTTTTCTCTAAGGTGGGTCGGTTGACTGCTCACCATAGGCAAACTGCAGATTTTGCAGGCCCCTGGAAAGTTGTAATTGCAGATTGACTCCTCCACCTAAGAGGAGGAGGAGTAAAGCTGCTCACTAGGCTCCAAGCTGGGTAGAGAGCCTGGTCAAACTGTTGGTGCCTCATGACTCAGGAGTCCAACAGCAAGACACCTTGTGAGAAAAGACTGGAAGCACTGCCAGAGCCCTGAGGACTTCCCAGCAAGCCTAGGCGTGTGAATGCCTAGGAGATGGCCAGCTGGAAAGTAATCTCGGGTCTCAAAGGATTTCTCTGCTCTCTTGTGAAAAACAATAATCTTCACTTCGGGCAATGACCCTACTAAAAATCTCACTTCGGTGGTCTCTAAAGTTCTTTCAATATTTAAAAAAATTTTGGCATAGTCTTATATCACAACTATGGCTAAGAGGAAGCAAATAAAGTCTGGAAATCTTGATAGGTTTTTTTTTTAAATTAAAGAGTTTCTGAGATTAACTTCTCTCTGCAACTTACAGCTTCTTAAAGTAGAAAACATAAAAGTGTCATTGAAACAAAAATGCCCCAAACTAAAGCTGGCTTAAATGGAGAAAACTCACAGAGTTACTTGTGTTTTAAACACATATACAATATAAATGGTGTCAAATGTTTAGAATCTAGAATTTTCAAGTCTGTTTAATGTTATCTACGGAATACATTCTAAATCTGAAAGCAACACAAGAACAATATTTCTCTTAGTGCTTATTTCAGGTTTCTTTTGCCCCAAATTAATTGGGAAGCAGGGAAAAAAATAAAAAAATAAAAATGCTTCATCCAACCACAAGGAGACAGCCAAACACTCTTGGCCAAGCTGTTTACCTGGGCAGCCTGCACCTGGAGAGCAGAAATGGCTCTCTCTTCTTCCCTTCTCTCTGATAAGAGAATACCGAGCTTTTCTTTGAATGAAAGAAGAATCTCTACCTACATAGTGAGACATAACTTTAAGGAGGAAAATAAAAATACTCCTTGGAAAGTACATAGTTATACGGTTAAGGGATTTTTTTTCCCTTAACAGAAAAATTATAAACTTACCAAAACATGAACATTATCAAAAGATCAGGGAAAAACATCTTTGCCATATTTATAGATTTTTTTAGAGACAGCTTATTCAAATCACCCAAAAGAAAAATGACTTACAATCTAGTAGAAAAAATGGCAAAAGAATGTGAAGTGGCAATCTACAGAAAGCAACATAAATGGTTATCATACAAGAGATGTTCAGTTTCACTCATTCATGAAAACGCAAATAAAAAAAAATGGGATATCATGTTTTACTTCTCAGGAAGACAAAAAATTAAAAGTTTGAGGTCATCTGGTGCTGTTAGAGATCTGGGAAATGTGAGCTCTCATACACTGTGAGATAACAGTTTGGTATAATTTTACAATAGGAAAATTTGCCAATACCTATCAAATTATAAAATAAACATGCTTTTGACCTAATAATTTTACTACATATACACACACTCAAATAAAGTTTACTTCTAAAAATGCCCCTGAATATACGTGAAAAAAGTTTATGTTAATATGTGTGTTTAGGCCGGGCACGGTGGCTCACGCCTGTAATCCCAGCACTTTGGGAGGCAGAGGCGGGTGGATCATGAGGTCAGGAAATCGAGACCATCCTGTCTAACACAGGAAACCCCGTCTCTACTAAAAATACAAAAAAATTAGCCGGGCCTGGTGAGGCAGGTGCCTGTAGTCCCAGCTACTCCAGAGGCTGAGGCAGGAGAACGGTGTGAACCCGGGAGGCGGAGCTTGCAGGGAGCCAAGATTGTGCCACTGCACTCCAGCCTGGGCGACAGAGCGAGACTCCGTCTCAAAAAAAAAAAAAAAAAAAAGTGTGTTTAATTATGTGTGTGTGGCATGGCCTTATCTTCACACATGCGGGTGTCCATTGCAGCCCTGACTGTAAAAGATTAAAACTAGATACAACCGAAGTCCATTTGCAGGGATTAAACAAATTGTGGGACTGTAAAATAAAAAACACTGTAAAGTCATTAAAAAGAATAAATTAGACCTGTATGAAATTATTTGGAAATATCACATAATGCAAGTGAAGAAAGCAAAGTGTGGGACAGTCTATCTAGTATGATCATTTTGTTATGAAGTAAACATACAAATGTGCAGGGAAAAGAAAGATACAGGTACATGCAATGCCCTGGCTTCCTGCACCCCACTGTAAGATATATAAAACTGTCAATCAGTTACACTTTGGAGAAAGTCTGGGAGGTGGGGACAAAAGAAAATAATTTTTTTTTGATTTGTACATTTTTGTATATTTCTAGCCTCATACATTGTTGATTTTATAAAAATACCAAAAAGTTATCTGACACGGAAAATTATCCAACTCTTGTTTTCTCCTTTGTACTTCTCTGCATTAAATAAATATTAACTAGTACGTTAATATATATATTTTTTCCTGGCTCTTTTTCTTGCATGTCGAAAATCAAAGTTAAATTTCTCTGCCAGTTATATAATTAAAGCCTGTCAGATTCAAAGAGAAATTACGAAAAGTGATTTTCTAAGAAAGGGAGGACGTAAGGATGCACCACTGATGCTCTTACTCTTAATAAATCCCTGTCTTTAAACAGCAATAGGTTTTCTAGCCAATCTTTTAATGTGATTCTTCTGCTCATGCCAATTCACGTCTGGGGATGGTTTCGTTGCCTTTAGTTAAACACTAAAGAGTTGTCAGGCAAAGGCTCCAAGTCGGGTGTCTTCAGGACAGACATTGAAACACAGAAAGGACCAAGAAAACAGAAGTAAAATAAACCCGAGAAAGTAAATAAAATGGACAAATTCCTTTAAAGGTAAAAATTAGCAAAACTACAACACGAAAGAGAAATTCTGACTAGTTTTATAGCTATTAAACACATGGAATTACTAAGTAAAATCCACTAACGACTACTATACTATTATATTTGCTAAAATCTAAAATCTGACAATAGCTAGAATGATCTATATGGTAATTGATTAGGAGACATTAATATGAATTCACATTAGATTAATGTAGACATAGAGATAGATTATATGTAGAAATATTTATCGATTATATACTGCTGGAGTGAAATCACACAGACATCTGTATAAAAAGGATCATTATCTCTTACATTACGGCATATTAAAAAATGAACTTAAAATAGATCACAGACCTGAAGGTAAAACTTAACTATAAAACTTCTTGTAAAAAAAGAATAAAAATCAAAATCTTTGTATCCCTGGGATAGGCAAAGATTTTTACACAGAACACAGAAAGCACAAAATCATAAATTGTAAGAACAAAAAAAATTGTATTTTATCAAATGAAAACCTTTTTCTCTTTGTAAGACAACATTACGAACACTAAAAAGTAAGCCACAAAGTGAGTGGAAATATTTGTAATATGTAGATCTGACAAAGGACTTCATTCAGAATACATAAAGATATATCACAACTTAATAATGAGACCAACAAGCTACTTAATAAATGAGGAAAATATTTGAAAAGACATTTCAAATATGTGGGGGCAAAGGGTATACGGGACATCTCTGTAATTTCCTTTCAGTTTTGCTGTGAACCTAAAATTGTTCTAAGAAAATAACGCCTTTTTTAAAAAAGTAGGCATTTTATAGCATAGGCTAAAACTGCACAGGCAACCATGCATGACATAATTCTATGGATACACACGCATCACATGGAAATGTTCTTTGACTGGGTCCTAAAAAGTAATATAGAATGAAATAAAGAAAAATCAAATAATTTCTAATCAATCCGTTTACTATCCTGGGGATTTTTCATTTAGCTAAACTTACTGCAGAGATAACATAAGATGCAAGAGACAAACCAAAAACAAAAAAAGAAAGAAAAGAAATAAGAAAGAAAGTCCATTAAGCAGAATTTAAGTTGTCACACATTTATAGCCCCACCAAACGGGTACATTTGTTAACAGCCGATGAACCTATGTTGACACATCATAATCACTCCAACTCCACAGGTTACACTGGAGTTCGCTATTGCTGTTGTACATACTATGGATTTTGACAAATGTCTAATGACACATATCCATCATTATAGTGTCATACAGAGTAGTTTCACGGCCTTAAAAATCCTCTGTGCTCCAGGTATCCATACCCCAAACCCCAACCCTTGGTAACCACGGATCTTTTTATGGTATCCATAGTTTTGTTATTTCCAGATGTCATGTACTTGGAATACAGAGTATGTAGCTCCTTCAGATTGGCTTCTTTCACTTAGCAATACGCATTTAAGTTTCCTCCATGGCTTTTCATGGCTTGACAGCATATTTGTTTTTAGTGCTGAATAATATTCCATTGTCAGGATGTACCACAATTAATTTATTTGTTCACCTACTGAAGGACATCAGCATCATGGTTATTGTCAAGTTTTGACAATTATGAACAAAGCTGCTGTAAATATATATATATAAAAGAAAAGACATTTCAGAGAAGAACATATGACATCCAGTAAGTACATTTAAAAGTATTCAACATCATAAGTCATCAGGGAAAAAAGTTAAAATCACAATGAGATACCTCTATATACTCATTAAAATAGCTAAAATTAAAATGACTATCATCAAATGTTGGTTGGAATATAAAGCAACTAAAAATTGTATCTATTTTCTTGGGAATATAAAATGGTGACATCAATTTGGAAAAATGTTTGACAGCTTCTGCTAAAGCTGAACATATATCTACCATCAAACCCAGATATTCTACTCCTTGATATTTGCCTAAGATGAAAACATATAGCCACACAAAAACTTGTACACAAATGTTTATGGCAATTATTTTTTGATAATGAAAAATCGGGGAGAGGGGACCCAAATGTCTATAAAACAGATGAATGTGTAAACTGCAATGTGTCCACACAAAGAAATAATAATTAGCAACAAAAAGATCAAACTACTAATTTAGCAACATAGATGAATCTCAAAATTATGTTGATTGAAAGAAACAGTGCATTCTGTATTTTTATACTTTTGTATAAAATTTAGAAAATGCAAATAATCTGTAATGACAGAAAGTAGACCTGTGGTTGCCTGGTGCCAAAGGCAAAGTGTAAAACCAATTTTAGAGAGGAAAGAAGATTTGCGGAGGGAGATGGGGATAAAAATGCTGTCTCCATTGTAATGATGGTTTCTTGAGTGTATATGGGTATCAAAACTCACGTAATTGTATTTACTGAACATAAATTATATTGCAATAAAGTCTTTTAAAGAGTCATTTACCTGCTATTTTAGACAGAAATCATCAAGCATTGAGAGAAACATATGCAAGAGTTGGAGTAAAAGGTGGAGCCAAGGTTTAGTCCTATCTGATAAATATCAGGAAGACAGAATCGAGAGAAAGATATCTTTGGTCTTAACTGCAAGAGATGGCGACTTACCAGATCTGACAGTGATGTGTTCAAAGGTTCTGGAGTCGTGATAGGAGATGTTATCTCACCAGGTTGCTTTCTGTGATCCATTCCTTCTTTAGCTGATCCCCATACTCCCTGACCCTGAAGCTATGGATTCCAAGGTTAACACCCACCTTAGAACTCTACCAAATAAATAGTAAGATATTATCTGTTAAGCCAATGTTTCAAATAGTGATGTCTAAAAATCATTTAATGTCCTTTTCCTTCAACACCCCCACCCCAGTTGAGACATTTGGCTTTTAACAGGGTGCTCCCACATTTACTAGAATCCACACTGTAAACTCTCTAAAGGTGTGAGTCACGGCACTAAGACTGATGAAGGGCAGGATGAGTTCAATCAATGGAGCTTTTAGCTTGGCTCCTGCAACCATGAGATATTTTCCCCTCTAACAGTAAGTTCAGCCCTACCAAACTATAAAAGAATGAAGACCAGGACTTTTAGCAAATGGAAAATCACCCACACAAAATCAGAGTGTCCCCAGGACAAATGGCACCTTTGCTGGACATCTTCTGAGTTCTACCATTGTTGTCATCTCGTGCTTCAGTAGGGGACTCAGGTGCAAAGGTAGGGCACACCTGCCCCAGGTGACCTCCTCAGAACCCTGACCTATTTCTTTCAACTACTTGCCCATATGCAAAGGCAACCTAGTAGAATCAAAAGAGTTTCTTTTTAAAGCAGGTGTGTGATTTTGTGTGGGCAGCTTTTTAACTTCTCCCCTGTGAGAAATGCTAACATCTTGAGCAATCAAAAATTATATAGCATGTGTAGTAATTGTTTCACAAGCTAATAATTTTTCTCCTCCTCTCCTTTTCCCTTCCCTCAGTGCAAGGTGTAGTGGCTTGAATTGTGTGCCACAAAAAGATACACTGAAGTTCTGATTCCCAGTACCTGTGAATGTGACCCGATTTGAAAACAGGGTCTTTGCTGATGTAATTAGTTAAGGATCTCCAGACGAAATCATCCTGGATTTAGAGTAAGCCCTGAATGCAATGAGTGGTATCTTTATAAGAGGAAAGGACACGCAGAGACACAGAGAAGAAGGCCATGTGAAGATAGAGGCAGAGAGGAGTGACGCAGCTGCAGGCCACGGAGAACCAAGGACCACTGTGAGCCGCCAGCAGCTAGGAGGAGGCAGGAAAGATTCTCCCCTAGAGTCTGCTGAGGGAGCACAGCCCTGCTGTCACCTTGATTTCTGACTTCAGGCCTCCAGAACTGTGAAAGAATACATTTCTGTTGTTTTAAGCCACCCAGTTTGTGGAAATTTGTTATGGCAGCCCTAGGACATGAAATATACAGGCCAATCCTATATTGGTGCACCCAGAGCACCAATAATATTTAATTTAGCCCATGTCCCAAAGCTATGTCAGAGGAGCAAAGAACTAAAATTATAATCGCTAATTTTTCATGTTGGATGCAGTGGCTCATGTACTTAGCGTGGATGAGGCAGAACGTTGGCCTGGGCAACATAGCACATTCTCCCTACAAAAATATTTTAAAAAATAAAAAATTTGCTGGATGTGGTGGTGCATGCCTGTGGTCCTAGCTACTCAGGAGGCTGAGGTGGGAGGATCACTTGAGATTGGGAGATTAAGGCTGCATCTGCAGTGAGCCAGATTATGCCACTGCACAACAGCCTGGACAACAGAGTGAGACCCTGTCTCAGAAAAAAAAAAAAAAATTGTAAATCTAGTTTAAGGTAGAAGCCAAATACTAAATGATATCATGTAGAGAAAAACGAAGAGCTGTTAAAATCGCATAGTGGTACAAGTATTTTGAAAAACAACCTGGTATTATCTTGTAAAGCTGAAGATGTGCACATCCTTTCACAGAACATGACTGCAGTAGAGAAACCGTTGTACATATTGACAAGTGTGGAAATCTTTCTCAAATCTTTCTGATAGCCACAAACTGGAAATAATCCAGATGTCCATCAACAGAATAACAGTATACAAAATGCACTGTATGTTTACAAATAAAATTTATTCTACTGTGTATATTCATAAAATACAGCTACATGCAACCAACTGGATGACTTTTTCAAACATGATGTTGAATCAAAGGCAAGAATATATATAGAGAGAGCATGATTTCATTTATATAAAATCTTGAAGATAGTTCTCAAATGTAAATTATGTTATTTGAAGATGAATACTTGGGTAGCAAAACTATAAAGCAGAACAAGATAGCGATTAATATAAAATTCAGGATAGTAGCTAACTCTAAGAGGGAAAGTCAGTGGTTATGATAGGGAAGAAATATACAGGGCTGAGGGGAGGAGTGGGCTTTTATTTCATTGGTAACTTTCTTTTTATTTGGTTGGGTGGTGGTTTCGTGATTATACTTTTCCTATATCTTTATTCATTATATTCTTTCTCTTAATATAAAGTATTTTTTAAATAATTCTTTTGAAAAATGATAAAGAATAAAAAAGGAACGAAACATATCAGCAGAAGCATAAAATGTTCCTATTCACGTTGAAGAAATGTGTATGTTTTCATGTGGTTCTTTCACATTATCTTTCCCGCTCTGGTTTCCAGTCTGTCAGCTAAACTCTTGACAAGGCATTTTCTACTGAAATCCACAGTTCTGGAAAAGAAAGGAATATGATGAAAAAGCTCAGCAAATCTTACCCGTTACCTTGGGGTCAGGGCTCTATGGAGAATGTGGTTTAGCTTTGCCACAGACTATCTCCCCCAAAGCTGCTAAGTGGTGACAGAGCTTGGTTGGGGATTGGTGTAGGTGCAGAAAGAGGCCAGCTAACATATAGCACTTTGCCAATTCAGAACGGATTTTCACATGGTCTTGTCTGAGCCTCACCCTAGATCTGTGAGAACACCTAACTGCTACTGTTATACTTTTGAGATTGTTAGTGCTGCCGAGAAATTAAGGGACTTGTGCAAAGTCACAAACTAAGGAAATGACGGGGCCAGAATTGGAAACCAAGTTTTCCCCAGTGGAATTTGATGACCTTTAATGGGGTTCTGCGGCAAACTTACTGACATCCACATAAATGTGGCAGGAGACTCTGCAGTACTTAACTGATTTGATGCAAATGTCTCATACTCAGGCTGTCATGGTGGGCTGTGAGCCAGCAGGCTCTGATGGGCTGTGCAGAACAGAGACATTGTTTAAGCTAATCACAATATATCTGAAGACATTAGTCTTTTGTAAGGCTTGTACGTACGGCATAGTCAGAAGACAACATTAATATTGCTCATGAGGGTTTGTACTGCTTAGCGAAGTCCTTCATTTCTCTTCCATGTGGTTGATATTCCATCCCCCTACCCCAAATATTACACACTCCTAGCCAAACCTCAGTTCTTTACAAACTCAAAGCAATGAATCACTTAGAAAATCATTTCAGATAAATAGACAGAATCAGATCTCCGTTTGGATTTCCTGCTAAAGAAAGTAGTGTGCCGACCCCGGCTGTTTCATATTGCTGCCCTCCATGCCAATAAATCGACCATTTGCAATATTGCTTCTGCCAAGAAATCCCCCAGGTCCTCATGAGGTTTCAACAGAGGATATCTGAAAAGACTGAACAAATATCATTGTTTCATCCTCATTTCTGTCCTTAAAGCTTTTGCAAATTTAAGCAAGCTATTTTTTATGATCTCCTCAACAAACTGTAGAAGTCTATTGAAACCATTCCTGATATTATTACTTTGAGTTTTGGTGTCAAAAGGTAAAGTTTGCATCCATTAAATGCTTTGATAAAGTAACTTTGAAATAAAATACAAGCTAAAATAAAATCCATACTGAGGTCCCAGTCAGCATTAAGATGGATATTTCTCTTGCTTTTTCAAGATGATTCTATCATACACAATGCACTTGAGATGTAGGCCAATGTAATTTTGCAGAATGGTAAAGCTTCATTAAGATCACTAGAATCTGGTAGACAGAGACAAATCAAAGATGGCATTGTAATGAAAGAGCGCATGGTTGCAATGGTGTTTGCTTATTATCTATGAAGCTGCATGTGATGCTGGATTTAGGCATAATTTACTCCCTATTCTAAGATGGGACTGGTCACCTTGTGGATATGTAAAAGAGCATTCAGGTCACCTCCTTTTCTCTCCTCAGCCCTGCCTGAGAATTACCTTCATAGTACAATTGCACAGGCCTTCATCACCTAAAATAATCTCTCCAATTCAAACGAAAAACAAGAAGAAAATGAGTGGGAACCTTAGTACAGTATACCTCATTTGAAGAATTAGGAAACCCTACATCTAGAGTTTATCTTTTAAGTTAGGATGGTACACGTATCACATAATCAACATATAAGAATAAGGCAATTATTTTATTTTTAGAGTCTGGTAGAGTTCAAGAAAAGGCCATGGAGAAAATGACTGTCATCTGGAGCTGTAATCTAGTGTATCTGAGGTGCATGACTCTGGTGAACCAAGTAACAATGGCATCTCTTTTCTCAGTGCTCTCACTGTGCATCTACATCTAAATGAAATTGTCTTGGATACGAGAATACACAAAGATATAAAGAGGAACAAATCAGTCTGGATTCTTAGACCAATAATTGCAGAAAAATTTAAGTATTTTTACATCTACAGGAAACCCTCACTTGAAATTGCTGGAAGACTTAAAACTCATAAACCTCAGTTTCCAAATCTGTAAAATAAGGATAATAACTGTACTTTCTTTACTGGGTTGCTGTGAAGGTTTAATGAAATCATGTAAAGCACTTAACAAGAAGTTGAATACCTAGTAATTCCTTAATAAAAGTTACAATTAATGATTATATTTACATTATTTCCCAGCTAAAATATTCATTTGCATATAAAATTTTAAGTTTAATAAGGTGAAACAATAATAAAAATACCATATACCAGAGTATGGTGTTGCAACCTAAAAATCAGTTTTTCCTCCTTATGTCATTTACTGCTCACAGACATCTCAAGGTTCTATATTTCCATATTCCAGAAGAGAAAACCAAAACTAATATCTCTGGGGCGTTCATACACAGAAAGCAGAAATATTGCCTTGCACTTGTATAAATCTATCGTGTTAAAGACTGTCTCAGACATTTCCCAAAATTGGTTTCAACTATTTTAAACTAATATAACTTTGAACTATATTTTTATAATTTTGATCATGACGAAATGTTCTTAAATTATACTCTGACCATCCAGTCAGAAGTGCCATATTCAAGCAAGCCTTTTTCATTTTCCTTTTGTGTCTCTTTCTTTAAAAAGAAGGAGAATATTAAAGGTATGTGTGCAGGAATATGTCATGTATGCAAAGGCACCTCATGGGATTTTAATCAGCAGGTATCTCAGGGATCTTTTGCAAGCAAGATGAAATAGAGGTGCAGATAAGGTAGTAGCTTTATTTTGTTTGTTTGTTTTCAACAAAGGCTTTGTCCAATTAACCATGGGGTAGGTTAATGATAATTTATTATAGAAAAACTGTGTTAAATCTATGAAGTGTTGTTATTTTCATGGGAGTTGTGGGGTGATTAGAAAGATTTAATGGTTCCTTAAAATAGCAAATGACACCTATTCTAGGTAAAGCAATGAGCTAGCTCCCTCCTGTCTGAACAATACAACCACCTGGAGCTTTCAGAAATGACTCAAGTCTGCACCTCACCCCCAAGAGATGGTGATTTAATGGGTCTGCAGTGGGGCCTAAACACTGTATATGATGTCAAAGCTCTTCAGGCGTTTCTCGTCTGCAGCCATGGTTGAGAGTTACTTTGATATTACTGTGATAGATGAATAAAAACAAAATTTAATGTCCCAACAAGGAGCTTCAAATCCTGCTTAAGGAAAATATACTTCAAAAATTTATTGATATACTTTCAACAGGTGCTGAATGACCTGGTTGCTGATAAATTTCATATTCCTTTCTCTTCCTTTCTCTCCTGTCTCGTCTATCCCTCTAGCAATAAAATGATTGGAGGCCAGAGACATAGAGAAATTACACCTCAGAATAAATTGTAGAAATGTCAAGGGCCACTTAATAATGTTTTGTTGCAGATATCCTTAATTATTCAGAAAGGACATTTTTTTGAAAAAGAGTGCCCGACAAGTATCCCCAAAAAGTGTGCCCAAAAAGTGTCCAACTATAATTATAGATGCTTGGGGAGTATGCTAATTGTGAAAACTGAGCATTAAGAATGGATTGTGCTAGCAGGTTTTATTTTAGGCTCTGTTGATGCTCATGTGTTTGGTGATAAAAAGGAATCCAGGGCTTTCCCATTAGTTTTATCTTCATCCCTGCCGCTCTCACTAAACCACACGAAGCTATAATGTGAACCCAGTTTTGTTACACCATGAGGAACGAAGCTTGCCTTGTTCATAGGCTATGCCAAAAGCTGGAAAAGTCCCAGTGGAGGAAATCTGATTCCAATTTGGGTATGAAAGTACAATTCCCCCCTGCCAGGTTTAAATTGAGCGCATATTACTCATTTTTAGTTAATTTCTCAGCCTACAGAATAATTTGGCACATGTGTGCGGTATATGTTCTCTCAGCTGCTTCCTTAGGGACCCCGACCTTGATGGGATAGTCGTAATTGAGGGGAAAAGTTAATCAATGAGAATCGTGGTTAAACACCCTATTTATGTAAGAAAATACATGTACGAAAATTAAAAGCAGAGCAATCAAAACAAGAGGAGCAGATTAATACATTTTTCTTATCTCTGACAATCTTTTTCTTAATGTCAAGGCCTGAAGCCCATGAGGGTAGAGAAATGAAATGCAGTGGTTCTCAAAGCACGTGTACTGAGAAGAAAGAGGATCATAGCAAGTCAGCGAGGGGGAAGCCATCCTGTTCATGGGGAAACCAAACCTTCCCATGGATTTTAAATCCAGATCCTTTCTTGTAGATTTCTTATTGGTGTACTGAAAACTTCAAAGAGATTTTTCAGGCTTTACATCCCTTTTAAGTGTATTCCTTTTTAACATGAAAAATTATTGCCATCACCTATGTGATTGTAGTCTCCCTACTTCAGAAAAATACACAATGTTCAAAAGCTCCTATGTTATGTATGTATGCGTAATACACATTTATATATTATATATACTATAAAGTGCAATTGCATTTACGTACATTTGAAAAACAGTGGTGGATACAAGGTCACCTAAGTTTCTCCCTGTTGTGTAGTCAGTAGTCATTCTTTCCTTTGACAAACAAAATACATTTCTAGGTCACCATCCTAAGTGTCTGCAGTTCGCTCACTATGTTCTGAAGATTCTTGAGTAGGACGCTTCTTCCTTCTGACTCGGTTTCTTTTTCCCTGCACCTCACCTGACCTTCATGACTGCCATCCTTCCATCTGATTTCCTCAACCCAGGCATGGAACAAATTTCTCCCCTTCATTGGCTAAAATGTTACTCACACAATAGTGTTGTGCATAAATAAGACTTTCAATAAAAATCTGGAAGTAACAGCAGGGTGCTATCACACCACAGCAAGGGAGGCCATTTAAAATTGAACATCACACATTGTGTTGGCCAGTCATGTGTCAAGCATGCCTTACCAAATATTGTTTCACACTCCCACCCGCTGCCCCTTTCTTCTCAGGATCTAGCTGGGATCTGCTGTCTTCTTTTTGGCAAATGGAGGAGTTGGAGTGCAGTGGGGAGATTAGAGTTAGCTACAGTCTCGAACTCCTGGGTTCAGGTGATCCTCCCACCTCAGCCTCTCCTGAGTAGTGACCTGCTCTCTTCTAACCAATAATTATTTTAACCAATAATTTCTCCTACCTCTAGCACCCCTTTATCAACAAGATTTCCTCCTGCCTCCGACCCTCCACCACAGCAATGAGGATTCCAGCCTAGCTTGTCTCTGACATCAGGAGTAAATGGAAAATCTCTATTATTTCATTACACAGAAACATTTCAATATCTTTGTTATTATTGTGTGTTTTATGATTAATATCAAAAGCCCCATTATGTGTCTTTCTTCCTGCCCTTTAAGAGCCATCTGCCCATACTTCAGTCAATTGTAGCACAGTATCTTTTTCTCCCTGCAATAAATATGACTGAGAACTATTTATCTGGCTTACAGCAGCATTGGCGCACCTCTTAGAAGCCCCTTCAACATGCCCCGTTAAAGATCTACAGCCACCCCAGCTTGGAAACAGCTGATCTCTACATCAGTAAAACTCGGGAGTGGGCAAATGGGGTCTTTGACACAGTTCACTTTTGGTGAAAACATGCTTTATCATGAATTTTGCTCCTTGTCCTTTTCCTCACCTGCTTTCTTTAATAAAGACGATGAACACTTATGGAGACAAAAGTAAAGGAAGACCTGTCGCAAGGTGTTAACTCTCCCCGAAGCACAGCATTTGAATGTGCAACACAATCTGAAGCCAAGACAGTTTGAAGGAAGAATGAGTGTCTCTGGCTGTGAGATATGAATCATCCCAAAACAGAGGGAGAATATGTCTTTGGGGGAAAGGGGCCCTCCCAGCTTCCTGGAACTGTACAGTATAACGTGACTTCCTACTCCATCTTTCTATATGCCTCCCTTTTATACACTAGCTTACTTTAACAGAAGAATTGAAATGGATGAGGTCCTAGTGAAGTCATACCTTCCTCTTCTCCTCTATAGTACTGGATTAATAGCTCAAGCCTGTGCTTCTTTCTTTATCCTCCAAACTGCCCACAGCCCCTACTGCCTACTAGGTATTCAACAGATAACCGGTGCTCAGTGCGTGGGTCTTATAAAACACTGATTGATTTCTGAATGTTAGAAATATGCATCTCTCTTCCTTACAAAAGTTAATTAAATTGTAAACTCGCCAATCATGCTGTACACTTGCATTTTGGAAGAGTGCCAAGTTAATATTCAGTGACTGGCATAATGTTGCAGTGGTTACAATTGTGAATCAGAATCAGACCCCCTGGGTCTGCAACTCAGCTCTGACATGTACCAGGTGACCCAAGGCAGGTTATTTAATACGTCTGGCATAGTTTCATCATATGTAAAATGGAAATAATAAAGTACTGGCTTCATGGGTTTGCTGCAAGAATAAAACAAGACAATTTCTGTTTAATGCTTAAAATGGTGTATAGCAAGAAATTCAAACATGGCTTTGTATATCTGCTTTCACTGAAGTATCTGTGTGATAGATGTAAGTTTCAAGGTAATGGTAAAGCTGAACTTAGAACATACAAAGAAAAGTGCAATGAATTGGTTACACAGCTCTAGAAGTTCCAGCCTCTTTGAAACTATAAAATGCAGAGGGGAGAAAAAAAGGAACCAGTTATGAAGAGATTTCTTTAGAAAGATCTGTAACTGACTGAGTCCCTAGAATTTGTCTGGGAGTAGATGTCTGGGATGGGTGGTCTTGTTACCTTTTAGCCCACTGTTTTGTAAATTTGAACTGAGAAAGGGATTCAATGGGAGTATTTTGAGACCTCTCTATACCGTGTCTGGGGCTGAAGAACACTGTGGATCTCACTCCTGCTTCAGGGATCAGGAAAGCTGAGTAAACAGAGATGGGCTCAGTGCCTGGGAAACAGAGGCAGGACCATTTTGCTGGGTTAGAGACAGGCTGCAGAGCCAGTATTTCTCAGAGCAAAGGGTTTAGCTGCTTTTCTGAGGAGCAGATGCTGACTATGCAGGAGAGAGAAAGTTACCTGATACATGTACAGTCACATAGAGTTGCCTGAGAGGGATGGAGGACCCCAGCAGCTAAAGCCAGAGGGGAGCATTAATGTTTGAAAGGAATCACATGCAACCACCCAGTGCAAGGATGCATCGGTGTGTTCAAGGTTATTGCAAGAGGGTCAGTGCACCTAGCTTCTGCAATGAGATTTGGGAAGAATCAAGCAAGTGTTCCAGAGAGAATTAGACAGCTTTTTCAACATTTGCCAGGCTGGAGACTCAGTAAAGAGTTTCAGTTAGAATCCAAAGACAGTCTGCTGGCAGAATTCCTCCTGGCTTGGGGCAGGTCAGTCTTTGTTCTATTAGGGCCTTCAGCTGATTGGATGAGGCTCACAATGTTATGGTGGTTAATTTGCTATACTTAGAATGTACTGTTTTAAATGTCAGTCTCATCTAAAAGAAATACCTTCACAGAAACATCAAGAATAATAATTGGCCAAATATCTGGGTACTATGACCTAGCCAAGTTGACCCATAGATTTAATCATCACAGGTGAGGTGCAGGGAAGAGTATGCGAGCAAGTGAATGAAAGAGGAAAGCCAGACACATCCCTTTCCCACTTTGGGTTTGCGGACTTGGGAAAGTGGGGAGGAGACTTGACGTTATATCACACAGTGACTCTGATTTATTATGTACCAGATCTTCTGATTGTTCACATAAAAGTATCTGTACAACCCAAAGTAGACATAGGATGCTGGGAAAGAAAGTCATGATACTGCCTGAGCAGGCTAAAATATTAAACTTTTTAAAAAGAATAGCAGTATACCAAAAGAACAAAACAAGTTTTTCGATTACCCCGTAAGTACTCATGCGTAATGTACCAGTTACATGCCCCTGGTACATGGTAAACATTCAGTAAGTACTCACTACTATTACTACATATACATACACATATGATAATTTCCAATAAATCCCACACAAAATCTATATACTTATATATATATATATGCTTTTTTGATGGTTCCACATAAATTTAGACTGACGGCCTGAAATAGCAGCAAACATTTCATGCAACTGTTTAACAGGTAGGAAAAAAAAGCAATTTTAAAATATATTTACTTCTTTTATAAAATTATATTCCAGTGACTGCTTTATGTTTTGATGTTTCACATGAATATAGTTCCTGAACTTTGTTCTGTGGTGGGATTTATATATATAAACTTTAAACTTAAACATATTCATGCTATGGCAAATATAGTGGTCTTTGCTGATGTTCATCATTGTCTGTAGTCTTGGAGCACTATTGACTCTTAGGTGAACCAATAATCATCTTGCTCAATTGAAGTAGGAAGTTGTAATTAAAGAATTTGCTTACTAGTCTACCTTCCCTTGCTCCTTCTCCCTCTGAGTTTCTCTCTTCACAATGTACCTGTCTACTCTGCTACCCTGGATTTCAGAAAACATAGTTGTGTGTGGTACTCAAAGTAAGTCGATCAGTCAGAGACATCAGTTAGCTTCACCCAATACTGGCGTTCAAAGGTTCTTTTTTAGATGTTATTCTCTAGGCTGTACAAACAGCCTTTTAAGAGATGCTTTTAAGGTTGGAGATGAAGATCAATAAGAATAAATTGGATGCCCAGATCTAAGGATGTAAAAGGCTTGCATTAAGACAGAAATTGGCTTTCTTACACAAATAAACCCTCTCAGTTATAGCTTTAGTGGGTTTAATTTAGCCATGGGCTTCTTGATAATCATTTTTTTCTTGTTTTTTCTTGTGTTTGTTTGTTTTATTATCTTTTATTCAAGGGAGTTAGGACTGATTACACAACACTTAACCCAAGATTGTTACATAAATTTTGACTTTACTTTTAAAAATTTCTGCTAAAGCACTAGCTGAAGTAGTTCTTATTTCAAAATAAAATGTATGTGTAAACTCATGGGACCTATAACCCAAAATGAATTACTGTTAAAAAGAGAGGTGGACTGGGGATGGCATTGTGTTAAGTCTTACTTTCCTGAACAATAAAGGGAAAGACTTGGCTGCATCCTTTGGCAACATACTGCATGTTCACTAATTTGTGGTGAAGGTTTAAACAAAATTCATGCTGGAAAATCAAGCAGTTTCAGGAGCCCCATTCTCATTCCATCAGACCACTTTGAAAATAACATACTGCCAAGTTTTTGAAAGTGGGATAGAAAGAATGTCTCGCCATTGACTTTTCAATGCTGAATAAATCAAAAGGCTTGCCAACTGGAAGACAGAATGAACACCAGCATCCACAATGAGGCCGGCAATGGCCCTGGTAAATGTTGAGTCTCGGAAATTGAAATTGTGACACTGTACTCATATTAAGCAGCAGGAAGGAGATGATCCTCAGAATTCTGTCAATTTAAGTGTCTGATACCCCTTCAACAACCTGTGCCTTTTTGTTACAACTCAGAAAAGCACTTTATAAAAAAAAAAAGTGTGTTTTTTAAAATCAGTTCTCTAGGCTGTAAATCATAAACAATTCATATTTCTTAAATATCTGCTAGGAGCTTTAACAGACATTAATAAAATTGGGTAGGAAATTTACCATAAAGAAGAGATACAAAAAAGAAGGCACACTTACATGAAAATATAAAAAGAAAGAATGGACTTGGAAAGAAAAATGCGTAGAGAGAAGAAAGCCGCCCATCCAGTTTCCACCCTGGTATTGCCTGTGATTGCATCACATTGCAAACTCTCATTGGCAGGCTTGTCGATTTTGTTTTTGGGTCCTGAGATCATTTTATCACAATTTCTAAGATGTTACCTTCTCCCCTCTTTCAGGGAAGGGCTCCCCATGCCTCTGAAAGTTACTGAAAGGCAAGTCCTGCTGAAGCCCCAATAATTGAAAATCTCAGAAAGTGGTGAAAGTGACCAGAGCTCTCCCTGCCAGCAGTCATAGGGCTTTCCAAGTAAGCAACCAGGAAAGTAAACATGCCAAGGGGCAGAACAGGAGGTCCTCTCTGGGTAAACAAGGCATGCTTCCCACATGACCTCTGTCTGACCTCCCAAGGGAAAAAGCCAAAGTAGTCAGCACCTCCAGCCAGTGGAAGCAGCATCGGTGACAACTGGCGTAGGAACTCCCCGGCTTTCTGAAGGAGCAAAGCAATGACACAGCAGTATTTCTAGGCAGAGTGATCATACTGCAGAGGCTCCTTTATTCTCAGTCTCTTCTCCATTACTTGTCACATTTCCCTAACTGGTAAATATCAGTTAGACTTACGGAGATTCGTTATGAACCCAGTTATCCTGTTACTCTCAAATGGGATGAGTATTTACAATCTATAACATGTGATATATGAAGATGCAAGGCCCTGTTAATTTTAACTGGGTTCCCAAGTAGGTCAGAGAATGCTGAGCTGCTCTCGTGGTTTTGTGGGCTTGTTTCAGCAGAGGAACTAGCAGCAATCACCATGAACAACCTTCTTATAAAATGACAAATAAATACGGAATGAGACTTTGGGGCCAAATTGGCATTGGTATCATTTAATTTCTTTTTGTGTTTCCAGCCAATTAAATGAATGGGTGCCTGTGGTAATTGAACTCACTTTGATAATTAGGCCTTAAGGATTCTTAAATTACTGAATGTTAATGAGTACTTCCCAAGTATGGTCCCTGTATCCTAAGTGCTGCCAAATGGAATTTGCCTGTTTATCATTAAAATATAGTTCTTTAAAAAATTCCACGTAGGAAATAGAAACTAGAGACAGAGGCCAAGGTGGGCGAATCACAAGGTCAGGAGGTTAAGACCATCCTGGCTAACATGGTGAAACCCCGTCTCTACTAAAAATATAAAAAATTAGCCGGGCGCGGTGGTGGACACCTGTAGTCCCAGCTACCTGGGAGGCTGAGGCAGGAGAATGGCATGAACCGGGGAGATGGAGCTTGCAGTGAGCCGAGATCACACCATTGCACTCCAGCCTGGGCAACAGAGTAAGACTGTCTCAAAAAAAAAAAAAAAAAAAGGAAACTGAGGACTCAGTTCTGTTGCTTTTCTTTACAGGATTGAGCAGGTTGAGGAAATTTAAATCTAAAAAAAATGTTACTATGAAAGAGACATAGTTGAATTTACCCCTTGGAACTCGGAAGGCCATATATAACAGTATGCAAATTAAAGCCATATACAAGGAGAATACTGCTGCTTCACCAAAGCCACCTGCAAGTAAACAACTGATAAATGCCTACTATATTTACTAATAATTTGAGGCTAAGGATGGGGAAAGGTCTGGGCTGTCATGGTGGTGTACTCTCCAGGTAGAAATTTACAATAGGCCTGCTCTGGTGATTCCACCATGATATGAGCCATACAAATTATTCTTATCTGAAAGCTGTGGTTTCCATTTTTCTTGGTATTGTTTTACAAACCTTTATTATTTGTCCCTCAGGCTTACAGTGCAAATCAGTAAATTGCAACACACTGAGATCAAACACTTACTGCAAACACTGAGTATTGAAGGAAACATTTCTAGAGCATACTGTTTCACTTATTTATTTCAAATATTTCAAACATTCAAACATTTCAAATATTCAAATATTTTCTTAAAATCTTTAACAAAGCTCTTACATAATCTTCCTTAGAAGGGGAAGGTGTAGCAGGGGCAGAAAATTAGCTTCTCTTAAACATCTTTGCTATGATCTGAATGCCATCCAAATTCATATGTTGAAAACCTAAACACCAATGAGATAGTCTAAGGTGGGGCCTTTGGATGGTGATTATATCATAAGCCCTCATGAATGCGATCAGTGGTCTTGTAACAGAGGCCCCAGAGAGCTATCTTGCCCCTTTTCTGTCATGTGAGATTACAGTCAGAAGTGGGCCCTCCCCAAACACCAAATCTGCTGACACCTTGATCTTGGACTTTCTAGTTTCCAGAACAGTCAGAAATGTATTTCTGTTGCTTATAAGCCCTAAAGTTCATGGTATTTTGTTATAGTAGCCAAAATGAACTAAGAAAATTATTTAGGTCCTAGGCCCTGTACTGAATCCACACATATGATTTCATCACTAAAAAGTCATGAGATTTTGAGGGGTGGAAGCTGCTTTTCTGCTAAACAAAACCATGCGGGACATTAGGGATAATTCAATATATTCTACACTAAACCAATCTATTATTTAAATCAATAAATTCACACTCAGTCACTGAGGTCAAACCATGCCCTGCCATTTCAGCACCTTTTTAAATGAACCTCCAGAGCCTTGATCATATTTCTGCATAAAACATGGATAATAACCCTGCCAAGAAGGGTTGTTGTAAGCTTGATAGCATGAAAAAAAGCCATAGCAGAGCTCCTGGTATTTGATAAATGCCACTTGCTCTCTTTCCTTTTTCCCTTCTTGACAGAGTAAGGAATGTTCACATTTGCTGCATGCTCAAATTTGGTCCTAAATAAATTTTAATTGCACCATCTGATATAAATAACATTAAATATATGAATCATTAGTATTCAAATCACAAAGATAGGTTTTCAGTGTTTTTATAAGGTTCTCCTGCCCTTCCCCATATGGAGATATTTTTGTTCCAGCCATTTTATCTATGTTCCTCCCCTTCAAAGCTCACATAACATTTGTGATTACTTGCCATTGGTTGGAAATTAGTTATTTGGCCTCATTTAGATGTAAGAAAGCCGAATGTGTTAATCAGGGTTCTCCAGAGGGACAGAACAAATATCTATTGGTTTTATACACACACACACACACACACACACACACACACACATATGAGAAAGGGAGTTTATTAGGGAGAATCAAAGTGGCTTACACAATCACAAAGGTGAAGTCCCATGATAGGCTGTCTGCAAGCTGGAGAATGAGAGAAGCCAGTAGCATGGCTAGCTTGGCAGTCAGGGAAGCCTTTGGTAGCGTGACTCACTCCAAGTCTAAAAGTTTCCAAACCAGGAAAGCAAACAGTACAGCCCTCACTCTGAGGCCAAAGGCCTGAGAGTTCCCAGAAGGCCACTGGTGCAAGTCCCAGAGTACAAAGGTCAAAGAACCTGGAATTGGATGTCCTAGCGCAGGAGGAGAAAAGGGGTACTGCTCTGGAAAAGAAAGAGAAAGAGAGACCAAAAAGGAAGAAAGAAAAAGAAAAAAAGAAAAGCAAGCAAGCTGAATGTCTCCCTTCTTCCACCTCCTTTGTTCTAAGTATTCCTGCAGCCCATTACAGGGTGCCCACCCACACTGCGGGCATGTCTTCCTCCCTCAGTCCACTGACTCTCCTGTCAATCTCCTCTAGTAACACCTTCACAGATAGACGCAGAGTTAATGCTTCACTGCCACCGAGCCATCCCTCAATCCAGTCAACTTGACACCTAATACTAACCATCATACCTGGAAAGTATAGTTTTTATATAGGAGGTCATGTGTCAGCTAAAAGTCAGATTCTATTACTGAAAAAGAAGAATCTATTGGGTGTCAAGTGGTACTCTTTGCCACAATAGGTATTACAGAATTCAAAAGACATGATGGTGGCTTGAGTTTTAGGTACTCAAATAAATTTTTGAAGGTAGAGGCAAATAAATTCATTGATTAATTCAATATAGAGTGTGAGAAGAATCAAGGATGTGTCCACAAGTTTGGGGTATAAGCAATGAAATGAGAGTTGCCTTTGAAAGAGCTGGAGAAGACAGATGGGGAGTAGATTTTTTGGTGGGCTAAACCAAGGTCCATTTTGTGGTTTAGGGTTTGAGATACCAATTACACACAAAAGGAGAGACGCACAAAGACAAGTGATCTATAAGTCTGGAGTTCAGAGTGAAGGTCTGGATTGGAAAATTGATGTGGGAGTCATTAAGGAATAGAAGAAAAGAGTCTCAAGTTCAGAGTGTGGGAAGCCCTAATATTTAGAGATCTAAAGAAAGGAAAAAACCAACAGGAAACACTGAGAAGGTGCAACCAGTATGATAGAAAAAAGTGAGTATGCAAACTGGTGGTGAAAGAGAGGCAGAGCACTTGTGGAGGTTGTAGCTCCTGATGTGAGGACAAAGCCCAGCTTGAGACTAAGGCTTAATCAGAGCATTAGGGAGTGCTGTCTTCCCCCACTGCCACCATAACACACTCAGTAAAAATAGCCGTGAGATTCAACTGGAAGAGCTGCAAGACATAGATCATTACTGGGGAGCAGTACGAAGACAGATTAAAAGCCAATGAAATAACAGACATTGAGGAAATAATCTCTGTTAAATACACGGCATCACAAGGGGAATTTTAAGTCTGAGGGGCACTTGGGATAACATAACATCAACAAATCCCCACACTCAGTCCAACTCCTGAATAGATGAATATGAACCCACAGTTAAGGTCCAGCTGAAGAAAAGGCATGCTTATCTCCAATCATAAGAAAAGATTTATCTCTGTGTCTATAGCCCTACACCAAGATGTCTAATTGTCAACTAAAAATTGCAAGGCATGTAGAAAGATAAATACACACACATACCCACCACACACTGAAAAGGCAAGGTAATCCTTGGCAGCAGACTGCATATGACACCACAGATATTGGAACTATCAGACAGAGAATTTAAAGTGACTATGATTAATAGGCTATTAGCTTTAATGGAAAAAGTGACAACATGTAAGATCAGATTAATTCAGCAGAGAGTGTAAAATCTAAGAAGGAATCAAAAGGAGAAACTAGAAGACACAAACAAACAAATAGTAACAGCTGTAAAGCCTCCAACAGGCTCATCAGTAGAGCCAACACAGCTGAGGAAAGAATCAGTGAACTTCATGATAGGCCAGCGGGAATTATTCAAACTGGAATATAGAGAAAAGAAAAGAGTGAATAAAGAACAAAGCATCCAACGTGTGGGACAATTCTAAACTGAGTAACATATATGTAATCGAAATCCCAAAAAGAGAAGAAGGAGAAAATAGGGCAGAAGCAGTGTTTGAAAAAAAATGGCATAAAATTTTACAATATTAACAACAGACATAAAACCACAGATTCAAGAAGCTCACAGAATGCCAAGTAGGATGAACACCACATATGCGCGCGCGCACACACACACACACACACATATATCTAGGTATATGGTATTTAAACTTTTGAAAGCAAAAGTCAGAAAATGGTGAAGTTAGAAGAAAAAAAAATATATATATATATATTATCTACAGAGGAACAAAACTAAAAGTTAAAATAGACTTCCTATCAGAAACTATACAGAAAGAAAGAAAATGTGGTGACATATTGAAAGTGCTGGGGATCTGAAAGTGCATGTGTGTCAGGGGATGTCAACCTAGAATTCTATATTTATTAAAAAGAAGTGAAAGGAAAACCAAAAGACATATCAAACAAAAATTGAAGCAATTAATTGCTAGACATACTTTGTAAGAACTGTTTAAAATTCTTCAGACAGAGGAACTATGTTATCAGTCAGAAACTTGAATCTACACAAAGAAATGAAGAGAACAGGTACTGCAATAAATGACAGAAAAACAATTATTTCTTGCTTGAGATTGCTCTAAAAGATAACCGATATATAAAAGTGAAATAAATGACAACAACAGAACAATGGGAACAATGGGAAATGGGACTATTCTGTTGTAAACACGCTTACACCACATGTGAAGCACTATAATGTGATCAAAATATCGACTCAGATTAATTTAAAATGTATACTGTAAGCCGCAGGATAATCATTTAAAAGTTTTTAAAAAGAGGTTTAACTAGTAAGTCAATAAAGGAGATAAAATGAAACCATGAAAATGCCCAGTTAACCTGAAAAAAAGCCGATAGGGAAGAATAAAGAAACAAAGAAAAATGTAACAAAGAGAAATAGCTAGCAAGATAATCCCAGCACTTTGGGAGGCCGAGATGAGCGGATCACCTGAGTTCAGGAGTTCGAGACTAGCCTGGCCAGCATGTTGAAACCCTATCTCTACTAACGAAAAAAAAAAAAAAAAAATTAGTCAGGCTTGGTGGTGCACACCTGTAGTCCCAGCTATTGGGGCAACAGTAGCTACTGAAGTTGAGGCAAGAGAATAGCTTGAACCTGGGAGGTGGAGGTTGCAGTGAGCCGAGATCACACCATTGCACTCCAGTCTGGGTGACAGAGCAAGACTCAGTCTCAAAAAAACAAAAAACAAAACAACAGCAACAACAAAAAACATTTTAAGCATAAAAACATAATGCATGTCTTTAAATATTTAAATAGAAATAATATAAAATATGTAAAATGCATTTTATATTTTAAGAAACATTAAAATTTAAAATATTAATAAAGTGAGTCATTAACTTCCATAGGTGCTGACTCTGTGTCATACACATGTGCATTTTACATTATCACAGCATCTTCTAAAGTATTCATGTTTTACTTGAGAGATTAGAAAACTGTGGCTTGAAAAGTTAAATAATATGTCCAGTGTTTTTTAGCTATAAATGGCAGAGGTAGGCTTAAAACCCAGGATGTCTGATTAGAAATCCTACACAATGATTCACTATTTGGAACTGCCACTACGTATAGCTTTTGGTTATGAGTTTAATAATGCCTATGAGTCTATTGATCAAGAATGATTTCACAGTATTTTCTGATTCTTCCCAGTGCACGCCTTGAGTAATTATGAAAACAGGTCTGTTTTATTATAGAAAAAGTGAAGGGTGATAGCATGACCTCAATTGGAAATAGTTACAGTTTTACATGCCAATATTTTATAGGTCTATAATAGCATATTTATAACTTTTTAACTATCCAATTTTACTTGGCCCCAGTGATCTTAACTTCTCATGCTCTCAAGTTTTCTAGACACTAACTACATTAGACTATTTGTCTTACTCTTTGCATAATACTCTTTTGTTTAGAAAGTAAATATTGGCTAGAACACCACATACCTTTGCAATATCCAAGTTTCTATAAACTTAGCATAGGTATCAATTTTTTAAACACCTTATCTATTACTTGTATATGTTTTAAGTCCATTAAGCTACATAAAAAAATTTGTGTAAAGATAAAGCCAGGAACTGGAAGTAATTTTTTGGGAAACGTTGACTACCGCCAAGAAATGTTTATATAAGAAAATAAAAGCCAAAAGCTTAATAGGATGTTTTTACTTAAATGTTAAAGTTGTAAATTTTATACTTTAGAGTTTTACTTTAGGTATGACTGACTCAATAGTCAGCATAGAACAAAATCTTGTATTCTTTACCTAAGAGTCACAAGGGTATATTTGGAATGAGAAACTTCACACTCAGTTTTAGCTACAGATGGTTGTTGTAAAGAATACTAAAAATGGCCATAAAGCAACTGGCCAATAAACACACTAAAAACGATAAAGTGTATCTGGAACAAACTGGCTTTATAATAGCACATACTACCCATTGTAACCACCACTATCAGTTTCAGCAATAAACAGATGGATATGAACTAGGACAAGCTGTTAAATTTTCATCAGTAATGCTAGGCTGTAACTAGAAGTGAGAAAATAAAACTTGGAAAAAATGTATTATCTGACTGACAGGGGTAGCATATTCTTGTACAGCTAACTAAGGATCACTCTCTGCTCTAAATTTTTCTAACTCTTCGTCAATCTTCTGGTTTTTCTGATTGATTCTGGTGTCCAGTTGGTAAAATATATATTTGCCTGTGCTCTTTGGCCCCTAAAGCTACCACCATGCTCCATTTTATCCATTAGAGGGAATAACAAATAGGAACAAAAGAGCAGTAGTTATCAGCCTGATTTTTCTCAGCTCACAATAACTGATGAGCTAAGCTCTTTCTTCTCATTGCTCCAGACATGAACAAATCCCACATGTTTACTTGTCTTTGTTTTCAAACTACTATATGTGATTCCCACCAAAATCATTTTTTTCTGTTGATAGTTGAATAAAATCTCTTTACTTAACATTATACTATATTATACTTACTATATCTGATACTATATTTTAGTACTTTATACTTAACATTGTAATAATAATATTTTATATAAATGTGTGTGTGTATATAATATATATATATATATATATATATATATTTTTTCCTCAAGATGGAGTCTTGCTCTGTTGCCCAGGCTGGAGTGCAATGGTATGATCTTGGCTCACTGCAACCTCCGCCTCCTGGGTTCAAGCAGTTCTACTGCCTCAGCCTCCCAAGTTGCTGGGATTACAGGTGCATACCACCACACTCAGCTAATTTTTTGTAATTTTAGTAGAGACAGGGTTTCACCATATTGGTCAGGCTGCTCTCAGACTCCTGACCTCGTGATCCGCCTGCCTCAGGCACCCAAAGTGCTGGGATTACAGCGTGAGCCACCGTGTCTGGCCTATTATATGTCTTGAACACTTATCTGTCAGATACTAAAAAACCATTTTAGAGACATTTCTTCATTTAATATTTACAACAGTTATCTGAAGTAGGTTTTACATTGTGACCATTTTATGGGTGAATAGAGTAAGAAATAGAAAAGTTAAATATCCCCCTCAAGAGTACCCAGCTAGTATGTTGTGAGTTTGCATTTAAATCCCCATGTAAGAGAGTGGCTCTCTCAGTGAGGGCAAGGACTCTGTTCACTGTATCTCCACATTTCATAAGACTTGGCACATACAGTTTATTAAGCATTAAGTGAATTATTTTAGGAATTTTAAATATTAGATCACTTAACATAATTAACATAACTTCTCGCGACAGATTGTTTCCGCTTAGTTCTCTAGGAACATCTGAAACTTGTTTTTTCATTCAATAATATTTATTTGGCCTTAATGTCTTATATTCAGCATTGCAGTAAGAGCTGGGGAAAGTACGACGAACTCAGTCCACACTGTCAAAATACTTACAGTTTTGAAGTCATTACTTTTGTGTTTAATATGCCGCGGGACCCTAAAGGAGGGACGATGGGGAGTCAGGAAAAGTTTCATAGGGAGAAGGATATTTGATACAAGACTTGGAACCCATTAGCCCGTCGGAAGTGATGTATCCAAGGGGAGCAGAGCAATTAAACGCACTGAATGTGATTAGCTAAGGAATCATTTTGCATGACTGCAACCTCAGGCATGAGTAAGGAGAGGACTTTAAGAGAGACCAGCTGTCAGGATTCAAGTCATGGAGAAGCTTGTTGACGACAAAAAAGCACAGGTTTAAGACTTTAGCAATGGCAAGCTGCTTGAAAACGTTTAAACACAGAGATATGTCATGATTGGATTTGCTGTTATAATTTTAAGACAATTAATAGCTTATTCGATAGTAGTTGAGATGAGGTATTATAGATACCTAAGCCCTAAGGAAGAGTTAGTGAAGATGAGAAGAGAGTTAGCATTATTAGCACTTAGACTTGACACAATATGATAGGGAAAAGGATAAATTTAAAATATTGGTATTAGCATCTGGTGTGGGAAGCCTTGTCATTAAATAAGATGAGAAATTAACAGAGAAGGAAAAGATTGCATATATAATTATAAGCCCCATAGTGACATTTTAGTCAATAATTGGGATAGAATATATGATGGTGGCCCCACAGGATTATAATGTAGGTGAAAAATTTTATCACCCAGCAATGTCATAGCCATCACAATATCATAGTGCAATGCATCACTCATGCATTTGTGATGATGTTGACGTAAACAAACTTACTGTGCTACCAGTCTCATCATATAAAAGCATAGCACAATTATGTACAATACGTAACACTTGATAATGATAATAAATGACTATGTTACTGGCTTATGTATTTGCTATACTATTGTTTTTAATGTAGCTTTAAAGTGAATACATTCTACTTCTATTTTTTAAAGTTAACTGTAAAACAACCTCAGGCAGAGCCTTGAGGAGGTATTCCAGAAGAAGACATTGTTAGCATAGGACATGACAGCTCTATGCATGCTATTGTCCCTGAAGACCTTTGAGTGGGACAAGATGTGGAGGTGGAAGACAGTGATATTGATGATCCTGATCCGGCGTAGGCCCAGGTCAGTGTGAATGGTTGTGTC
The DNA here is from genome assembly GCF_000951035.1 of Colobus angolensis palliatus. Lineage (NCBI taxonomy): Eukaryota > Metazoa > Chordata > Mammalia > Primates > Cercopithecidae > Colobus > Colobus angolensis. The sequence continues at coordinate 2,894,562 of NW_012115322.1, read as the reverse complement.
TTTGTGTTTAACAAAAGAGTTTTAAAATTAAAAAATAACTTCAAAATGTTAAAAATAGTAAAAAGCTTATAGAGTAAGGACATAAACAAAAAAAATTTGTATAGCTGTTAATGTGTTTGTATTTTAGCCTATAAAAAGTTAATAAAACTTTAAAAGTTTATAAAGTAAAAAAGTTACAGTAACATTAATTTTTTTTGAGATGGAGTCTCGCTCTGACATTAATTTTTTATTAAAAAAATATAAATTTATTGCAGCCTAAGTGTACAGTGCTTATAAAACCTACAGTAGTATACAGTAATATTCTAAGCCTTCACATTCACTCACCACTCACCCAGAGGCTCACCCAGAGCAATTTCCATCTGCAAATTCCATTCATGGTAAGTGTCCTATATACATGTACCATTTTTTATTTTTTATGCCTTATTTTTACTGTACCACCTTTATGTTTAGGTACATTTACATATACAAATACCACTGTGTTATAGTTGCTTATGTTATTTAGCACGGTAACATGCTGTGTAGGTTTGTAGTCTAGGAGCAATAGGCTATGCCATACAGCCTAGGTATGTAGTAGGCTGTACCATCTAGTTTTGCGTAAGTATACACCACGATGTTCACACAGTGACAAAATCACTTAATGACACATCTCTCAGAATGTGTCCCTATAATTAAGCAATGCATAACTGCATTTAGTTTTAGGATATATAACATGTTTATATCCTAGTGGATGTAGGGTGTCTTGTACACATAATAATAGTTAATAATAATTCAGTTTATTGAAGAAAGTGAGAAGAGCATGAAAGATAATAATGTGGAACCACCAGAATATAAGGAGTGATCAAAAGCTACAGTATGGGTGAATAAAACTAAGAAGGAACGAACAAAGAGGCAGAAAGGGATTCAGGAAGTTATGCAATGGTGGAAGCCAAAGACTGTAGAGTTTGAAGGAAGAAATGCAAGCAATGTGTAATCCAGAAGAAACATCATGTAAGATTAAGCACTGAAATGAAACTGGGTTTTACCATCAGGAGATCATTGATGACCTCAAAGAAGGCAAACTTGGACAAGAATTGGGGGTGAATGTTTGCTCACGGTTGACTGAAGTGTAAATAGAAGATGCAGTAGAGATTATCAAGTACTGATTACTTTTTTTGAGGTGTTTGCTGTTAACAGAAATAGCAAACTGACACTATCTGGAGGAAATGCAAATGTGAGGAACATTTTTCTTTGTTTACTTAATTATCTTGTCTCTATTTTCGATTGTGAGAAAGTCAGAAAGGCTACTCAGTGCAGGCACGTTTCCTATAGAAAATTGAGCAGTGAGGCTGAAATCAGTTATTGCAGTTTGGAGAGAAAATGGGAAGTGTGGAAGAGAAGGCAGGCAGAAGCTGACTGCAGCTAGAGAAGCTTGTGGTGAATGCATTTTCTAAGTTTTGAGCACCAGGTACAAAACGCTTAGTGACAGGCTATGTTGTTGCCTTTTTTTTTTTGGTGCATCATAATTGAGCTAGCAAAACTTTTCCCAACTTCTCTTCTCAAACTAGTCTGAAGCAAGTTGTACAGTTAAATTCTCTTTAAGAAAATTTGATTTTACTGCTTGACTACCTGTGTGCTTATAGTCCTTGCTTAAAACCTGTTCAAGTGAAGTAGGTCTCTGTAAGGCTGCCCTGCTTACCCTTAGTGGTAAATAGGACCCAAATCTGGCCACTAAGAGTTCCTTTTCTTCTTGAGAGCATGCCAAACCATCCATTAAGTGATGGTCTACTTACCTTGCCTTGCATATGGCTGCACTTGTGACTTGCTTATCAAGAAGTTCTGTCTGTCTCCAGTGACCCAATTCTTGTCCAAGTTTGCCTTCTTTGAGGTCATCAATGATCTCCAGTTTCATTTCAGTGCTTAATTTTACATGATCTTTCTTGTGGATTACACATTGCTGGCATTTCTTCCTTCAAACTCTACAGTCTTTGGCATCCACCATTGTGTAACTTCCTGAATCCCTTTCTGCCTCTTTGTTCGCTCCTTCTTAGTTTTATTCACCTATACTATAGCTTTTGATCACTCCTTATTTACACTTCTCATTTACATTCCATTCTGTGGTAATTTTTAGCTCCTTGAAATTTGTGGCTTTTGTTGGGATTGGGGAAATATCTTTTACCATGCTCCTCTGGTGCTACTTTAGCTTTATTCCTGGGTAGGAAGGTTGTTTGCCGTGCACTCTGGTTGGGAAGAGCTGATGGTTCATATTCAGATGCCACTTGATGGTCACCCAAGCTTTAGAGAGATTTGTCAGTAAATAAGGTATTCAGATATTGTTTCTGTAGATCAAGGGTGGATTTCTAGTGCCAAAAATTCAACGGCCCCTTCACATACATTCCCGTACACACCATTTGAACTTTTTGTTTGGGAACCTGATTTAGTCTAACCCAGATTGCTTATGAATAATTTTCAGTTTGTAACAGACAATGGGAGAAGTTGCTGTGCTTGGTATCTTTTGAAAATATTGGTTTATTTAAAAGAAAAAAAAATCCACTAAAGTTGTTTGCAGATTTCAATTATGTATGAAAATGAAAAAGAATAGTGTTTAATTTCTTAATGCAAACCCATTTTGAGCCTTAAAGCCTTAAGAGAGCTGCAGAATAGATCTAATGCCATTGTAACATAGGAGGTCTTAATATGAGCAATCTCCCAATTAAATCAGGTGCCTATATAAAATAACACACTTGGATTTAGAGTAAAATTTAAATTTCTTTGCAATTCCATATTAATTTTTATTATCCTTTCTTCTCTAATTTCATTTTATTTATTTGTTTATTTGAGACAGAACCTGGCTCTATCACCCAGGCTGGAGTGCAGTGGTGCCATCTCTGCTCACTGCAACCTCTGCCTTCCAGGTGCAAGTGATTCTCCAGCTTCAGCTTCCCTAGTTGCTGGGATTACAGGTGCATGTCACAATACCCAGCTATTTTCCTTTTTTTAAGGAGAGATGGGGTTTTGCCTGACCTCTGGTGATCCTCCTGCATGAGCCTCCCAGAGTGCTGAAATTACAGGCGTGAGACACCGTGACAGCCTCCTCTAATTTTGCTTGACCTCTGGTGATCCACCTGTCTGGGCCTCCCAGAGTGCTGGGATTACAGGCATGAGCCACTGTGCCCGGCCTTCTCTAATTTCAGATAATTAAAATTTTACTATAATTCCACTTAATAAAAGATGTTTAACATGTCCTGGGTTTAGTTCAAACATTTCTCAACCAGGCTTGATTTTTCCTGTTTATACTTTTTTCCACTCATGTCTGGCTTATCTTCTGAATCAGGAAATAAATGCCATCTCTTACCAGGGACACGGCAAAAACAGAATGATTGATATCACTAGGCACCTACTGCACTGAATGCCTAAAGTGGAAGACTGGAGATCAAAGGCAGACCCAGAATGGCTGATAATTTGTATATTGAGTTCATAACCAGACAGCCATTGTTTGGATACAAATGGATAGGCTGTGTGTGCATGGAAACTTAAGTACAGTAGAAAACAATCTGCACAAGGATTAAACATTTTATATATTCCCATTATGATTTCTGAATATCACAGTGCCTTCATAACAAACGTATCTCTAAAGCATGTACTTCTATCACAAGCACTCTGATTTGCACATCTGGTTCTGCAGATAAAATTATGACCTATAGATAATGGGCAGATGTATAATGTTTCAATGATATGAGCACATATATGACTTATGTCTCTATTAAATCTATCAGATACATATTGTATACTCTGATAGAAGGAGAATACAAATGGGTGTTTTTATTGCCAATTTCAGTAAAACTGGCATTTTCCTTGAAATTATGTCATTTCACTAGAATCACATAGACCAATATATGATAAGAAACAATAGCTGACACTAAGTTTCAATAAACTCGCTAGTAACATTTCACAAAAATAGATATTAAGCAAAAGGGACAAAAATAGCAGGTTTAGAGCAGTGGTCCAGACAATTCATACTTGATTTAAAACAATTTTGATTTTTTTTTCAAGAATATCAATCAACTCAGACCTCAAGGCATTTTTAAACAATATTATAAACCACTGCATTATACTTTAAAGCAAGGTTAGGTGGAAGGACTGGGAAAGGCAGGTTGATAGTGTACATAGACAGGGCGGTGTGTGTGTGTGTGTGTGTGTGTGTGTGTGTGTGTGTGTATACACACATGCACAAGTGAGAAAGTTATTCTTTGGCGTTTTTGAGTGTTCGTTGGTTAAGGTAAAGAAGACTTAGTGGAAGCATTAATAACTTTCAGGACTTTGTTGAAAACTTGCCCTGAAGGACAGAGCTGTATCGGAAGATGAATACTTACGACTGCACTCTAGCTTGTCAAGCAGCCGCAGAAGAAAAGAGAAACAATCCGAGAATGTTAATCTGCACATATATTCTACAGAGCAAGCAGATGATCGATTATTTTTTGATGTTGTTTGAACAGAAGAAATATTCTAGAACCAAGGGGCTGCATAAAAATATATTTCAAGGACACCGCTAGCCATTTTTCCTGTCAGTCATGTTATCAGTATGTATTGGATTATCTGATATTTTATCATTAGGAGTATTTTTCTTAGAAATTCTATTTGGAATACTCTTATATATGGCTTCTCTTTCAACAGCAAACTCTGAGTTCTTCTTTCTCCTCCCCACCCTCATCTCTCCAACACACACACACACACACACACACACACACACACACACACACCCCTGTCCCGAAAGTTACCCTTGATTTACATAGCTAAAGCTAAGCAGCATGGGGACAACGGAATTCAGGTGCTACATAAGGACCTAACAACTTAAAGCTCTGTCTGATTTTTAAACTTTAAGAATTACAGAAAGGTAAGATTTTTCTTGATTTAACTCCTTTTCCAAATTTTCTAATCAGAAAAGATCTCCAAAATGATCTATTCTAACCTTTCCCAACAAATTTCTTCTTTTAAAAATAAGACATTTTGTAGACATACAAAAGCCTCCCAGCCGTGAATCAAAACACAAAAGTTGTAGAAGGCAAAATTCTTTAATTCTTATTTTTAAAAGAATAAGAATGTCTTAAAATAAGCATTATAAAGGTTCTTGTTTCATACGTAAGAAAACTGAGGCTCCAAATAGCAAATTGATTTGCCTGGTAAACGCTTAACAAAAATTTAATGATGACCTTTTCTGGATTAAAACCTTCTTGCAGTTTATCATTCCCAACAGAATAAAGCATTAAGCACTTGGGCGAGGCTCTTCCTTTACTTCCTGTGCCCTCGTCACCCCATCCCCCTCCATGATTTTGTCAAGAACTCAGAACTGCTACAGCATCTCCACAGGTCTTGCTTTTAATGCTCTCTGTCCCTGGGGCACCCATCCACCTCCCCTTCCTCTGCCTAACTCTAACCCAGTGTTCAAAATGTGAAATAAAGCATTGGACAGTCATAAAACTGTCTCTGCTGCCCTCAGTTTGGTGGACGGGCTTATCTGTGATCTCATAAGACTGTGATTACCTTGATCACAGTTCTTAGGCTATTGAAATTATGTGTTAATGGTTTCTGTCCCATTAATCTCTGCTTACTTTAAGGACAAAGATTGCCGTCTTGTGATCTTTGCATTCCCAGCAAGCGTCTGAAAAAAAGCAGTTTCTCAACAAATTTATGGAGCCTTTATTTTCCTTGCTAAAACAACCTTATCCTTTTCTCTCTTCCCATCTACATGGCAAGCATGAGCCTGTTAGATTTACAGTGATTGAAGTTTATTAAAAATATGTATCGGCCGGGCGCGGTGGCTCAAGCCTGTAATCCCAGCACTTTGGGAGGCCAAGACGGGCGGATCACGAGGTCAGGAGATCGAGACCATCCTGGCGAACACGGTGAAAACCCGTCTCTACTAAAAAAAAAAAAATACAAAAAACTAGCCAGGCGAGGTGGCGGGCGCCTGTAATCCCAGCTACTCGGGAGGCTGAGGCAGGAGAATGGCGTAAACCCGGGAGGCGGAGCTTGCAGTGAGCTGAGATCCAGCCACTGCACTCCAGCCTGGGCGACAGAGCGAGACTCTGTCTCAAAAAAAAAAAAAAAAAAAAATCACTTATATAGCAACTGAAATTTTGAAAGCACTCCCACATACATTATTTTAGGCAGATACTACATGTATTTTATAAATGCATTGTATCAGAATTTTTTCCATATATTTCTGCCATATTTGAACATAAATGCAGGAATATAATATTCATCCTGTTTAAATTTCATTTTATTCTTCAATGAAAGTTCTGTCTATCTTAGATGCTACTTTGACAACCCAGATAAAAAAAAATATGCCCTGGAAATGGAAGGTTGGATCCTTACACACTTTAAAAATTATTTATTTTAGTCTCTACTAATATACACTTATTTGTCACAAAGCATGCAAAGAGTTGGTAAATAAACGCTGTAACATTTTGGATTTAATCATTATGCCATAGTGGTTAAGTGTGGTCTCTGTGTCCAAAAAGCTTGAGTTTAAATTCCAGCTCTGCTATTTAATTGTATGACTTTAGACAACTGACTTAATCTTTCTCTGCCTCAAGTTCCTCATCTAGAATATGGAGTGAAAAATTTTGGCCCTTTAAAGGGCTGTGAGGGTAAGTTAGTTAAAATATCTAAAGTTTCTGTCACATACAAGGACTCAATATAGTGGCCATTATTATTATGTAGGTTTAATTGAATCAGCTGATGCTCTTGTTTTCCACACTTTTGTACAACTTCATAAAAGGATATGGAAATTAAGAATAACTCATCCATCATTTTTTCCCTTTCATTTGATTGATACTTAAATTGAAGTATTTCATTTAATATTTTGAAACAAAATCCTCTAGTAGGCTATCAACACAAAAATATGAAATAACTTAGTATGTGTTTGCTTACAAGTTTTAAAAATACATGTAATTATTACTGATATTTTAAATATTATATAAATGGATGGATGGTGAAAACAGCACCTTTCAATGAAATATACAAATAAAATTAGCAACATTTGTGCTTTGATTTGTGCATGTATGCATGTATGTTACCAGTTTACTGAAGGCTTTCAATGCTGTAAGCATTGTGGCAGGTACTACTGACTATAATTCCCTTCCCTCCTTACCAAGAGAACCTTAGAGCACCACAAAACTGTGCTAAGTTAAAGGGATGGATTCAGTTTCTCAAACTGCTTATACTTGACATGGTCATGTGACCCAGTTCTGGCCAATGAGGTATGAGCAGAAGTCCATGAGCGGGACCTCTGGGGAAGTTTTGCAAAGGGACAGGCTTCCAGCCATGTTCCATTTGATCTTTTGCCTTTTGTACTGTGCCCTTCTTTCTTCCTGGAGGATAGATTATGTACCTTAGACATGCAAAAGCCTTCCAGCCACAAAATCAAAACCCACAAGTTGTGGAAGGCAGAGCAGGAAGACACTAAAAGTCTGTGTCTTTAATCACAGTTTTGAGGTGTCATACCAGCCCTGCAATATTTATCCTTGATAAGGTTAGGCTTTGTGTTCCCACCCAAATCTCATCTTGAATTTTAACCCTCGTGTTGAGGGAGAGACCTGGTGGAGGGTGATTGAATCAAGGGGGCAGTTTCCCCCATGCTATTTTCATGATAATGAGTGAGTTCTTATGAGATCTGTTGGTTTTGTAAGTGTTTACCATTTCCTCCTATATACACTCTTTCTCTCTCCTGCTGCCTTGTGAAGAGGGTGTCTGCTTCCCCTTCTGCCATGATTGTAAGTTTCCTGAGGCCTCCCCAGCCATGTGGAACTGTGAGTCAATTAAACCTCTTCCTTTACAAATTACCCAGCCTTGGGTATTCCTTTATAGCAGTGTAAAAATGGACTAACACAATCCTCAACAACGTTTTACCTCTTAAGCTAAACAATACTTTTGAGTTTAAGCCCTTGTTTATAGGGATATCTGTTAGCTACTACTGAATTCAATCCCAAGTGAAACAAACATAAATATGATTTATTTGTTTTTGCCAATCACTACTTTCAACCATTTTTGGTTAAATCTCTTTGTCTTATTCCTCAGCAAAATTTTGGCAAGATTCTATAATTCCTTTATCACTTGTAATTATAGAAACTGAGCTAAATTTAAGCATTTGATCTTGAAATTGTTTTTCATTTCTTTTAGAAAAAAAAAAGGCAATCACCATGATCCAGAATTAAAACATCCCTAAAACTGAAAAGTGAAACAGTGTCCACATTTTTAAAAATAGAGGACCTTTTAGGACCTCTACATATTTAGACTAAGAAAGAAAATGTCAAAGAGAATCAAGATCTATGCTTTAAAGTATCTAAGATCCTTTATATGAAAATATGATTTCTATTACATAGCAAATACCTGAGTAAAAGGAGCAGACAGAACCAGCATGACAGAAGCAGAGTGATCACTAGTTAAGACTGGTTTATAGTGGATTCCTATAACTATGGATCCTTAGTTTCCTAGGAAATATCAAAGGATATGCAAAAATAAATGATTCCACTTTATTGTCTGTTGAAAGTTTGATTTTTTTCAATGAAATGTTAAATAATTGTAGCTTTTTAAAAAAGTCTCAATTATTTTCTACATAAATCCTGAAAGGGTAACTTTATTATAATAAAATCTAAACTATTTCACTGGAATTTATGGGGGAAGAAAAGCATAAGTCAAGGACTGATCACATTTAGCCAATGATAATTGATAGATAACGATCTACAATAATAAAAGTCATTATTTTGCATTGAAAAATGTATGTTATTACCAAAAGATGAATACAGTTTCATGGAAAAAAATAGAAATTTTTAATGTAGAGTATTATTTCTGTTTTGAGAACATAAATCACCCTGTACTTTCCTTCTGGCTTCTTGGCAACTTCCAATTTTAAATTCCATCAATAGGTGTAGCCTACAGAACATAAAACTCAGATGGCAGTATGTGCATCTTTCTATTTGCTTTGGCAGACTTCTCATCTCTCTTAATAAGGCTTGGATAACACATGAAAATCAATAAAATTATAGTTGGTTATGAAAGACAGCAGTCCTAGCTTATTCAGCGTTTTGCATTCAACCTCCCAGGAAACAAAAATTCCACAGATTTTATGCTTCTTTGGGTGGGTCAGTGTAGTTCCTTGGACAAACAAAGGAAGGGGATTTACACATTGTTCATGGTAGTTTTCCCAGGTGTTTATTTTCTTTCAAAAAAAAAAAAATCATAGCTACTTTAGACTTGCTAGGGAAATTCAAGCATTTTGGGGCAGACTCTCAGTTTATCTTTCTAATCTCCCTATACTATTTATTTTCAGCACCTTTGCAAGTTCTTCTCTTAGGTTTTTCTTCAACCATCAGCATTTAAGCCAATGGTTTATACATATTCCCATGGGTATACACAGATTTATTTGGGATTCTCTGAGGAGTAATTATTCTTAAATCCCTTTATTTCAAGCTCAGTAATGCATATCAAAATGCTCATGAGTGTGATTTTATGTAGATAGCCTTAAATTTGTTCTGTGTTGTTTTTTTTTTTCAGTATATCATTCTCAAACTTTCACATACTAACTGTTATAGCTAACAAAATTGCAACACACCCTATACTTATTTGTATCATCCAGGTGTCTTTTCCACTGAGGTGGAGAACTGCTTTTTTAAACAGCAGTGGAGTTTGACCTGCCCATCTATCGTGTACCAGTTTAAAAATACACACACTGAGGTTTTAAAGATTTTTTGTAGTCAATCAACTTGATTTACTCTTTAGAAGTGTGTCTATTTTAACGAACCCACCCACTCAAGTCTATTGAAACATGGAAGCTGATGTGTCCATCTGACTGCAGTGGCATTAATTTCCATATTGATGGCATATGTTTGTTATTTTCTGAACCTAATCACAAATCTCATAGTCTACAACGTGCAGCCTGGGGTGTTATCGAGACTTATTTAGCTTTGCAGTGCCAGCAATCGGTTCATGATAGCAAATGGATGTTCAATTAATGTGGAAGAATTCTTATGGTACTAGCATCACAGAGTATCTCAACTGCCCAATGTTAAAAATGAGATCTTAACGTTCTTGAATAGGGTAGGTAGTTGATAGCTTATGACTTGATGTGTATAGAAACTCTTCTTTGAGGATGCAAGAAAAGGAGAGGAATGTTTGTATTCACCAGGAGAAAGACTGGAAATGTCAAAGCAATAGAGAGGATGGAATAGTATCTCTCTAATCCAGCTTGAAATAGAATTTTGATTATCAACAGAAAGGTTCAGAGCCTTAAGCTGAAGAAACATGTTTTCATAAAAGACTTTGTGAAATTCTAAGTGCAAGCAGCGCCACTTGGGAAAAACAAATAAACAAGTGCATCTTAAAACTGGGGACAGATGGGTTATTCCCCCCACTTATACCACCTTGTCAGCACCTCATTAACCCCCTTAGGTCTTGAGGCTTTCCTCCCAATCAGAAAGTCTCTTTCTTTTAATACTTGAGTTCACCTTATTTACATTTACTGACATGACAGATAGGCTTGTGCATAGTTCTTGTATGATTTGTCATTGCTGCTTCCTAAATTGTCTAATTTTTATATATGATCTGTCTCTATGTTTTGTTTTGGGTATGTTTCCCAATCAGTAGCTTGGAGAGTACATTTTCTATTTTGAGATCCTGTAGTGTTGATGTTTACAAATTGTAACAATAATTTTAATGCTTCTTATTTTTTTCATTTTTACAGAGTGCATATGAATTGTCCCTTTTAAACAGTGAATGAAACAGTGCAACATTCGTATTTTCTCTCACTTTCCTTCTCTACTTCATCTCTTGATTTTGGTTATTATGTTGTCAATTTAAATTTTTCTTACAGATCTCTTAAAATAATACATATATTACATATATGTATATGTCTTCAAATGATACATTTAAACATCTGCTGCTTCATTTGCCTACTTCAAACTGTATCAATCAACTTCCAGTGTGAAAAATTAGAAATTTAACCTAATTATATTTCTTTCTATCACATTCCACCTTCAAGAGTATATTAGTTATATTGTTATTTTGAAATTCTCAACATTTTAAAATATTTCTATTGTGATCTAAATAACTCCTACATTTGCTTGTTGTTGATACCACATCTGAATAGATTGTTAGTTCTATACCCGAATAGATGTATACCCAATCCTTTCCCACAATGTCTCCTCCATTATGTTTTAAGAACCAGGGTTAAAGGATGCTTCCACAGATAATCTTCACCCCTAGATTTTGTCATTATAATAGTAGAAGAGTGTTGGATCCATTCGAGTTTGCCCTACTATTTGAGGGCCCTACTATATTAGGAGGATTTTAGCTACAAGTAAGAAGGCTGAAACCACCAGGACATGCATTATCTTGCGTACTGAAGAATGAAGAGAAAAGCATTTTCAGGGTGATTATTCGGTGGAACAGAGATCTTATGAAACACTCAAATCCTCTGCATCTTTTCTGACTGCCAAATTGGACACACTCGCTTTCCCCTTAGGCTGGCTCCCTTTGTGGTCCCAGTGGCCATATTTCCAAGCCTTACATGCAGATAATGCTATTCAGAGGCCCTAAAGGGGCTTATTCTTATCTGTGTCCCTTTTTTTTTCTTTTTTTTTTTTTTTGATATGGAATCTCATTCTGTCACCCAGGCTGGAGTGCAGTGGTGCAATCTCGGCTCACTGCAATCTCTGCCTCCCAATTTCAAGCGATTCTCCTGCCTCAGCCTCCTGAGTAGCTGGGACTACAGGCACACACCACCATGCCTGGCTAATTTTAGTAGAGATGGGGTTTCACCATGCTGGCCAGGCTGGTCTCGAACTCCTGACCTCAGGCGATCCACCTGCCTCAGCTTCCAAAAGTGCTGGGATTATAGGGGTGAGCCACCGTGCCTGGCCCCAGTGTCCCTTTTTAAGGTGAGCAAATGTTTCCCAGAAGCACACTGTTGCATACATTTTCCAGAATTGTGTCACTTCTCATTCTCAAACCAGGACAAATTATGATCGTGGATCACAAATAATCATAATTAGTCTCTGAAGTTTATGACCACCTCATACTTACAAAAACTAAGGCTCTGTTGACAAAGAATAAAGCCTGAGGAGGGACTGGGCAAAAAACATAGTTTTCCATTAGACAACCAGCAGTGTCTGCTGTTGCTGTAACATTGCCAGAATTCTACAGAATGTGCGTCTGTCCTTGGTATTGTCCCGCTAGACTTGGCAAGTTATTGTAATAATTTTGTGGTATGTGGTCATAGCCATTTCCTGGCTTCATTGAAGATGGCATTTTTTTTTTCCCTTTTCCCTCTCTCTGTTCATTTCAGTGGGTTTTAGAGGCGATAGTGAGAAGACACAACTTTATTCTGCTGTCAAACTAGAGATCAATGGAAGGGATATTGTCCTCGAGATCATTAACTGGAAAAGCAGTAGAGGAAAACTTTAACAATGCACTAGAGGGAACAACACAAACAGACTAGTTCTTGGAAAATTAGGAATGCTTCCTTTATCAGAGATTGACCATTTATATTCTTTACATCCTAGAGAGGGAAAATTTCACAAGAGTAAGGAGAGATGGAAGTGGGTCACATGATTTCCTACACATTTTTTTTTCCTTATCAAATACAATGCTCAAAAAATTTAAGTATTCCCTATATTGCTTTCTTTCAGTCTTTTCCAGAAAGTGGGAATCAATTCAAGCAGTCATGAGTATCAGACATGGAATAATTTATTTGGTGATGGGAGGAGACAAAGACAGATATTGCCTACAACCCATAATTGGTCTTCTGTAGGGACATTCAGGTAAGTGTCTCAGCAAAAGGAAGACATATACTTTTTACAGGCTTTCTGGGTCAGAAGGTTGCTGATGTAGTCTCACAAGCTTCTCATAAACTAATCCCATTAAACTTCACCCGGAGGAAATCCCACCAGGTCTTAAACAAAAGGACAAGTCCCTTCTAAATAGATTAGAGGACATATATCCAAAAAGTAGGCTTTCCTGGAATGCCAGTGAGACAGAACCATTAACTCCCCTGGAAAGGGGGGTGAAGCCAGGGAGCCGAGGGATCTTGCACAGCAGATCCCACCCCCATGGAGCCCAATGAGCTAAGTTCCACTGGTTTGAAATTCTTGTTGCCAGCACAGCAGTCTGAAGTCAACCTGGGACGCTCAAGCTTGGTTAGGGGATGGGCGTCCACCATTACTGAGGCTTGAGTAGGCGGTTTTCCCCTCACAATGTAAACAAAGTCCCTGGGAAGCTCGAACTGGGCGGAGCCCACCACAGTGCTCAAAGCCCTTGTAGCTAGACTGCCTCTATAGATTCCTCCTCTCTGGACAGGGCATCTCTGAAAGAAAGGCAGCAGCCCCACTCAAGGGCTTACAGATAAAACTCATATCTCCCTGGAACAGAGCACTTGGGGGAAGGTGTGGCTGTGGGCGCAACTTCAGCAGACTTAAATGTTCCTACCTGCCAGCTCTGAAGAGAGCAGCTGATCTCCAAGCACAGCACTCGAGCTCTGCTAAAGGACAGACTGCCTCCTCAAGTGGGCCCCAGACCCCTATGCCTCCTGATGGGGAGATGCCTCCCAGCAGGGGTCGACAGACACCTCATACAGGAGAGCTCCAACTGGCATCTGGGGGGTGCCCCTCTGTGACGAACCTTTCAGAGGAAGAAGCAGGTAGCAATTTTTGCTGTTCTGCAGCCTCCACAGGTGATACCCAAGCAAACAGGGTCTGGAGTGGACCTCCAGCAAACTCCAGCAGACTTGCAGCAGAGGAGCCTGACTGCTAGAAGGAAAAGCAACAAACAGAAAGCAATAGCAATCAATATCAACAAAAAGGACCCCCACGCCAAAACTCATCTGAAGGTCACCAACATCAAATACCAAAGGTAGATAAATCCAGGAAGATGAGGATAAACCAGTCTAAAAAGGCTGAAAATTCCAAAAACAAGAATGTGTCTTCTCCAAAGGACCATAACTCCTTGCCAGCAAGAGAATAAAACTGTATTGAGAATAAGTTTGACAAATTGACAAATGTAGGCTTCAGAAGGTGGGTATATCAAACACCTCTAAGCTAAAGGAGCACGTTCAAATGCAATGCAAGGAAACTAAGAGCCTTGATAAAAGGTTAGAGGAATTGCTAACTAGAATAACCCGTTTAGAGAAGAACATAAATGACCTGACGAAGCCGAAAAACACAGCATGAGAACTTGGTGAAGCATAGACAATTATGAATAGCTGAATCGATCAAGCCAAAAAAAGGATATCAGAGATTGAAGATCAACTTAATGAAATAAAGCTTGAAGACTAGATTAGAGAAAAAAGCATGAAAAGGAATGAACAAAGCCTCCAAGAAATATGGGACTATGTGAAAAGACCAAACCTCCGTTTGATTGGTGTACCTGAAAATGACAGAGACAACGGAACCATGGTGGAAAACATTCTTCAGGATATTATCCAGGAGAACTTCCCCAACCTAGCAAATCAGGCCAACATTCAAATTCAGGAAATACAGAGAACACTGCAAAGATACTCCATGAGAAGAGCAACCCCAAGACACATAATCGTCAGATTCACCAGGGTTGAAATAAAGGAAAAAAAAAAATGTTAACAGCAGTCAGACAGAAAGGTCAGGTTATCCACAAAGGGAAGCCCATCAGACTAACAGGATCTCTCTGGAGAAAGCCCACAAGCCAGAAGAGAGTGGGGGCCAATATTCAACATTCTTAAAGAAAATAATTTTCAACCCAGAATTTCATATCCAGCCAAACTAAGCTTTGTAAGTGAAGGAGAAATAAAATCCTTTACAGACAAGCAAATGCTGAAGGATTTTGTCACAACCAGGCCTGCCGTACAAGAGCTCCTGAAGGAAGCACTAGATATGGGAACGAAAAACTGTTACCAGCTACTGCAAAAAAAAATACCAACATGTAAAGACCATCAATGCTATAAAGAAACTGCATCAACTAACAGGCAAAATAATCAGTTAGCATCATAATGACAGGATCAAATTCAAACATAACAATATCAACCTTAAATGTAAATGGGCTAAATGCCCCAAATAAAAGATGCAGACTGGCAAATTGGGTAAAGAGTCAAGACCCATCAGTGTGTTGTACTCAGGGGACCCATCTCCCATGCAAAGACACACATAGGCTCAAAATAAAGGGATGGAGGAAGATTTACCAAGCAAATGGAAAGAAAAAAAAAAAAGCAGGGGTTGCAGTCCTAGTTTCTGATAAAACAGACTTTAAACCAACAAAGATGAAAAAAGACAAGGGCATTGCATAATGGTAGAATGCAACAGAAGAGCTAACCATCCTACATATATATATACACCCAAAACAAGAGCACCCAGATTCATAAAGCAAGTTCTTAGAGACATACAAAGACACTTAGACTCCCACACAATAATAGTAGGAGACTTTAACACCCCACCATCAATATTAAACAGATCAATGAGACAGAAAATTAACAAGGATATTCAAGATTTGAACTCAGCTCTGGACAAAGCAGATCTAACAGACATCTACAGAACTCTCCACCACAAATCAACAGAATATGCATTCTTCTCATCACCACATCACACTTATTTTAAAAGTGACCACATAATTGGAAGTAAAATACTCCTCAGCAAATACAAAAGAACGGACATCATAACGAACAGTCTCTCAGACCACAGTGCAATCAAATTGGAATTCAGGATTAAGAAACTCACTCAAAACCGCAGACAACTACATGGAAACTGAACAACCTGCTCCTGAATGATTACTGGGTAAATAATGAAATTAAGGCAGAATAAATAAGTTCTTTGAAACCAATGAGGGCAAAGACACAATGTACCAGAATCTCTGGGACATAGCTACAGCAATGTTTAGAGGGAAATTTATAGCACTAAATGCCCACAGGAGAAAGTGGGAAAGATCTAAAACTGACACCCTAACATCACAATTAAAAGAACTAGAAAGCAAGAGCAAACAAATTCAAAAGCTAGCAGAAGACAAGAAATAACGAAGATCAGAGTAGAATTGAAGGACATAGAGACACAAAAAACCCTTCAAAAAATTGATGAATCCAGGAGCTGATTTCTTTAAAAGATTAATGAAATAGATAGACTGTTACCCAGACTAATAAGAAAAGAGAGAAGAATCAAATAGACTCAATAAAAATGATAAAGGGAATATGACCACTGATCCCACAGAAATACAAACTACCATCAAAGAATACTATAAACACCTCTACGCAAATAAACTAGAAAATCTCAAAGAAATGGATACATTCCTGAACACATATACCCTCCCAAGACTAAACCAGGAAGAAGTTGAATCCCTGAATAGACCAATAACAAGTTTTGAAATTGAGTCAGTAATTAATAGCCTACCAACCATAAAAAGACAAGGACCAGATGGATTCACAGCTGAATTCTACCAGTGGTACAAAGAGGAATGGATACCATTCCTTCTGAAACTATTCCAAACAATAGAAAAACAGGGACTCCTCCCTAACTCATTTTATGAGACCAGCATCATCCTGATAACAAAACCTGGCAGAGACACAAGAACAAAAGAAAATTTCAGGCTGATATCCCTGATGAATATTAACACAAAAATCCTCAATAAAATACTGGCAAACTAAGTCCAGCAGCACATCAAAAAGCTTATCCACCATGATCAAGTCGGCTTCATCCCTGGGATTCAAGGATGATTCAACATATACAAAACAGTAAGCATAATCCATCACATAAACAGAACCAATGACAAAAACCACATGATTATCTCAATAGATGCAGAAAAGGCCTTTGATAAAATTCAACACCCCTTCATGCTAAAAATTCTCAATAAACTAGATATTGATGGAATGTATCTCAAAATAATAAGAGCTATTTATGACAAACCCACAGTCAATATCATACTGAATGGGCAAAAGCTGGAAGCATTCCCTTTGAAAACTGGCACGAGACAAGTATGCCCTCTCTCAGCACTCCTATTCAACATCGTATTGGAAGTTCTGGCCAGGGCAATCAGGCAAGAGAAAGAAATAAGGGGTATTCAAATAGGAAGACAGGAAGTCAAATTGTCTCTGTTTGCAGATGACATGATTGTATAATTAGAAAACTCTGTCATCTCAGCCCCAAATCTCCTTAAGCTGATAAGCAACTTCAGCAAAGTCTCAGGATACAAAATCAATTGGCAAAAATCACAAGCATTCCTACACACCAATAATAGACAAACAGGGAGCCAAACCATGAGTTCACTCTCATTCACAATTGCCTCAAAGAGAATAAAATACTGAGGAATATAACTTACAAGGACCTCTTCAAGGAGAACTACAAACCACTGCTCAAGGAAATAAGAGAGGATACAAACAAATGGAAAAACATTCCATGCTCATGGGTAGGAAGAATCATTATCATCAAAACGCCCATACAGCCCAAAGTAATTGATAGATTCAATGCTATCCCTATCAAGCTACCATTGACTTTCTTCACAGAATTAGAAAAAAGTACTTTAAATTTCATATGGAACCAAAAAAGAGCTGTATAGCCAAGATAATCCTAAGCAAAAAGAACAACACTAGAGGCATCATGTTACCTGACTTCAAACTATACTACAAGGCTACAGTAACCAAAACAGCATGGTACTAGTACCAAAACAGATATATAGACCAATGGAACAGAACAGAGGCCTCAGAAATAACGTCACACATCTACAACCATCTGATCTTTGACAAACCTGACAAAAACAAGCAATGGGGAAACAATTCCCTATTTGATAAATGGTGTTGGGAAACGGGGCTAGCCATATGCAGAAAACTGAAACTAGTCTCCTTCCTTATACTTTATACAAAAATTAACTCAAAATGGATTAAAGACTTAAACATAAGACCTAAAACCATAAAAACCCTAGAAGAAAACCTAGGCAGTACTGTTCAGGACGTAGGCATGGGCAAAGACTTCATGACTAATCACCAAAAGCAACTACAATGAAAGCCAGAATTGACAAATGGGGTCTAATTAAACTAAGAGTTTCTTCACAGCAAAAGAAATTATCATCAGAGTGAAAAGGCAACCCACAGAATGGGAGAAAAATTTTGCAATCAATCCATCTAACAAAGGGCTAATATCAAGAATCTACAAGTAACTTAAACAAATTTACAGGTAAAAAACAACCCCATCAAAAAGTGGGAGAAGGATATGAACAGAGACTTTCAAAAGAAGACATTTATGTGGCCAAGAAACACATGAAAGAAAGCTCATCATCACTGGCCATTAGGGAAATGCCAGTCAAAACCACAATAAGATACCATCTCAGTCCAGTTAGAATGGTGATCATTAAAAAGTCAGGAAACAACAGATGCTGGAGAGGATGTGGAGAAGTAGGAATGCTTTTACACTGTTGGTGGGACTGTAAACTAGTTCAACCATTGTGGAAGACAGTGTGGTGATTCTTCAAAACTAGAAATACCATTTGACCCAGCGATCCCATTACTGGGTATGTACCCAAAGGATTATAAATCATGCTACTATAAAGACACGTGCACATGAGGTATGTTTATTGTGACATTATTCCCAATAACAAAGACTTGGAACCAACCCAAATGCCCATCAGTGATAGACTGGATAAAGAAAATGTGGCAGGCCTGGCATGGTGGCTCACACCTGTAATCCCAGCACTTTGGGAGGTTGAGGCTGGTGGATCATGAGGTCAGAAGATCGAGACCATCCTGGCTAACACAGTGAAACTGCGTCTCTACTAAAAATACAAAAAATTAGCCGGGCATGGAGGCAAGCGCCGGTAGTCCCAGCTACTCGGGATGCTGAGGCAGGAGAATGGCATGAACCCAGGAGGCGGAGCTTGCAGGGAGCCAAGATTGTGTCACTGCACTCCAGTCTGGAGAATGGAACGAGACTCTGTCTCGAAGACAATGTGGCACATATACACCATGGAATACTATGCAACCATAAAAAAGGATCCGTTCATGTCCTTTTCAGGGGATATGGATGAAGCTGGAAACCATTATTCTTAGCAAACTATCACGAGAACAGAAAACCAAACACCACATGTTCTCACTTATAAGTGGGAGCTAAACAAGGAGAACACATGGGCACAGGGAAGGGAATATCACACACTGGGGCCTGTCAGGGGTTGGGGGTCAAGAGGAGGGACAGCATTAGGAGAAATACCTAATGTAGATGACGGGTTGATGGGTGCAGCAAACCACCATGGCACATGTATACCTATGTGGCAAAGCTGCGTGTTCTGCACATGTGTCTCAGAACTTAAAGTATAATAAAGAAAAAGAAAAGAAAGTAGGCTTGCTAAACAAAGGAGCTCCAAGTAGGGTTATTTCTTTTCTTTCAGTGCAAACAAAGCAGATATTTTATAAGAAAGTATTCAGTGACCTTTGGCCAAGTTTCTTCAGAACATTGATGATAATCTCAGTGTACTCCTTTCCTGTAAGAAGGACAGATCACTACATGGCTTAAGCCATGTATAAAGAGGTATTTCCCGACATCTTCTACAGAAACACATTGAGAGGGCACCAAGATACTATAGCCAGGGAAATTAGGAGTTGGGAGTGTGATAGAACTCATCATAATATCCATCACTTTAACTTCATTACTACCCTCAATTTTATGAGGCAAGACTCAGAGACTTTCAGGCTAAATGAACATACTTAAGCAAAATTAAGTCCAAGTCTCTTAAAACAGATGAATCTTCACCACTTCTCCATAGAATTCTGCCAGGATGAGTTGAAACTGATTGTGTACAGGCGCCATTCTTGAGATGGAGGCAGCAGCTGCGACATGACAGGATGACTCTAAGAACTCTTTGGGTGGTAATTTTAGTCAGATTCCTCAAACCAATCCTCCCCATGGTAGCACAATCAGCAGAGGCCCAAAAGCATCAGGTATTTAGCTACTATAGAGTACATGGGTCTATTGATTACTGTGATCAAAAAGTAAGATCAAAAGGAATCTCAGGACTGCTCTGATGTTATAATTGTTGTCCTGGTGTAGTACATAAAAGCTAGCCAATGCCATATCTGAAGAAATGTAAAACAAGTCTGACTTGCGCAGCATGCTTAGGGGGTGAGACATATTAGTTACTTAAACTATCTCATGGTTCCACAAATATGGTCTGTGGATAATCACTTTTTGGAGGGACTAAATGTAATAATTAACATTACAGAAGCATAATAAATTTGCTTTTCTCTCTTTTTGATTATTCAGGAGACACTTCTGATCTTGTATTTTTTCTGTGTTCAATAACCTCTATTTTGTATTTCTATAGAAGAAAAATATGGCTTTTTCAATGTTTTAGGGGCACTTTTTGCATTAGATAAGGCCTTAAAGGGGGAAATGGGACACATTAACTACTATGATTTATTTATTTTGAGCCTCCTTCATCATTCCAGTCCCTAAAGACTAATCAACAGAAACCACTTGATTTTAACATCTGGCAGCATACTTTCTACAGCTTCTTTGAAGAACTCAGACAATTACCCTAAAATCATATTTAAAATCATATTCGCTTTAAAGAGAAAATGAAGTGTGGTTTAAAATTTTGAAATATCTAGATACTTACCTCATATTTTGCTCTGAATTTCCATGGACAAAGCTAAAGGAATTGTATAAGAGCTTCAAAAGTTAAAAATATGAGATTTACCTATTTCTGTGGTGCCTGTCTCCATGGTTCCCCGTTAAAAGGACACATGCATCACCCAGAAGGTCTTTTACCTCTTATTTTTGCCAGTGGTGGTAAATAAGCTTCATACAATTTAAATTAGACATCTTGTTTGAATCTCATATTTCAAAACAATTATTTCTTCATACTGTGCCCCTTGAGAAATAGGAACATTATTCTATTCACGACATATGCTTATTTCTAAACCACTGATTCACAATGGCCCATCTCATTTCTTCTCCTGCCCACAATAATGTGTATAAATTACATCAAAGGCAGCATATAACAGTGATTATAAATCAACATATAATAGTGATAGAAATATCATCCCTTTAAAGAATAGCACTCATTTAAGAGTTCTTATTTTACCACTGATTAATTTTTTTGCCATTAAATCAAAAACCCATCTTTCACTTCAACTGTACATATGTGTTTTGAGCTATGGTTAGTCATATGTGTGAAAGTAAACATTGAACAGTGAAAATACAGGGAGACAACACATTAACATTACAAAAACTTTCAGTAGAATGAATCAAAAGAAAATGATAGTAATAACAATAATAACAGTACTATTGCTACAGAAGATGGACCAATTAATTTTATTTAAAGCTAGAATCAGGACAAATTCTAGATCTACTGTGTTATTATAATAGTCCTGAAGTAAAATAAAAGTAAAAGTAAAATAAAAGTTTGCACAAAAGCACTTACTAAGCACTAGGCACTATTTTAAGAGCTTTGCACATATTACCTTATTTAATCTTGATATATACGCTATGGAATAGGTTGCTAGTTCCATTTTTTCCACAGGAGGAAAATGAGGCTCAGCAATATTAAGGAATTTGCCCAAAGTTACACAGCTAGTACATGTTGGAGAGTGAACATTAACAGAAGCTCTCTGGCTCCAGATTCTGTGTGTTTTGTTTTGTTTTGAGATGGAATCTCACTCTGTCACACAGACTGGAGTGCAGTGGTGCGATCTTGGTTCACTGCAACCTCTGCCTCCCAGGTTCAAGTGATTCTTGAGCCTCAGCTTCCTGAGTAGCTGGGGAGTAGCCTCCTGAGCTGAGTAGCACAGACTCGAGCTCAGAGTTCAACACCAACCTGGGCAACGTGGTGAAACCCCCATCTCTCCTCAAAATACAAAAATTAGCACAGCCACCCCTGGCTAATTTTTGTATTTTGGGGAGAGATGGGGTTTCACCACGTTGCCCAGGCTGGTCTTGAGCTCCTGAACTCAAGGGATCCACCCACCTCAGCCTCCCAAAGTGCTTGGATTACAAGGGTGAGCCACTGCACCCAGTCCAGGTTCTGTGTATTTAATCACCATGCTGCTGCAATGCAGGATAATCATGGTGCAATTAACAAGGGGAAAAAGAAGGTAAAAATAAAAATCAGTGGCAGAAAATTGATCCATGCCTGAAGTATATTTCTTACGGTACTTTTAGTCACTTCCCCCTTCCCCTGACAACGGTTATTCTAGGCCCCACCCATATTTTCAGCCACTGATTTTCCTCAATTTGTTCTTGCTTCTTCTTATGCTTAGTTCTTCACATCCCAACAAAGTTCATCTCAGAGAAATCAAACTATCTCAAATAATTGTCTTCCAGACACAGCCAGTGAGACACATTGTGGTCGATCAAAAGAAAAATAAATGTTTAAATTTTTGATTATATTTTCAGGGAAACTGGAGCTTGTAATATTTGGGAAAAAAAAGATCGGTCATTTTTTTCTCATCTGAAAATCATGCAGGGTTCTTTGTAATTTTAATGAGGTGAAGGATCAGCTAAGAAAGTCCCTCACGTGGGTGAGCTTACAATTTATTGTCCTAAGTGGTACACTTTGTGTGTAATAGGCTGTCCTATTAAGAATTATGCTGGAACAACAGACATAAAATGGGACTTTGTTGGACAAGCTGAGATATCAGATTATCTGGACTTCGGAGGTTGAAGAGAGGCAGGAAGAAGTTTGAAGTAAGGGAAAATATGTGACTTTCTCCTGATGTTGGAGACCTTTCCATCTATATTAGATATGCTTGCATTGGCTTTCAGATTTGTTAATTACCAAGGCTCGTAATTTCTAAATGTATTTATTATTGTTGCTATTATCATTTCATTGATAGAGAAATTACTGTAGGACTGGCAGTGTGCTGAGGACTTAATTTGTATTGTTGTCATTTATACCTCACAATAATCTCATAAGGTAGGTACTATGGTTATAGTTATTTTGGAAATGAAACTTAAAAGAAAAGTGATTTGGCCAAGGTCACACAGCTTGTAAATGGCAGAACCAAGACTTGCATAATAACACCCTTGATTATAAGCACAAAACCCATTGTATTATATGCATCTCAAAGTATTTGGCCCTAGAATACCTTTAAAAATATAACATATTGATTTTCTCCACCAAGAGCTTCTGATATATAATTTGCCTTAAAGTATACTCCAACTATTGTCTCATAGGTAAATGTATTACTATAAGAGAAAATATTTGGCATTTATATGACTAAAATAGTAAAATATTGACTAAAATTGCAAACACATATTGAAATAAAAAGACAGGCTACATGATAAGTGATGATTCACAGATAACATGTTCTGGAGTGATTGACCCCCAAATGCTGACTTACTTACATGTATTCCTTTCTTAAAGTCAAACTATTCCATAAAGCTAAGAATTATATAAAGGTGGTTATATATAATACCTAGTATGGTCTAAATGTTTGTGTCTCTCAGAAGTTCATATGCTAAAATCTAACCCCCAATCTCTTGGTATTAGAAAGCAGGCCATTTGAGTGGTAACTAGGTCATGAGAGTGGAATCCTTATAAAGGGGATTAGAGCCCTTATCAAAGAAGCCCAAGGGAACTGCCTGCCCTTCCACGACGTGAGGACACAGCAAGAAGGCACCATCTTGAAACACAGACAGCAAACCCTCAGCAGACAATGAATCTGCTGGTGCCTCAACTGTGAGCAATAAACTTCTGTCGTTTATAAATTACCCAGTCTAGGGTACTTTGCAACAGGAACAGACTTATACGGGGCTTCCTATGTATGAGGCATTGTTCTAAGTCCTATACTTAAATTAATTTCATCTACCCTTATAGCCAACCTGAGATTAAAAAAAATGTAAAAAGCCCTCATAATCCTCATTTGTAGATGAGGAAGCTCATGTACAAAGATGTGAAATAACCCACCAAAGCTAGTGAGTAAGAGAGCCAAGATTCAGACGCAGGCCATCTGGGTCCAAATCAGTACTGGAAATGACTATTTCACACAGGCTTGTGAACAGCATTTTTCATATGCTTGTTCTGTGTGCATATCAGCAGACATCATAGATATGAGATACTTGTTAAAAATTTTCTAAAATACATTTTTGTTCCATTTAATTTGGTTTCCAAGATACCTATGAACATTTCTTAAAATGTGTGGAATGTAAAAGTGGGTGTCATGTGTGAGAGGTATGAAGATGAGTAGAGCTTTTCCCAGTGATACATAAGATGAGACCAAGAATGAGAGTCTGAACTTCATATGTAAGCAAATAAAAGATTTTTAAAAATTCAAATGCATAAATAAGCATGTGATTCCCTCTAGGCCCATAATACATATTGTGCCACTGCCAAGTGAGTTTTCAATCTGAGCTTTGCTTTGTTGTTCTTGTTTCTAGTGGTATTCTTCCTTGTGTTTTATGTGACTGGCTTTGGTTGCCTTGATTCAATTACCTGGATCCTTTCTTAAAGTGTGATTTGTGGAGCAGCAGCAGCATTTCCTGAGTACTTAATAGAAATGCAGCCGGGCATGGTGGCTCACGGCTGTAATCCCAGCATTTTGGCCGAGGTGGGTGGATCACTTGAGGCCAGGAGTTTGAGACCAGCCTGGCCAACATGGCAAAACCCAGTCTCTGATAAAAATAAAAAATCAGCTGTGCATGGTGATGCATGCCTGTAGTCATGCTTGTAGTCCCAGCTACGTAGAAGGCTAAGGCAGGAGACTCGCTTGAACCCAGAAGGAAGAGGTTGCAGTGAACCGAGATTTCATCACTGCACTCCAGCCTGGGTGACAGAGTGAGACTCTGAAAAATAAAAACAAAAAAACCAGGAAGGAAAGAAGGAAGGGAGGGAGAGAGGGAGAGAGAGAGAGAGAGAGGGAGGAAGGAAGGAAGGGAGGGAGGGAGGAAGGAAGGAGGAAGGAAGGAAAGAAGGAAAGAAGGAAGGAAGGCGAGAGAAAGAGAAAGAAAGAGAAAAGAAAGGAAGGAAGAAAGGAAGGAAAGAAGGAAGGAAGGAAGGAAGGAAGGAAGGAAGGAAGGAAGGAGGGAGGGAGGAAAGGAAGGAAGGAAGGAGAGAAAGAGAGAAAGGAAAGGAAAGGAAAGGAAAGGAAGGAAGAAAGAGAGAGAAAGAAA
>NW_012115322.1:2857850-2869344 GCF_000951035.1 Colobus angolensis palliatus | reverse complement strand
AAAGAAAGAAAGAAAGAAAGAAAGAAAGAAAGAAAGAAAGAAAGAAAGAAAGAAAGAAAGAAAGAGAAAAGAAAGGAAGGAAGGAAGGAAGGAAGGAAAGAGAATCACAGGTCCCACCCCACAGCTCCTACTGACTTGTGTGAGCCCTGTTCTACAAAACCATGCTAAAATCCTTCACTAAGGAGAAACTGTCTCATTTTAATATTTTTGAACCATTATAATCAAATAGAGGAAAGGTCAAACCAAGTCCTCTCTCTGTAGTGGGAGCAGGAAATATGGCTAGATGAGGAAGAATAAACAATGCTCTGTTTCTTGCCTGCTCTTCCACCAGAGGAAGATTTCCCCTACTGCCACCCACACACACAGTCAACTCATCATACACGTACACAACCACGTAGAGTAGTGCAATCTATAATGTTTGTCATGCAGGGCAGGTTCTTCACTCAGGAGAGAATTCAAGAGTGAGCCAGTGGCTGAAGAAAGCAGCTTTTTTAAGGCATGGGCGGTGTTGCAGCTCTGTGACTGCTTCTGCAGAGCAGGGTTACCTCATAGGCAGTGCACTGAGAGGAGCAGCATTACAACATTTCCAGTCATAAACCCACTTTAAATGACATTCTAATTAAGGGATGGGTTATTCAGAAATAGCTAGAAAATGAGTGGTAGCTTCCAGGTGTTGCCATGGCAGACGGCAGTAACTTTCATGCACAGCCGTGGCACTAGTAAACTGTCATGGCACGGGTGATAGTGTCTTAGGGTGATGGGCAGCGAGAGGTGCTTTGGGACCCTCTTCCAAGTTTTGGCCAGTCTTCAGTCTGGTCCTGAAACTAGTCCTGCCTGCCTCCTACCTCACCTGTATCCAGAACAGTGCAATAGAGGACACTGAATCTCAGAACAGGAGCCTGCAATTCTGTTAGTAAAAGGAGTTTTGTTTGTTTACCCAATTAACCTATAGTAAGAAACTTGTGGACAGCAAACCTTTACCCTGTACCTACTATGTGTAAAGTGCAGAAAGAATATCTAACTGATAGAGGTGTTGTGAAGATTAAACTGGATATCTGCTAACTGTATAGCCCAGTGTCTGAAACAGTAGGTCACATGTCCCAAAGGATTCAAAAGAGGAGAGTGTAGTGGGTATAAAGTTATTGAGTGTCTACTATATGCTTCCTATATGCAGTATCCTTAAATCTTCATAATTAGTTGACGAAGCCTTTATGTCCACTTAACAGATTAGGAAACTGAGGCACTGAAAGGTAAATATAATTGCCCACAGTCTCACAGTAAGTTGAGGTGCCCAGTTTCAACTTCGGTTGGCTCTCTGTCTTTACCCAGTGCTCCAGCTATCACCCAAAACTAGAGGGGTACAAGAAAGTAGGCAGCAGGGGCCGGCGCAGTAACTCACACCTGTAATCCCAGCACTTTGGGAGTCTGAGGCAGGTGGATCACGAGGTCAGGAGATGTAGACCACCCTGGCTAACACAGTGAAACCCCGTCTCTACTAAAAATACAAAAATCAGCCGAGCGTGGTGGTGGGTGCCTGTAGTTCCAGCTACTTGGGAGGCTGAGGCAGGAGAATCGCTTGAACCCAGCAGGTGGAGGTTGCAGTGAGCTGAGATAGCACCACTGCACTCCAACCTGGGTGACAGAGTGAGACTCTTTCAAAAAACAACAACAACAACAACAAAAAAGCAGCAGGTCTCATCAAAATAGAATATCTCTGTTTTATCTTTCTGTTTTGCTTTAACTTAATGACAAATTTTTCTAAGGTGTACTTCTGGTAAATCATTTACTATAGACAGAGTCTTCTACTTAAATGAACAGAAAATAAGTAAAAGGCCATATTTTTGCCATGACGGAGTTTACAGTTTATCTGAGCAGAAAAGGTAAATCCAAATGTAAAAGCAAAGAAGAATTAGACTTGAGCCAGGTCCTTGACTATTAGCACGGAGAGATTCAGAAAACAGGTCATCTGAGTTGTTGTGTTCATCTGTGAACTCTTTGAAATAAAGTGGGCATTGAGATAAGATCTAGAAAGATTTCTTATTCAGGGGTAAGCATCATTGAGTTGATATTGAGTTAGTATCCTAGAACTTTATTCCCATACTTTTGAGAGGCTTGTTTCTTTTATTTGTGCTTCCAAGTAAGCATACATTTGGGCAAGGATTTCATGGCTAAAATATTTGAAAATAATTATTTTAATTTCATTTTTAATAAAGTAGGCTGCTAAGGTGATAGATGGGGGCAAGGTGGTGCTTGCAGCAGGTGGAGAGAAAATGGGGTGCTGAAACGGTGTAGAGAAGATGCCATAGGGAAACCTAATTCCCTTCAAAGTGTGACCTAGGTAGGACTGGCCATGATCAGCATTAAGAATGTGGGTCACTCGGTCACAAATATGGAAAATTCAAAATGACAGACTTTTCTAAGTAGAATGTTCATTAAGAAAATTGTTTGGGGCTGGGTACAGTGGCTCACGCCTGTAATCCCAGCAGTTTGGGAGGCTGAGGCAGGTGGATCACCTGAGGCCAGGAGTTCGAGACCAGCCTGGCCAATATGGCAAAACCCTGTCTCTATTAAAAATACAAAAAAAAAAAAAATTAGCCAGGGGTGGTAGCGGGCCCCTGTAAACTCAGCTACTTGGGAGGCTGAGGCAGGATAATTGCGTGAACCCAGGAGGTGGAGACTGCAGTGAGCAGACATCGTGCTGCTGCACTCCAGCCTGGGTGACAAGAGCAAGACTCTTATCTCAAAAGAAAAAGGAAAAAAGCAAATTGTTCGTGCAAGAGTGTTGGATCCTTTTAGCTAAATTCAAACTCTGTCCCAGCTGACTTGTCTTCTGCCATCAGGTCCTTTGTGGTGTTGGCGGCCTCACATTGAGCATGTTTGAAATGTCACCAGAGCAGTTCCTTCTGCTGAGTCTTGAGGACAATTAGCCATTGTCATTACCTATAGGTGTCAGTGGTACAGTCAGAAGATTTCACATTGCCTGGATGCCTGAAGAATATGTACCTGGAGGAACTGCTAGTATGGCTGCATTTAGCTCTGTTTGGAGACCGTTAGAACTTAGAACCTTCAAAGTGTCACTCCTGAAAAGGAAAAAAATAAGCATAGACAAGGGATTTCAGAGAAAAGCTACTGAAAAGGCACTGCAGTTAATTGAAATGGTGGTGCACCTGCTTGTGATGTCAAGGAAGTTACTTAACTCTATTCATGCAACACATCTTTATCTTGTACCTACTATGTGAAAAGTGTGGAAAGAATAGGATTGCTGTGAAGATTAAATTGGATAATATTTGTTAACTGTATAGCCCAGTGTTTGAAACAGTAGTTGCTCAGCAAATGGTAACTGAGATTAATGGCAATAATCAAAGGTACACTTCCGTATTTTCATTACTAAGCACAATCCATATTTAAATTGAAATAATTGTAGAATACCTACATGCAAAGGTATAGTCCACACAATTCCCACTTCTAACAGAAAAGACAGGTCAAGTCTCCTTTTCCAGACTTGTAAGAACCAATTTAAATTTTTCAGTATACTGGAATTTTGAAGAATTAAATATTGTTCCAATAATAATAATATTATTATATTTTTATGTAGCTTAAAAAAACATTTTCACATTCATTAACTCTAAATGAATTATTGCCAGTAGGCTTGGAAATCTCCCTGTTTCATAGAGATTTTGGTATGTCAAATTTTTCTTAAATGAATTTGGCCTGGATCAGAAAGTGAGGTAAAACAATTAAAATATCCAATTTGGGAGAATTCTTGGTAGGTTTCCAGCATGTCGTTCATTTTTATAATCAAGCTGTTATATGATCTTTTTTTTCATTATGCATGAGCAAATAGACTCCACTACAGTCAATTTGAAGCAATTATTATCTCTGGCATGATATAATCAAAAGGCTACTGCTATTTGTTGAAGGATTCTTTGTTTGCCAAGATTATTAATCAAGTTATGCCAGGAGCACATACAGTGCTGCTTGGCACTCAGCAGCTGGCCCAAGCAACAGGAAAATAAATCAGAATTCTTGATGCTTGTATTTTTTAATATTCCTGCCAGTGTGTGTACTGGAGAACATTTCACATTAAATAGCACTAATTGCCTTAATTGGCTTATGGCTAAGAGGCCCACTGTAGTGCTGGTGTGTAGTCAAAGTCATTGGGTTTCCCGGGAGCACTTAGATTCTTACTTAGATTTTCAGAGATTCAGGTATGACACACAGAGCAAGACAGTTGCAGTGCATGTATGACCCTGGTGTCTTGTAGAATAGTGGGGTGTGGTAAGAAATCCCCTCTGATTAGCCTGGGGTGACAGCTCTTCACACAATCATTCATAGTAAACAACTCTTTATAGAGAATACATGAAAGTTTATCAGTCAGTCTTCACTAACTCTCAGAACAATCCATGAGCAAGCAAGAGTTCTCACTTGCTTGGAGGGCAGCTGTATTTGCAACTGGCAGAACTCAGCTTTGCTTTTAGGTGTCTAACAACAAGTGTAATAACAATGGCAACATTTAAATTGCCTTCCTATTTTATCATGTCCCAAATACGTAAATCTTGATCCTGTCTTCACTGCCATTGGGTGTTTTCATTTTATTTTTAGTGAGGTACGTCATCCCAAAGGGCAGCCTTGTGGCTGAGTGAAAATGTGCCCAAGGACTGTTCAGCAGACTCAAGAGAGTATAGCCACCCCTGCCTCCATTAGCTCCTTTGTCAGATTGCAAATGCTAGAAGTTCTGCAGAAACGGCTTCACCCCTTTAAAATGCAAATGGCCCCCACCCATGCACACACAAAATGCCCATGTAAACTTTCATACATTCACATCTTAATATGCTTGAGTTTAAAATGCTGTAAAGGGACATGAGGTAAACATTCTAAAGGAGCTCCTAACAAAAAGATATAACGGACAGGTATAAATAAGGAAGAGAGCTCAAGATGGGAGTCATTCCCCAAAGCCATTACACTCCACTGTTCTCAGGTAGTGAAAGTGTGATTTACTCATTTATGGAATTAAACACAAAAAAGCAACTTCTTATTATGCCTACACATTTAAGGAATAACTTCACTGCTAAGTGGTATTGAAATCACATGTGGCTAAGGAGGAGCAAAAGTATTCGAATAACAAGATTTGCCATTTGTAGCTGGAAATTAAGCTGAAATTTCAATTCAGGAAGCATTAGAGTCACATCTTATCAAAAGGGGAAAACTCACCATTTGGGGCATATTTGGTAGGTGGAGAAAATTTTGAGCCTAAAAGTCACGACTGCGATATGCCAAGTGCTCGATACACGCTCGCTGGAGTAATCGATGCCACCTCACTGTTTGAAGGACCTGGGGTTCTGGCTCTCCACAGATGAGGAGGTGGGTTTCAGTCTTATTCCTACCCCTGTGTGCCCTTAGAGGGGTCACTTTAGGGAGGGTTCAAGTCTTTTATTGTCTATCTGCCCTGGGAAGGGCCCCATAGCACACAAGAGTAGCTAGGTAAAGATGACTCTAATTTGGAAGTTTTCACTAACATGAGAACGGGTAGAAAGGAAAAATGAAGCCACAAAACCCCTTAAGTGATAGAGCAGTTCAGTCTGTTTCTCCTTTTCTCTGATGTTATTATATCTGAAATGTATAATCACTTCTCATCCATACTTGTGAGCAATTAAGAGCATCTGCCAAGAAAGGAAAAACTGAAAGTGAGTAATGGAATTGATGGCAAAGCAGGGAGTTGTTCGTGTTTTTTAAGCTGTAGGTTTATTAGGAACACATTCTTAATGATTAAAAGCAGTGGTTATTTTCATCTCATGTTCAAGTTTTAACCTATTAAAAGTAAAACATAGGTAGACCTATTTTTTTCTATCCCAGATAAAAGGCCTCCTCATTACAGTTTTCAATATCAATCTGTTTGAAAACTAGCACAAAATAAATGCATTCTGAAGAAAACTATTTCTTAAGTAATCCCATTACATTTCTACTTCTTTGGATGCTCTGGTAAGTAGAATATCCTTACAAAATGTAAATGTATTCAGATTTCTCTTCTTTCAACAAAAGTCTATTAGGCAGTCACTATCTGCCAGGTGTTGATCTGGACTCTCAGGATATAAAGAAAATTAAATCGATGACCTGTCTCTGGGTGGCTCCTTGTTTATTATGAAAGATCTAATATGTTAAGATGCTTTTGGTTGCAAGCTGCATCTGTAGCTGTCTTCAAGAGTGAGGAAGGGCATTGAGATATATTACAGAAAAGCCTGACATAAGGCTGTTCACAGGGAGCGAATCCAGTGGTCATAATGTCATCAAGAATTCAGGTCCTTTCAGACATTCAGCTCTGTACAACCCATGGTATGCCCATTTCATCTTGTGGCTGCTTCTCCTAAGCTCAAGGATGTCTGCTGGTAGCATCTATATTTACTTGCAGTGGAAGAGACAAATAGCTTCCTTTGGCTCTTAAGAATCATGAAATTCCTTGCCCAAATAGTAAACCATCTTTTATGGATTTCAATAGCTCAAATTGGTTCAGACCTACAATATCTCTGAACCATTATCTGGTAAGGGGCTGAGGTTGCCATCATTGGCTTAGCCTAATCAGGGTCTAGAGACCCACTAGAATTCCCCAAAGCATATTGGCTGTTCAGAGAAGGGTTCTATCAGGCAAGAGGAGGGAAATGGTTCTGGGCTATAATGTTTCCCTCTTTATCTTTTGTAACACTAAAAGCTATTTCAGTAAAGTAGGACTTGACCAGCTGATGATATTGAGAGGTGACAACATGCTAGCAGCCCTCGATGTCTGCGTTTCCTTGACCTCAGCATCCACTCTGGCTGCGCTTGAGGAGCCCTTCAGCCTGCCCCTGCACTGTGGGAGTCCCTGTCTGGGCTGGCCAAGGTTGGAGCCAGCTCCCTCTGCTTGTGGGGAGGTGTGGAGGGAGAGGCACCCGCGGGAACCAGGGTTGTGCGTACTACTCCTAGGCCAGCGCGAGTTCCAGGTGGGCGTGGGCTTGATGGGGCCCCCCACACCCTGCGCAGTGAAGGGCTTAGCAACCGGGCCAGCAGCTGCAGAGAGTGCACAGGGTCCTCAAGCAGTGCCGGCCTGCCTGTGTTGCGCTCGAATTCTCGCCAGGCCTCAGTTGCCTCCCCTCGGGTTAGGGCTCAGGACCTGCAGCCAGCCATGCCCCAGCCCTGCCTTGGGCTCCTGCTGGGCCCGAACCTTCCTGGTGAGCGCCGCCCCCTGCTCCGGGGTGCCTGGTCCCATCAACTGCCCAAGGGCTGAGAAGATCACCCACCCAAGGGCTGAGAAGTGCTGGCGCACAGCACAGGACTAACGGGCAGCTCCGCCTGCGCCCGGGTGCAGGATCCACTAGGTGAAGCCAGCTGGGCTCCTGAGTCTAGTGGGGACTTGGAGAACCTATATGTCTAGCTAAGGGATTGTAAATACACCAATAAACTCTCTGTGTCTAGCTCAAGGTTTGTAAACGCACCAATCAGCACCCTGTGTCTAGCTCAAGTTTTGTAAATACACCAATCAGTACTCTGTATCTAGCTAATCTAGTGGGCACTTGGAGAACTTCTCTGTCTAGTACTCTGTGTCTAGCTCAGGGATTGTAAATGCACCAATCAGCACTCTGTCAAAACGGACCAATCAGCTCTGTGTAAAATGGACCAATCAGTTCTCTGTAAAATGGACCAATCAGCAGAATGTGGGTAGGGTCAGATAAGGGAATAAAAGCAGGCTGCCCGAGCCAGCGGTGAGTGACAACCTGTTAGAATGGCTGTCCGTCTTGTGGAAACTTTTGTTGTTTTGCTTTTTTGGGCATAATTTTTTTTTTGTCTTTCTTTTTTTTTTTGTTGCGTCCATGGCGTTTTTATGAGCTGTAACACTCACCACAAAGGTCTGCAGCTTCAAGTCTGAAGCCAGCGATACCACGAACCCACCTGGAGGAAGGAACAACTTCAGGCCTACTGCTTTTAAGAGCTGTAACACCCACCGTGGAGATGTGAAACTTTACTGTTGAAGCCAGTGAGACCACAAGTCCACCAGAAGGAAGAAATTCCAGACACAACTGAACGTCTGAAGGAACAAACTCCGGACACCATCCTTAAGAACTGTAGCACTCACCCGGAGGGTCCGCGGCTTTGTTCTTCAAGTAAGCAGAGAAAGAATCCAGGGATTCTGGACACAATATGATTTGTGAAGGATGCATTTTCTCCTAGGTCAATGGTTCTCAAACTTGAGAACCTGGAGGGATTTTTAAGACACACTTTTGTTATTGTCAGGCTCTACCCCAGAGTTTGCTGATTAAAGAGGTCTGAGGTAGAGCCTTGGAATTTGTTTCTAACAATTGCGGAAATTCTGGTGATGGGTTTGAAAAGCACTGTCTTTAAGATGTTGCGTGTAACAAAAAATTGGCAACCTTTGATTGGCTAAGATTACTGTGAGAGTTGGACAAACCTTACTTTAGATTTTAGAAACATTTCTTTTTGTGAGTCAGTTTTTCATTTAGTTTAGCGTTCAGATGCCTGATTAGCCTTGAAGACATACTTTCCTGTTTAAGACATGCCGTTGTCAAGTTACACAAGAAAGACCTCAAATATCTTGAAAGTTATTGCTACTATTAGTCTGTCTTCAGAATTATCTTTTAAGTGTACATGTGAGATGTAAACTTTATTATAGCCAAATTTTAAGAAAGTTGCAGTTCACGTTTTTGCAATTGTGAGGTATCTATTGTGTAAATTGAGCTGTTCTATTCAAGGGAAAGTATATTACTGAAAATATTGGAAAACTAAATTGTTTGGGATATAAAAAGATGATGCATAGACTCTCCATGCTGGAAACAGTCTGTTGACACCAAATGCAGTAATTTAAATCATCTCTTTAGTCCAGTTTTAATAATAGACGTTTGTTTAAGCAGTAAGATTGGAGATCCCTGTCGCTGGAAACTTGCTACATTTTTGAAGACAATTTGAGTTGGCACTATGGTCAGGTACTATTCTGAGAAGTGTATCAGTTTCATTAATAAATTTTTTTTTTTTTTTGAGACGGAGTCTGGCTCCGTCACCCAGGCTGCAATGCGGTGGCCGGATCTCGGCTCACTGCAAGCTCCGCCTGCCGGGTTTACGCCATTCTCCTGCCCCAGCCTCCCGAGTAGCTGGGACTACAGGCGCCCGCCACCTCGCCCGGCTAGTTTTTTTTTTTTTTGTATTTTTTAGTAGAGACGGGGTTTCACCGTGTTAGCCAGGATGATCTCCATCTCCTGACCTCATGATCCGCCCGCCTCGGCCTCCCAAAGTGCTGGGATTACAGGCTTGAGCCACCGCGCCCGGCCTCATTTAATAAATTTTTAAAGGAAAAAATGAGTTTTTGCTTGTTTGTTTTTGGAGTCGAAGTCTTTTTCTGTTGCCCATTCTGGAGTGCAGTGGCAGTCATCGCTCCCTGCGGCCTCAAACTCCTGAGTGCAGACAATTCTCCTGTCTTAGCCTTCCAGATAGCTGGGACTACAGGCATGCACCCACCTCACCTGGCTAAATTTTTTCTTACGTTTTGTAGAGCAGGTGTCTTGTTACCCAGCCTTATCTCAGACTCCTGGCCTCAAACAGTCCTCCCACCTCTGCCTCTCAAAGTGCTGAAATTACAGATGTGAGCCACTGTGCTGGACCAGTGAAAACTATTTTAAAATGTTTTTATAATTTTGTGCTTCTCTTTTAGTGACTGTTATGGTCTGAATATTTGTGTCCCCCCAGATTCATATGTTGAAATTCTCTCCCCCAGTGTTACAGTATTAGGAGAGCAGACTTTGTGGAGGAAATTAGGTCACGAAGGCGGAGCTTTTATGCAGGGATTAGTGCCCTTATAAAAGAAGCCCAAGGGGAATTTTTGCCCCTTGCTCCATGCAGGACACAAGAAGAAGATGAACCAGGAAACTGGACCACTTTAGAACCCAACCATGCCTGACACTCTAGAATCTGGGAGTTCCAGCTGGTGGAATGTGAGGACTAAATTTCTCTTGTTTATAAGCCACCCAGTCTGTGGTATTGTAGTTTAGCCACCTGAAGAGACTTAAGATAAGGACCTAGAAAAGATTAAGATTCACAGCAAAGATCTTTTAAATATGTCTTTCCTTTGCTTAAGACATTTCAGTAGCTTCTGCTCGCTTACTGCATGAAGATCTAGTTTTCTAATGGCACCAAAACCCCACGTGACTGTCTTACTGGTGGAGCCTGGCCTGGGGGGCCTCTGCCCAGAATGTTTTGCTTCCAGCCGCTGACTATCCTTCTAGGCAACGGCAGAATCGTGCTCCCCCCCACTGGGAGTTTCTGCACACGCCCTTCCCTCTGTTTGAAAAACTTCCTCACACCACACAGGCTTGATCGTCCTATTCACATACTCCACATCTTCACATTTGGACTCAAATCTCACTTTCTCAGGAAAAACTTGCTCTGTGACTAAGATTTGTGGAATGAATACATGAACACAAACATTTAAGAGCCTGTTATAAGACAGGCACGTGCGATATGATACTTAATCCTTCTGTCCAGTAATCAGCCAGCCAAAGGCAGCTGCTTCTTCAAACACGAGAACTGTAATTTGTTCAATATTGTGCTGGAATGGTGCTGAATATGGGTCCTCATATGCTTCTAGTAAGCAAAGAAGAATGTTTCCATTTCTACAAAGCAAACAGGATTATCACACACTGTCTGCCTTGATTATATATGGTCTAGTATTATCTAGTAGAAGGTATGTTTTGTTTCTCCATACCTTGGTGAGGCGTTAAATTGGCCTCACCAAGAAATAGTATTAATTTGAATAGTGCAACAGAAGCTCCTTGGAAAATCCCAGATAGGACTTTCTCTGCCCATAGATGCTGATAGGAAAAGCAGTTCTTTTGTTTCTTTCCTGCTCAATACTTGACCCTCCGTTGAACTCAACAAAACATAATAATGCGTATGAAAATGTTTTAATGTTAAAAGGACAAAATAATTGTACAGTGCTATTTTTATAAATAAATGCTTGATGAAGGACTTGAAATGATGCTTAAGGAATATCCAGAGATTTTTCTAAACTTGGTGTAGAGCTGGAAATTTGAATTTTTACAGAAAAGAATGATTATGATTCATTAAGAAAAACAAATAATTTAAGACCCACGACCTAAATTACATTCAATGAAAATGGCTCCAAATTTAATGTGAAATTAAATTTTTTAAGAATAACTTCTATAGGCCGGGCACAGTGGCTCACGCATTGTAATCCCAGCACTTTGGGAGGCCAAGGCGGGCAGATCACGAGGTCAGGAGATCGAGACCATGCTGGCTAACACGGTGAAGCTCCATCTCTACTAAAAATACAAAAAATTAGCCAGGCGTGGTGGCAGACGCCTGTAGTCCCGTAGTCCCAGCTACTCGGGAGGCAGAGGCAGGAGAATGGCGTGAACCTGGGAGGCAGAGCTTACAATGAGCCGAGATCACGCCACTGCACTCCAGCCTGGGCAGCAGAGCAAGACTCTGTCTCAAAAAA
>NW_012115322.1:2835114-2857800 GCF_000951035.1 Colobus angolensis palliatus | reverse complement strand
AAAAAAAAAAAAGAATAACTTCTATAACATTCAGAAGCCTGAATTTAAGACATCCCCCTTTCTCTCAGCTAAGCCATGACATTCAGTCTCACCATTTTCATTGCATGGTATACATTTTACAACCACTTTTTAATTGAGCCTTTGTCAAAAAGAGTCTTCTGCCCAGAGGAGATGGCCATGCTCAACATCATGGCTTAGACTTGAAAAATTGCATGTATTCTTAGGATGCTAAACCATTTCAGGGTTTTATTTTAGCTCGTAGCCTTCTAAGGCATAGCCACTAAGATGTGGTTGAAAGAAACATTACACAAAGTTAAAAGAAAAACAAATTTAAAGATAAAATTTCAACAGAGTTCTTGGAATTTTGTAGATGTAGTAAACATTCAGAGCAAGGCTAAAAATTATACCATGTTTGTGAGACTTAGATGAATCAAAAACTGCAGGTTTTCTAGAAGTTTGCCTACAAACTCTAATGGGCTCTCTTTTCCTATAATCAAAGCAAGTAAAGCTTAAATTACAAATCTATGTGAAGTTTCTAATTTTTCATTTAAGACAGCTTTTTGTTATTTCTTTTTCAGCCTGCTGTACTGCCACCTCCCAATATATAATATTTCAGGAAACATTGCATTATGAAGGGCTCCATAACAGTTAATGAAGATAAGTCTGTATGGAGTGATATTGTAATGAATTTTCTGGTGAAAATTAATTAGATGTGTGAATGCTAACATTTATTTACATCCCAGTCTAAATGTTCAAAGAGGTGTATGTTAAGCACACAATTAGAAGCAATGATGCATTAAATTGGCCTCACCAGGAAATAGTATTAATTTTAATAGTGCAATGGATGCTCCTTGGAAAATCCAAGATAAGATTTTCTCTGCCCAGTTGCCTGCTTTTGAGACTCCTTGTCTGCCTAAGTCACTTCTTTACGTAAAAGTTGATGGAAAATTGAGGATGGAAGGGGAAAGTGCATTTCCTGTTTCACATCATAAGGCTGCCTAATGTCTCATTAACCTATGAACTTGCTCCCAACTCCTTTTGATTTGCACTGTGCAAACAGTATCTAACAACTCCTTTTGCAAACAGTCAATGACCTTTTAAACCAGGGAGGGAATTCCTCACAGCTGGAAGCCTTCCGTTTCTGTGTTCTTTTTAGAAGTGTTCCTTTCCTTAAAACTATAAAGAAACAACAACAGTCCTTCCTCATTCCCAGGGTTTCTCTTAGTTTCAGGTAAGTTCTTGGTAGACAGGAACCACACAACCCTAGGCTGAGCAGTAGAGACTTCCTTGCTAGCTCAAGCACCATTCTAATATTCTGAGATTATTTTTAATTTGCACTGGGAGTTCACTGGGCTGCCTTTGAGTCATATATTTAGTCATATATTTAGCTTTGAATATTTTAGTGTTCTAGTGCTTCCTTATGTCACACTATATATAAACTAGTAAGAATAATGACTACCATCTATTGAATCCTAACTGTGTGTGAAGCACTGGGCTAGTATATTACATAGACTGTCTAATTTAATTCTCTCACAAATGCTTTGCATGCATAGGCTTTATTTACATCTCCATTTCATGGGAGTGAAAAGTGGTGCTCAAAGGGTAAATAACTTAACAGTTGTAAGTGTTCGAACTAACTGGGATTTAAACCAGTGTTTGTTTATCCATTTAAACCAGTGATTGTTTATGCCAATCAGCCAATGCTGAATGTTTAGGGGCGGTTTGCATTATAATCCTTAAACACATTGGCTGATTACATCCTGGTTCTTTTGTGATTTTGTATAATGAATATCTTATTGAATGCTCTAAATAAATTTCACGTATGTATAATACAAAAAAATCCCAAG
Organism: Colobus angolensis palliatus; assembly: GCF_000951035.1. Lineage (NCBI taxonomy): Eukaryota > Metazoa > Chordata > Mammalia > Primates > Cercopithecidae > Colobus > Colobus angolensis. The sequence goes on along the minus strand of NW_012115322.1, from coordinate 2,855,953 downwards.
AGATATTGAATAACAAAAATATGATATATTGTGTTGCACACAGGAAATATAAGATTGAGATAGTTTGCAGCCTTGTAAGTTTGCAAACTCCCTCTAAATTAAAAAAAAATCACTAAACTATACATTTTGTGTAAAGTAATTGCTCTTGTAACGAGGCCCCCCCCGCCACGCTTACCCCAAATGTCCTATTCTCCAGAACTGACAACTTCATAGAAAGACAGCAGTTAGTGAACTGGATATCAAGGCTGAGTTAGAGTATGTGCCAGTCTAAGAGAAATTTCTGAGTCAAGTAACATATTTCAGTAAATAAAAAAATGATTTCAGACAGCTCCAAATTCTAGATAAAACTGTTTTGCCTCAGAGAAACATTTCTGGAAGAAAAATGGCAAATTTCATCATCCCTAAAAATGTGACCACAGTCAACACTTACAGCCTACACCCACCTGAACTTTAGTTCTTGTAAAGTCATGAGAATTTGACATCATCTCAGGGCAATGAGGATGAAACGCTATTACGAACGTGTAGGAGTAACTGAGCACCTCATCACCACATTTTTGTCTACTGTTATCCACAGGACTGAAGAGTTTGATTGGTATTCTCCTCAATTTCCTGTATAGGGAAAAGACAGAGAAAGGATAAGAAGTGTGTAAATTTGTATTCTGAAAGCAGAATAGAAAGGAAAAGTACATTCTTATCGGTACCTTTGCAAGTGGCAAGTACTGTAACATTGAGAACAAAAGCTTCCTTGTTTACAAATGTAATTCTATGGCAAAGCTATTATAAAACTGTCTTATGGTTTCAACCTCATGTAGGTTAATTTTACATCAACACACATAAAATTTAAAGCTAAAGGAAAAGTGCCAAATAATTCCAGGATCTAACTTTATTTGTCCAATTAATATTGTTAATCACCTACTGCTAAGCATTGTGATGGGATTGGAGGTGGGGAAGTAAGTAAAATAAGTAAAACCTTCTCTCACTTTGATTGCATATGTGAGATTTTACAATTATAGCATATTCTCTGTGCTGGTTTTTTAAAAATATTCTGATTCTACACAAAAAGTTTCATTGGGATCATTCCAAAACGTATTTGTCAAGGTGGTCTGTCACTGTGAGAGTTTATTCTAACTTTTCACTTCAATTTAAAAAAATGAGAAACCTTATTAACCATAGAGTGACTGGATTATATCGAGATCTATAGTGTAGTTCAGATGTTGCCTGCTCACCAAAGCCTTTCTTGACTTCCTCAAGTGGATGTAATATATACTCTTTTTTTCTGAACTTCCTTACCATTAATTTTTTTCATTTTCGGATAATCATTGATTTAGATACAGTTAAGATATAACTGTAAGATATACTACATAGAGATTCTGTGTACCCTTTACTCAGTTTACCTCAATAGTAACATCTTGCTTACCTGTAGTATAACATTACTATCAAGAAGTTGACACTGAGATAATCCATCAACTTTATTAAGATTTCACCAGTTTTGAAAGCATGCAATTATCTACGTGTGTGTGTAATTAGTTATATGTAATTTTATTACATATGTAGATTCATGTGACTACCACAGTCAAGATACAGATAGTTTGTTCACAAGACTACATCATGCTACCAACAGCCATGTAGCTCCCTCCCTACCCCTGTCCCCAGTCTGTAATCCCTGGCAACCACTAATCTGCTCTCCATCTTTGTAATTTTTACTGTTTCAAGAGTGGTGTATAAATGTGTTATTTAATATGTAACTTTTCCAGGTTGGCTTTTTCACTCAGCGTAATTCCCTTGAGGTCTATCCAAGTTGTTGTGTGTGTCACTAGTTCATTCTTTTTTGTTGCTGAGTAGTATTCCATGGTATGGATGTACCAATTTGTTTAACCGTATGCCCATTGAAGGGCATTTGGATTGTTCTCAGGTTTTGGCTATTACAAATAAAGCTCTATGAAGATTTGTGTGTAAAAAAATGCATGATATTCCCAAATCTACATCTTGGAAGAAACATGCTGATACAAATTTGTAGATATAAAGGAATGATAAGCCACTGGTAAAATCAAATCCGTAAATTCCTAGGATGAGGGAGACCTCATAGATCGTCCAGTTCATTCCTCACCTGCAGACATAACATGTTTGTATTATATACATTATTGTCGGGTGTCTGCTTGAAAATTTTCATTTTTCCTTTTGACTCCCAAACTTGAAATGATTCTGTTTCAAGTCTCTCATCTACCTCCAATGAATCTGAAAAAAAAAAAAAAAAAAAGGATTGCAATATTCCCCACCTGCAAAGCACCTTTGAAAGCAATATAAAGAAAAGCAATCAGAAATGAGTTGGGCAAATTGGAATTCTGTAATAACTGTGGGTAGTGGAGAGTTCAAGTTAGGCTATCAGATTGATTCCTAGTTTCTTAACTCCCTTGTCTGTGGTTTCCGAGGTTAGCTGGAGGTCTGGTTAAAAAGTCATCTCTGGCCCCACCTCCAGTGTCTGTGATTAGTAGGTCTGGGTGGAGCCTGAGAATTTGCAATTCTATCAAATGTCTAGATGATGCCAACGATATTAGGGTGGGGAATGGGGCGCTTTGAGAACTTCTGCCATAGATCACTAGATAATTTATTTTAAGTAGCTGAGCTTCAGCTTCCACATCTCTAAAAGGGAATGCCATTACCTTTACAGTCTTACTATGAAGCCAAATACTGTTAGCACACAACTCCTGCTACATATTAGATGCTGAAGAAAACGTTTATTTCCACCCCTGCATCAAATTACAATGCTGAAATATTTGGGAACTCCTAAATAATCCATATACAATAAAAATATAAGTGGGGATAAATTTGAAAGTGTTATTTGCTTGCTGTTTTTTGTTTGATCAGGTGTGATTTGATTATTCCTAAAGTTTCCATTCTTCTAAAAAATAATCTTGATTGCTTTTTGTTAATTTTTTCTATCCTTCACTATAAAAATCCAATACCAAACTCATATGAAAAACAAAATCTCTATTTTAGGATCCAGAATATCCACTATCTACTAATAGGCTAGAATTTTTTGATTTAGAGGTATCTTAGAGATTATCTCACCAAAACTGTCCATTTTATAGATGAGAAAACTTACCCAAGGTCATAAAGTCATGTAGTAGTGACTAGACCTCAGGTCATTCAGGCCTAGGCTTGACCTGAGTGACCTGAATCTGGTCACTTCCTGAAAAAGACTTCCTAGCATTCTTCTTTACGATTGAATAATATTTGTATTAAATAATAAATTGGCAGGAAGGGAAAGCAGGCAGGATCAGGGCCTGGCTTCAGTGTGCCTGAATCCCAGTGATTATGTCTGGCCTCTGTAGGAACCTGCCATGGGGCAGGCATGGAAGGTGGAGTCAGCAGCTCTAATCACTAGAGCTGTTGGGTTAGATTTGGGGAGGGGATCCAACCTGGTACCTAGGGGATGACTGAGAGAGCATTAGAGGACGTGGGTGTGGGAGAACATTCACTTCCACCAGGGCAGGGGACCTTGATTGACCTCCTGTGGCAGGTGCTTGGAAAAATCCTCTTTGGCCTCCTGCGGTCACCACATCTTCTCCAGGTGCCTGTTTGGCCTCTTCTCAACCATTCTGCCTTCCCTCCAGGCTGCAGGAAATGGTGCTCTAGTATCCACTTCCCAGAGGGCACAGACCCCGGCAGTGGGAGCAGGTGGGGGAGGTGGCGGGTCACAGGGCCATCTCCACTGGCTCAAATCAGCGATCTCTTCTTAACTTCAGGAAAAAGAACACTGTTGCTTATCATTGCCTTTATTACCATTAGAAAAACTTTAGCTTTTGGGAAGAAAGTACAGTGGCTCTTTTATAAATAATGCTGAGTTATACTGCGAATTCTTCTGCAAACACTTCTGTTGTAGAAAAAACTAGGTTCTTGTCACACAACCAGGAAAGATTAGGCTCACACACACTTTGAAGGATGGGAGTGAAATTTATTGGCAAAAATAAAAAAAAAAAACTCAGCAAAGCAAGAGGGATTCCTGTGTTAGCAGGCCCCCATCTCACAGGTTGAATCTCAGATCACCACCCAAGAACAGGAGAGACCAGGCTCCTCCCCTCTGCAAATGGCTCGAACTTCCCGACACCCCACCCTGTCCTCCCAGTGTGCAGGTGGGCATTATTCAGCAAGAATCAGTTGGGAAAGGGCGGGCTTCATCTGGAACAGGTAGTCCAGTTTTTCAGCCTTCAAGCTGTTTTAGTGTTGAAGAAGGGGGTTTGGCGAGGGAGGGGGACCCTTGGCTGCCTCCTGTCTCTATCACTTCTACTTTGATGATATAAAGCTTCTTTGAAGTAAAGATTCTTCTAAAGACTGGAAATTTCAGGGATTCCCAGCAACGCTCCTGTGATAAGTTTTCTCATAAAACACCCACCTTGTTATTTTGTCTCTTCTTGTACCTCTGGTGATTACCAGTTATTACAGCACAGAAAGAAAATGGGAGATAGGAATCTCAGACATCAGTAGGTGGGAAATATCCTTTAATGTTGTTACTTGCCCATTTTCTGGGTTCTTACTTAAACTATTTTAATCTATCATTAAAGCCATTCATGAACATAGCAAGGTTGAGTCTGGAAATGCTGATGCCTACTACCATCAATGTCCCTAAGATTCTTGGCATTTAGGGGAGGAGATAATAAAACAAATGGAAAGAAAAAAAGGACTATTTAATAGTCACAGTCTATGTCGGTGATTTTGAACGGCTGAGATTCCCAGACTGACTAAGAGAAAAAACTAAAGGGACAGTTATGCACTGAATATTTACGCCTCCTCTCTCCGAATTCGTGTGGTGAAATCCTAACTCCTAATATTAGGGTTAGATTAGGCCATGAGGGAGGGACCCTCGTGCTGTGATTAATGCCCTTATAAAGAGGAGATGACATGGAAATCCCTCTCTGCTTTCTAACATCTGAGAATACCGCGAGAAGTTGGCCATCTGCAAACCAAAAAAAGGACCTTTTCCGGATGCCAGGTCTGTCGATACCTTGGCCTTGGACTTACCAGCTTCCCCAGACTGTGTCAATCTTTGTTGTTTATACCATCCAGTATAAATTTTTGTTATAGTAGCCGACACTGACTAAGACAGTAACTGAAGTTAAGAAGTTTGGAGAAAATAAGTCTAAAAACTGACTTATTTTCACACTAACTGCAGAGGAAACATAGGCAATAAATTGATGTATATTACAAGATGAAAGGTATATTTAGCTATATAGAAGAGCCTCTTAAAAACAAAGAAATGGTTATAAAAGTCATGAGAACGTCGTTCTTGACGGAGAAAAGAGCCTATGGAAATACACACACAGGAGACACGGGGCCTTTTAGGTGTCACCACATTCCATTTCTTATCCTGGATGGGTTTGGGTGTTTGTCTCAGAACTATCGGTAAATGATAAAAATTTTTTATGTACTGTTTTGTATGTATATTTCATAATATTTTTAGAGCCTTGTAACACAGATTAAATGTCTGTTAGATGTTTGGAATTTCTGTCTGAAATCCTGAAAAATTTGATTGGAGTATGTTAATAGTAATACAGATAAAATAACGTTTCTTGCAATACCACATTTCTGCCATTTGTATGGCCCTTGATTTCTCACTTTGCTTTTTCCCAAAAAGCTGAATTTCGTAGGTGCTCTTTTTAATATCTTACAGTTATCATTTATTAGATTCTAGTCATTTATTAGGAACAGCTATAAGAAGTAAACCAACAGTGTTTACCGATTTTGTTTTGAAAATAAAATAATGAAAAGTGAGACTTAGGCTAAAAAGAAGTTTTATGATTCAGGTTTACACCAACTGAAAAACATGAAGAAAAAAAGGAAGGAAGAAAGAGATGGTAGAGAGAAAGAAAAGATGAATGGAAAAGAAAAAATAAACTACTGCTTGTGGAATGCTCAGTGTAGGCCGGATGCCTTCATTGGCAGCATTACATTTACTTCTCAAGGATCATGAGAGGCCAATACTTCAGCACACAATTCCTGCTACATAGTAGGTGCTGAAGAAAATGTTTATTTCCACCCCTGCATCAACTTACAATGCTGAAATATTTGGGAACTCTTAAATAATACAAATACAGTAAAAATATAAGTGGGATAAATTTGAATGTGTTATTTGTTTACTTGCTGTTTTTTGTTTGATGAGTGTGATTTGATTATTCTAAAGTTTCCATTCGTCTAAAAAAAATCTTGATTGCTTTTTATTAATTTTTTCTATTCTTCATTATAAAAATCCAATATCAAACTCATATGAAAAACAAAATCTCTATTTGAGGATCCAGACTATCCACTATCTACTAATAGGCTAGACTTTTTTGATTTAAAGGTATCTTAGAGATTATCTAGATACCTTTGGTGTATCGACAACCTTCCAATTAAAGTGGCCTTTGAAGAAGTTACAGTTACTTCCTGTCAGTTCATTAGAGACAAGCATTGGGAACTCCATAAGGTTTACACACTTGCACTTTTAAAAGCAAAGGGACTTCCATTAATAAAATATATGTGAATAGATCTTTTCTTCAAAATCTGACAAGTCACCTGGCTCCACAGAGAAGACAAAGTCACACCTTATTGGGGGATGGTGGAACAGACTTCTGAAATTAGGAGAAATTGTATGATGTGTCATTAAATGCAATTTCTTTTTAAGAATTCTCTCATTGGTAATTATTCTTATTATGTAGGTGGACAGTCTCTTAATATAGATAAAGACCTTTGCAGCTGCTCTCATCGTCGGCCTCATGTTTAATATGCACTTTGTAATTAGTGTGGATGTAAAGCCCCACATTTGCACTCAGCCTCCCTTTCTGTCAGATCGGTTTTTAATCTGGGCTGTGTTCAGCTGCGAAGGGCTGATAAGCATTTCTGAAATCTCTGTACACGACAAACAGCACTTTAATCTCGTCTTTCAATTTCCAGTGCACTCATTACACAAATTCAGCTCAAAGAACCTTGATGCATGAAAATTAGCCTTCCTGGATGTGGTACAATTTCTTTTAACCTTTTCTAAAATACTCTGATCCTCCAGGCCATTTGGCCCAGGAAAATGTAGGCAGTGGCTTACTTGTAAAATGGGGAAAATTTATCCCCAAGGCCCATGAATGCTAAAGTTGAGCTAAATGTGAGCTATTTGTTTTAATTAAGGATGAGGGAAATGATTTCTTCAATTGTAACCTAATTTTCAGAGAATAAACATCATTACATAGAGATAAATTATATTTCCACATAGTACTTTCATATAAGGAACTGTCAACTAGCCCAGCTGCCTGACGGAGCTTGCTCATTTAAACCCCAAGCTAATTAGCACCAATTTTCAATCAGTTATGTAAGTATTAACCTGTTCCTCTCTGTATGTAATCTGTCAGTGAGCTGGCTTGGAGGAGATGAAATTCTTAAAGTGTCAAATTGCTTTCCTTAATATGTGCTTAGGTCTTTATTTGCATTACACCCCAGGCTCTGATTTCAAGCTTTCAAAGATAAAAATGTGTGAAATAGCTGCTGTGCCTTGCTAGTCTCTAGAGATGGGTAGGGGCTGGGGAGGGATGTGTATGACCTGCTGAAAGATTCTCCAGTGGAAAAACTGAGCCCATCCTACAGGGAAGCAAGAATCAATTTTATCTTTCATTTGGCCCCATGTTCCCCGTAATATTCCTTGAACACAAATCACGGTGAGTTGAGGACAAAAGATTCCTAATACATTTAACCCTGTTGGGATAAATAAAAAGAGCATCTGAAATTATCCCACAAGAAAAGACAGATTATTGTACGTAAATAAATAGCTTTAAGAGAAGCTATAAACGTTTTTGGTGAGAAAGTTTTCAGAAATGGCCAAAGGGCTTTTCTCTTAAGTTGAAAGAGGAATAACTCGAGGCCCCGCAACAAGCCCCTGCCTCAACCAAGCACAACACGTAGGCTACAGCTAAGCTCAGATCTTCAGGCGTTGGTTTAGAAATTTGTGTCCCCACATTTCGGCCATAACCTCTTCAACTATCCACAGGCCAGGAGAGGTTTGGGAAAATAACCATGTTTTGTGTTTAGGCAAGGTATTAAGCAAATCAAATTCAAGGTGTCTCATAAAGACAAAAGAATAATATTTATTCAATGACTTTTGTTGCCAGACCTTTCAGTGAGATCGACCCAGGGAATCTGCAAAACCCATAATAAAGAATACAGTTTCTTTTATAAGAAGAAATATCTGTTCTCCTGAATACAACACAGGGATTTAAGAATGAAAAATGGACAAAATGTGCATACTCTCTTTATTTTTAGCAATACAGAGCCTGAGGCCTCACCATTTCTTCTCCACAAATAAGCCCAGACTTCAGACTTTTTGATGCAGAATTCTAAGCCTGGGATAACAGGCAAGGAAGGGCAGGAGAGAACTTTAGAGGAAGTTGGTTTGATGAGATCACTGTAATTTTCTGTTTTCAAACCTTGTTGAGCTTTGTTCTTTTAGAGAACTGTCTTAAGGACTCCACCCAAAGGCAAGTTGTAAGAGACAGGTTTCCAGGGGTCTTATAAGTGAACAATTGTATTTAAATTACAATATCTGTCACATTTGTCTACCTGTGTATGCAGAACTCTAATAAGGGAGGAAAGTAGATTTCATTTCTATAATGTCACTGGAGGCAAACAATAGAATTTTTCACACGGTAGAATTTACTTTTTGTTGTTGTAAAATTCTCTTTTAGTAATTCTAATGCTGGAGGCAACTGCCTAAGAAAAGGCTTGAGCTGCCTCCCAGAGTATCACATCTCTGAGGATTCCGAACCTGAAAACAAGAAAGAAAGCACAAATTCTTGGGGGTCTAGTCTTCTTCACCATATAACTTCCAATGATTTGGCACTGGCAGTGGCATTATGCAAATTGTATGGACATGTTAGGCCACCGCGTTTACCCCACAGTCCAGACCAAAGCCATCTGCTAAACCTGCCTTACCAACCTGTCAGTAGGTCCACCCTTGAGGACTCCAAAATAAGCCAGAGATCACTCAAGTGAACACCCTAGATTGCGATAGTTTGTTGATGTGCTGTGAGAAGTGGCCAGTAGGTTCTGCTGTCAGATGATGGATACCCCTCCCATGTGGTGTGGTTAACAACTTACAGGTTGGACTACCATCTGTTCATTCATTCGTCCATCTATTTAAGTAACATTGCTGAGTAGTATTCATATGTCTAGCACTGCCCTTGAGTGAGTGGAGAGTAGGGGGTGTATGCGTATGCAATGGTGTTTATCTCCCTGTTCACTTCCTCCAAGGAAGATCTACCCAAGGCTCAAAAGGTCAAGGAAGAATTTGAGGAGTGATAGTGTCTCTAGGAAGACCACATCTTTCAGCTCTAGAACACTGTATTGTCTATCATTTTTGTATTTTATTATGTCTCAGCTGTTTTTAATCTGCTTGGAAAAAAGTAATGACTCTTCTTCCAAGTAAATCCAGTGGAGCTCTCTCAGACTCCTCAGGCCACTTTCATGTGTTAATTTAACAATGCTGTACTGAACTACAGATACAAAGATGAAGAAGCCAGATGTCTGTCCCTCAAGGACCTCTGAGCTTAGGGAGATAAATGCAAACACAAGCATTTAATTATGATACAACCAGCGTGTGTGTCCCAATACAGCATTTCTCAAAATTGATTCCATAGACTTTCCAATCTTTTCTCTAAGGTGTATGAATCAATCTGGGCCAGAGAGATCCGACTGTACATAAATCTCAGGTCTGCTGTTACTGGTGGAAGAGATCTGAGTCACCCTGACTTACCGGCTGCGTATCCTTTGAAGTCCGTAGCAACTTCAGTCCTTGTTTCCTCAGAAGAGAGAATTTGACTGCGAGGCATAATGCAGAAAAAGAGACCGAGGCAAGTTTCTGAGGAGGAGTGGAAGTTTATTTAGAAAGGCTTTAGAACAGGAAAGAAAGGAAAATTCATTGGGAACAGGTACCTGAAGGTCCAAGAGAGAGAAGAAGACAGCAAAAAAAAAGGGAGGGGGGTCTTTAAACTTGACCTTTTTTCCCATGTTTCTTCCCTTAGGGTGGGCTTCCTGCATTCGCAGTGCTTTCCTGACCCTTTGGAAGTGAGCACACGCTGTGTGTTTAGGGAATCATATGCATGCTCATCTGTGGCTTTTTTTCATTCTTTTGGTGGTGTGTGCTCCTGGAACATCGTACTTCGCCATTTTATCTCTTAACATGCACGCCCAAGAAGCTGCTTCTCCCTGGGGCCGGCATTCAGTTAACACTTTTAATGTTAACAGGTGTGGACCATCAGGAGCTGGTCCCTCCCTGGCTGCCAAATTATCATTTTTAGAGAGGCAATGCGATAATTGCCAAACCGTCACCCAACATTTCTAGTGGGTGGGAGGAGCACTCTTTTGCCCTGCTCATGCCTATCTACCGGTAACACCGCTCCTCACTGCTCACAGCATCACAGGCAACGTACTTTAGTTCCTGAGCCTTAGTGTTCTCATTGTAAAATAAGGATACTACTTGCTACTTTTGTTGTGGAAATTAAACGGTAAAACAACATGTAATGAATTGATGGATTACATATCTTAGAGTGTGCAGAGTGTCTTACGTGTCTTATTTCAGCCATACAGTATTAGATTGCCACTAGATATGGAACAAAAAAATGTGTTAAAATTTATGGGAGGCCATCTGGGTCCTAACAGATCAGACAAAACCAGAATCTAGTCACTTGTGCTAAGTGCCAAGTAATCAAACTAAACTTTGAAACAGGCCAACTTCCCAAAAACAAGAGATTCACAGTAACCAATCAGATGGGGCCTAGTTTTCCTGAGACAGTATGACGAGGAAGTTCTCTCTAGTTCAACCTCTTCCTTTATTTCAATGCCATAAGAAAAGTAACTTTGAAATGACCAATCCCTGTCCCTTGCTGCGTCCTTCAGCCCTTTTCTGACTATAAAACTTCCTCTGCTCAGTTCATTGGAGTACTCATGCGATTTTATGGAATAAGGTATGGCCCAATTTCAAAATCACAAATAAAAGTAAACTAACTTCTTAAACAAAGTTTGTTATAATTTTGTCTTTTGACAAAAGTAAATACGCTGATAGCTTACTATGACAAAAGAGAGAGAGCGAGCTACTGTATACCACTGACAGAATACACCTATCATTAATTTATGCTCCTCTTTTCTTAAAAATGCGAACTTCTTGCTTAGGAATTATTTCCATACCCATCCAAATTCAACACATTTCCCTCTAAATTTAAACAGTTCAAGTCTAGCTGGAAAACATTTTCCAAGCCCTTGAATGAATGACCCAAACTTTTGTTTTCAACAGAAGACTGCTCTTTAAATTAAACATTGAATTGAGACTATCTTTCCATTAGTACAAGTTTTAATAAAAATGTATAGTGGTTTGATTTCAGATACTTTGCATCTGCTTTTGAGGCAAAGATTCGAATTTCATGATAAAATAAAAAAGATTTTGACATTTCATGGTAAATATCAGCTCTTTTCAAACATGTTATTCTGTCCTGGAATAATGGCATTTCATTCAACGTCATTTCCTTATAACATTGATGAGAAAATAAATCCATTCCCAGCTGTGGCCACTCCCTGTGGAGTTTGCACGTTCTCCATATGTCTGTGTGGGCTTTCTCCAGGTAGTTAGTCTCCCCCAATATCCCACAGATGTGCACGTTAAGTGAATTGGCGTGTCTCCATGGAACCAGACTGATTGAGTGTGGGCGTGAGTGTCAGTGTGCCCTGCAATGGGATGGTGCCCTGTCCGGGGCTGGTTCCAGCTTGGAGCCCTAAACTGTTGAGATAGGTTCTGGCTACCTGTGATCCTGAACTAGAATAGGCAGGTCAGTAATTATCATTCTTGCTTTTATTAATTGCTCTTAAATGTTTGTATAGCTCACATTTATTTCAGTGGTTAATCTGAGAACTGTTTGGCGTCTTTGTGAAGTGTGGTGATGTTTTTGTGATCAGAAATATGCCGTAGAAACTCAACTCTTGTTTATATCAATTCGCCTATGGTTGAATTGGTTTTGTTCTAAGCTGTTTTGCTTACAGTCAGTTTCCTAGAAGCTATGGACAACACTGAGTAGGGACTTGCTGTGATAGAAACAGGTTACCTGTGAAGAACAAGTAAAGGAAACGGAAAGGGAAATAAAATTTGAGTATAATTCTGACTCTTGAGTTTGGCCCTAAGTTCAGATACACCTGTCAGGTAACCAGGGGAGATAGGGCTACTCTACCAAAAGAGCCATACTGCTGCCAACATTCAGCTCTAGAATATATGGGCACCACTTTTCAAGAGCAATAAACAGTGCCTAAAAATACTACATGTACATATCATTCCAGTGCCTAGTGGATGCTTTGGTGTGCAGAACAGAAAAAGCAGGAGGTTGTATTAAATTAAAATTATCTTGAATTAAATGAATATTCCATATTTCCTGAATTCTAACATGCCCTTGATTTTAAAACACGCTAAATATTTGATGGCAGCATTTCTTGGAAAAAACACACATTTCAACATGAATATAAACAGAGTATTTCTAGTACCAAATCTAACATAGATTTCTCCACAAAATTGCATGCCACTTTGATCTTTACTATTACAATTAACCTTGATCCCAAGATTTCTTCACCTTTAGCGTCTGTCTTTCTAAGTCGCTTTTCATTATTGGCAGCCCTGGTTAGCATCATGTGGCAACTAAATACTATGCTGAATGAGCCTTGGAAAATCTATACCCTTCCTTGAGATTTGAATGCATAATCAGAGGCTCCTGCCCAGATGTTTCAGCACCATAGCCCCAACTACTTCATTTCCCATTTATTTTCAACCTTAGTTTATTCTCTACTTCTCTGCCATTTAAAGAGTTTAGCTCTTAATTGGGTGGTATCTTACAGAGTTCTTAATGTTTTCATGAGATAACACATATAAAAATACTTTCAAAATTCTAAAATGCTTTCTAATGTCCATTCTTCTTATTTAAATGTGTACTCTTCTCCATCCCCCTCTCATCCTCCAAATTGAATTCCGCCTCAGAGCAGACTGTTGCCCACTTGCTCTATGTCCTGCATAGCATTAGGAGACCTCTGGTCCACTTAACATGGGCTTGGCATTTATTTTGTTACTAAAACGAAGGGCTTAACAGTAAACTGATTAACAGGTTGGCATTTTTATTTTAAAAGTGGGTGGTGTAAATGTGCCGGGGAATTAGCTCTGGCAGCTTAGTTGCTTGTTCCCACACCTGATTTGCCTTAGTTTATCTGTAAAAAAGAGAAGAAATATAAAATAACCACCATTTCAGGATTGTGAGGATTTGTTCAAATCATCAGGCATAACAGATCCTAGCTTGGCTCTGCAAACCGTGTGGGCTTTGCTGTGGCACTCACATAAGAGAACCATATGAGTTTATTCTGCAAAATCTTTATAAGATGGAGTCCTCACCCACATTTCCTGTGTTTCTGTTTTCTGTCTCTTGCTTGCAATTAAAAATGGATTCTTAGAAAATTGCAGGATTAGTCAGCAGTATTGACAGAAGAAAAAGATAAACACTGAAAGAAAAACCTACAAAAGAAGTGTCTCTACATAATGGGGATAAATGGCTCCAATTTTATCTCTGAAAACTGGTTCAAGAAACATTGGAAATCCATCCTTCACCTTATAAAATTCTTTGATTCTCCTGGAAACAGTAAACACCTTGAAAGGTTTGTCTTCAGCTCAACAGTTCCATAGGAGAAGCTGTCTAGTTTTTAAAAGAAAAAAAGAAAGAAAATATATATTCTCCATCCCTATAAAACAACCACAGATAATTGTATGTTTATGTTTCATAAGGGACTGAACAAGTTTAAGCAAAGCATGACTCTTTCTGTTTACTGCCACTATTTTTCTACAGTCATCCTTGATAGGTTGTGGGTATTTTCCTAGGAATCCTCTCCAAGTATCAAATGTGTTTTTGGAATTTATCTTGAGCAATAATAGTGGATCTTATAGCTATAGGCTATATTGCCTGACACCATCAGTACCCATTCAATTAACTACCCATAAGTGACAGAATACAAATAAAAAACATTTTGCACAAAGCATATGCTTTGAAGAGAGGGGGAGTGGAAAGGGCAAAGGTGATGTGCCCAATAGGAGAATGTTGTCAACTACCAGTCAATTGTGCACACTGTTAAATTGAGTTGGCAACTACTGGATTCAACATCTCTTAAATCTATTAATAGTATGAGTTGCTTCATTTTACTTATTCATATATTTAGTTCACTTTCATTTATTATATAGGTAGTTATATCATCTAAAAATCTTACTTAATATGTTAGAACATTTCCTAAAGATTGCTCTAATTTAAAACCATTTCTGTCTAGCTCTGTCTTGGGTAACACTGAAAAAGAAAAAAAAAGCTAATTACCTTTCTTTGGTTCAGTGAAGCTTCATGAACTTTATTCAGGTACAAAAGATACAACAGGAGAGGTAAAATCCCTGTGTGAATGATGATTAAGTCAAGTAATAGATTACCAAATATTTACTAGAACATACTGTGTGCTAGGCACTAGTTAAGATTTCAGGAAAAAAAAACAAAGTATCTGCTCCCAAGAATCTTGTTTCGTTTATGAGATAGACAATGAAAAAATAAAACAAAAACATTCAAAACAGTACACTGTAGTAATATTAAGTGCTACAAAGTTCATAAGAAAGAAAAAAATGGCTGTTGAAGGGAAGGTTTATAGTTCTTGCTTAGCCACACTGGCCTGGGAAAGCTTCTCTTGAGAAGGTACCATTTAAGCTGCGTTTTGAATATGGAGAAGGAGTAGTCATGTGCTGGGAAGTCAATATTCCAACTAGTGTGTCTGAGAGTAACAAACCTGAGGAAGGGTAGAGGGAGATGGCTTTAAGAGGTAACAAGTGCCAGATCATGTACAATGTGGGTAGATCACAAGCCAAAAAAAAAAAAAATTAAATACCCTGACTATAATGAGGTGAAAAAATTGTGGTGGGGGAGACAATTACAGAAGGCCAGTCTAGAGACGATATATTTGACTCTTGTAGTGTAGAGTTCAAATTCAAAACCAGTGCTGCAGGCAGAACAACTTTTACTGATGCATTGGACGTGAGTTGGACAGTGATAAATAAAATTGGAATTTTGACCCTAAGAGCTAGACGGATAACACTGCTGTTTATATAAATGTTGAAAACTTGGTAAGAAGAAGATTCTGGTACTTGTATATGTGTGTGTGTTTGGCAAGGGGATCAGTAGTTATTTTTTGGCCATGTTAAGTTTGTAGTGACTACTAGACCTCCAACTAGAGACGTGAAAAAGGCAGTTAAATGAGTACAGAGTACAGCAAGGAAGCTAGATTTAGAAAATAACATTTAAAAGTTACCATGATGGAGTTCATTTTCAAAGTTGTGAGACTAGATAAATCACTTAGAGAGTGAATGTAGTCACAGGGGAGATGGCTGGAGAGATACCTAAAGGACATCAATGTTTCCACAGTTGGAAAAGACCCTAAATTGAAGGAAGCCAAAGCTTCCTCTAAGCGTAGAGAAGAACTTATCTAAGAAGAAAAGAATCAAGAGCCACTAGGAAATCAGGTGAAAGGAAGACAAAAAAAAAAAAAAATTAACCACTATCTTTGCAAAGATGTATGTCATTGGAAATCTTAACACATTGAGCCATACCAGTGGATGAAATGAGAATGTAAGCTTGATTTGAATTGGTTAAGGAGAAAATAGGAGGTAAAGAAGTGAAAACAGCAAATACATACAGAACCTTTCTCAAGGAGTCTTGCTGTGGAGGGAAGTAGAGAAATGTGGCAATAAAAGGATTTGGAGTCACCACCATTTACTGTTTATTTTAAGATCAGTGATATTGCACTCATGGTGGTGGGAATGATAAAAAGGTAAATAGGGAGAAAGTAACGATACCAAAGAGAAAGGAAATTCTGCTGGATAAAAGCCACAGAGCAGTTATGAGGGCAAAGGAACCGGGGCACAAGTGGAGGATTTGTCGTAGATAAGAACAAGGCCAACTCCATCTGCTGTCCCAGTAGGAAAGAAAGGCAGACTCGATGGGTGTAGGTGCAGGTAAACTGGTAGAATTGGTGGTAGCTCAATAAAAAATTGTAATGGTGTTCTCTTTTAAATGTGGCCATCAATTAATTCTTTGGAAGTAATTGCTAGCTATAGATGAATGATCTTCATTGAAGGTGCAATATAGCAGCTTTATAGTTGTTAAGAGAATGGTAAAGGAAATAGGAAAGAATCTATTCTCTGTGATATAAATATAGTTGTATATATAATTTATTATTTATTAAATTTATTTTTATTAAATCATTTATTAAATTTATTTATATTAAATTGTAGTTATAGATACCTACAATTTATATAGTATGTAAATGTATACATATTTTTATATATAGTTATATATATACATATAACTACAATTTAATATTTCCTGTTGAAATTGTCTCTGTTAAATACACTGGTAGAAAAAAAGCAATTTTATAATAGAAAGTAAAGAAAGCAAATTGATCTGCTTGAAATATATGTGAAAATGACACCAAACAATGTTGATTTTAACAAGAACCTCCTTTGTTGTCAGCGGACACATGTTCAAGGCTTCCACATTTTTATTTTTTTTAAATAGGGCAACTGTCAATTTGAATTACTCCATCCTGCTTTGCATAATAATTTACATGTTTATCCACCAAGAATGCTCTGATAAAGGACAATATCCCATGAGAGATAAAAAGGCTTGATTCTTGAATCACACTTTTGCATCCTTGAATAGCAAACCCCCTTTTCCAGCAGCAAAATTGTAGCATTGAGAAAGACAATGGACCCGGTCAGTGGTTTGTAGTTAATTTTTTACTCTGAAATTCCACTATACAAAATTACTTGGAGCAATTTTAGCCTACATCACCCCAGTTAAAACACATTTTTTTGTTTTTTAACCATGAAGAATAATTCTTACCTAAAAGGGGGTGATCACAAGGAAGCTTTTATGAGCTCCCAACAGTAAAAGCCAAGCCACTTTCAAAGAAAAAAAATCTAACTTGTTTGTTCACAGTTTTTATTTAACACACCTAGTAATTTTAATATTTACTGATATTCTTTACTTATCAATTAAGAATTTTGGTCTTTAGAGCTTAATGCTCTGCTGAGAGTTGCTGAGGGTTATTAGAGTTCTCTGAGATTTTATTTTTATCTCAGACATAAAGTTGGCTGGGTACACCCTAAAAATACCATACCTCTGTTGATTTTTTCCTGCTTCTCCGTTAGTGAGGCATGGCCTGAGGCTAGGATAAACTCCCATTTAAACTACTTTATAATATGCCTCCCTGGGGTGCAGCTGCTCTGTGTTGCTTTCTCAATTTCTCCAAGCATAGCACATCAGATAAAAACCACATACAACCCTGGGAAGATGATCACATGTGGGTTAGAGATCGTTGGCATCCAAAACTTAGGCATGAGATTAGGAGTTGGAAATGCTTCAGGATTCCCATGACACTAGTGAAAACCCACTGTTAATACCTGCATTGATAGTTGAATGCCAACTCCAGTGGCCTTACTGTGGCTCCCACTGAGAACTGTCCGCACTGGCATCACCTTCCACTGCTCATCCTTCCTTGCTGCCTACCTGCCTTTTAGCCCCCCACCCACAAGATGATCACTTAGTTTGGATTCTCACAGTGTTCAGTTGTCTTTTCCCAAGCCAAACGGTATTTCAGGGCTTTTAAAAGTATGTTTCATAGAGCAGTAATGTCTCATGGATGGGTCTCACAGTCACATCTGGGAAGGATTTTTTCAGGGTAACTGGGAATTCTCCAATCTCGTCTTTTCAAACAGAGAACATCTCCGTCCCTCTTTATTTTGCAATACAGATTAAGTGTACCTTATTCAAAATGTTGGGATTAGTAGTGTTTCAATTTTTTTTAAATTTTGGAATATTTGCATTATACTTACTGGTTAAGCAACCCTAATCCAAAACCTCAAATCTAAAATGCTCCAATATGCAATTCTTTTTGAGCATGATGTCAGTGCTCAAAAGGTTTCAGATTGTGGAGCATTTTAAATTTCACATTTTTGTATTAGGGATACTCAACCCATGTTAGGGCTCTGCCTTATACTTTCTTTTGAGAAAGTGATCTGTTTTGAAAAAAAAAAAAGTTGGAAAATTACAGAAATTATCCATACTAATGGAAGTGGAGAAATTAGTCTGTGAATCCTCCTAGGTTGAATTTTAACCATGACATTCTAGAGGCAAAACCTTGTGGGACTAAGAAAGAGTGAAAGTGAAGGTTAGACATTACGGTCAGTTCTTATGTGACCTCAAATCACATGGACAGTGAGCCTCTTCAACTTAGATGTGTAAGACAAGCATTGCCTCCATGTTAGCAACAGGAAAACATTCTCTCTGGATATCTTCAAAAATAACTTAACATTATTTTTCTTTTTCCATTTCTTTGTGGCCTCATTTGCTTTTTCTAGTCTTTGGTGTAGTACAGTGCTAGGGGTAGAAACGGAAATTTGTATTTTCCTGGAGAAAACATAAAACACAGTTAAATAAGGGCTGGTTTACAGTGTCTCACGATTCACCTAGTGACTCACAAATAGAATGATGAATGGCACTTCAGTCATGAACACCCATAGTATTAATCAAAAAAGAGAGTCATAATATACAAGGTCTTTTTTCTCCTCCTGCAATGTGGTAGAATTACAAGATTAGTTCTGTCTTATGGCATAGTAGAGTTTCTGCTCCAGACCCAGTATTTTTTAATTCATCTTGGGAACTAGGCTATGAACAAGCAACAGGATGGAGGAACTGAAAACACCTAGGTTCTATCATACATACAACTTTCAAGAATTATTTTTGTATTTAATTAAACCAGATATTTTTGCCTTATAACATCTTGCTAGATGGTACGAGCTACTTATTCGTTTTGGGGTGGGGGTACTAGTGAACAGAAACAGTGAAGTGTGATTCTCTCCAGTTCACCCCCACCCCTCCATTTCAGGGTCACCATAGTTTATTTTTCCATAAATCATTTTTTAAGCAAGATCCTCAGTCAAAATTCGGGCTTCTATATAGAAAAAAAGAATTCTGATCCTTTGTGTCTCTATAATCAGCTGAGCTCCTCAAGTCTCACTTTCAGTTAGCATGAGTAAGAACAGAAGCCATTTCATCTGACTTGGCTAATAACCACGTCTCAAGAAAGCTAGACCTTGCTGCCTGATGGTGCTGCAAGGAAATAAATGTTTTTCTCTGATGGAGCACTCACACAGTCGGGTTTGTGTTGTAAAATGGAGGAAATTATCCAACGGCTGTAATTACAGTGACTCATTGACACAAATACTGAGAGGCAGATGTGGCATAAATAATGAGAGAACACAAAGAAGACTCTTCATTATCAAATCCAGCCTTCACATCTTCATCATGTAGGAAGGCCACAAGGCCAGCCCTGAGAATCCCTCTTTCCCCCAAGGCTCTTTGTTCTCCCACCTGGAGAACTGGGTGGTGTATATCAGACTGACCTGTAAGAGTAACATGAAATTCAAACGTGAGCCATCCTCTAAGACTGCAAACTGTGTGGCATGAAATGAAAACTACCATATGGATAGAATAAACAGGGCATATTTAGGGACTGTGCCAAAACCACAGAGCAAAAGACAAACCCAAACCAAAGCATGACTCCAACAAAAGTCAGGCTGAGCCATGAGGAGACAGTAACAAAACCACGGTGAAATCAATTTCCTCAGCAGCATAGATGGTAGCCAGCACAGGAGGACAGAGCCATTTGGAAGTCAGACACACCTGGATGACTTTACAGAGTCATTGATGCTGTCTCAGTCTCAATTATCTCCTTTATAAAATGGAGGATTTGTTTTAGGGAACTAACTCTTACAAAGCTGTGAGAATTAAGAGGTAATAAACATGAGCATAAGACCAGGTGTGGTGGCTCACACCTGGAATCCCAGCACTTTGAGAGGCCAAGAATCACTTGAGCCCAGGAATTGAGACTAGCCTGAGCAACCTGGAGAAACCTCATCTTTACATAAAATACAAAAATTAGCCAGGCAGGATAGTGCATAACTGAAATCGTAGCTACTTGGGAGGCCGAGGTGGGAGGATCACTTGAGCTCAGGAGATTGCTACTGTGGTGAGCCATGATTGGGTTACTGCACTCCAGCCTTGGTGACAGAGCGAGACTCTTTCCCCGTCCCCCACCCCCCAAAAAATCATTTGAAAAATATAAAATTTTAGTTAAAGGTCCTGACAGTGACAGCAAATACTTAGTTTAACTTTATTTCTTTTAGAAGAAAACAAATGGTAAGGCTTGTCTGCAATGATATGAAAAAAGAAAGACATACCTTATGATTTCAATGGCATGAGCATTGTATTGACTAAAGCCTGATTGGTAGTCATATACAGTATGAAGGTTTCTTTTTCTTTTTTTTTTTTTTGAGACGGAATCTTGCTCTGTCACCCAGGCTGGAGTGCGTTGGCATGATCTCAGTTCACTGCAACCTCCGCCTCTGCTGGGTTCAAGCGATTCTCCTGACTCAGCCTCCCCAGTAGCTGAGATTACAGGTGTGTGCTACCATGCCTAACTAATTTTTGTATCTTGAGTAGAGATGTGGTTTCACCATGATGGTCAGGCTGGTCTTGAACTCCTGACCTCGTGATCCACCCACCTTGACCTCCCAAAGTGCTGGGATTACAGGCGTGAACCACCATGCCCAGTGCAGTTTCTACTTTTTTTTTTTTTTTTGAGGCGGAGTCTCACTCTGCTGCCCAGGCTGGAGGTGCAGTGGCACGATCTTGGCTCACTGCAAGCTCCGCCCCCCAGGTTCATG
>NW_012115322.1:2796457-2834624 GCF_000951035.1 Colobus angolensis palliatus | reverse complement strand
CGCCTAGCCAGTTTCTACTTTTTGCCTTTGTTTTTGCATCCTATAGTATTCCAAAATGTCAATTTATAATGGTGATACCTGTAACAACTACTTTATTGAATGAGGACATTTAATGAATTGTGTATTTTTTCTACTTACAGATATTTTTATTAAGTTGAATACCATAAAAATCCAGCATTAACACTAAAATATCAATGTTAATTATATTGCTGCTAATACTAATTAGTAGTAACACTATTATTACTGCTAATAAGAATGACAACAGAGCACCTGAGCTAGTCTAGTGAATTGTGCCTTTTTAAGCCAACATTTCATTTGCGATTTCTGCCTTTTTTCACTAAAGTAAATGTATTTTTTATGAACATAGAGTAGCAATCTGTATTTTTAGTTCCAATAGAAGTTCAACATTCCAAAAGACTGTCACACACTCTATACTTGTGTTTTTCACCCACTTTACGTTTATTGCAAATAATTCATTCATTCGTTTATGTATTCATTCATCCAATACTGATAATCTATGAGATGCTAGAATGTTTTCTTAGAACTTGGATACTAAAGTAAGGAATTTTCAGAATTTTTTTCACTAATGTTCACTTTGGTTAGTAGCTTTTACATATTTTGGAATCTGGAGAACAATGAATGGATAAAATTCACAGCCTCGAACAGTCATTTAAAAATTTTGAAACATTCACCAATTAGTGGATTTCTCTTTGTAGTATAAGTATACCATGGTGGAAGCATTCTGGGAACAAGGAACTCCAGACCCAAAGAGATTAAAGTTTTAGGTACAGGACACACCAGTCCCTCACATGGGTACCATAGGAATGATGATAAACAGGGCTGCTTATACTTTTACTCCTAGGTTCCCAAGCCCATATTTTCTACCTATTAGGGGCACAGTACCATAAAATGGTCATTGATTTAGAGTGTATATGCTGTCCTGAAGGACACTAAACATTCAAGATACATATCCTGGTTGGCACTCCAGGTGCATCTTCAAAAGGTGTTTTCATGCCATGTCAAGCTGTCAGCTTCTCGGTGATGCAGGACCAGTGTGATAGGACCAGTGAATTCCACAGTCTTGTGTCAATTTCTGCATCTCTTTTACTGTAGAATGGGTCCTTTGTTTTGAGATAACATTGTGAAGAAACCAGTATCAGTGGAGCAATCTCTAAGTCCCTGAGGAGAGGTGCTGGAAAAGATCCCGTGGGCAGGAAAGGCAGATAAATGTTAATCTCAGTAAAGATAAACTGCCGCCCTCTGTCAGAGTGGAAGGAGTTCAATGTAATGAACTTGCCATAAGTAGCTGATTGAAATTGATGGATAGTGCCATAATGGGAGTTCAACATTGGTCCTTATTGTTGGCAGGTTAGATAATAGGCAGAGGCAAAGGCTGGATGGGACGTGGTCAGTGAGAACTCTTACTTTTGACCTTATATGTAGCTTCCATTCCTGCTGCCCTCGCTACTACATTCACAAGCTTGTTGTGCCAGGACAGGAGAGGCTAGTTGACATCAGGTCACTGAGCCATTTCATCTACTTCCTGGTTCATGGCCTGTTATTTAACATGTGCTCTTTGATAAGTGTTAACATGTGATACCAAGGTACTTATACTCCATGCTCACACCTATAAATCCATCTCAGAGACCTCCTGGTCTCTGAGCTTCTAACCTTCTTCCTTCCAGGACCTGGATCATGTAGCCATATATTTTCTTTACCTAAGGCCACTTCTTTTCTCACACAAAGTGCATGACAATATCTACCATTGAAAACTATTTATTGTGAGGATTTCTGCTTATTGCCACCTTACAAGGCCCTCCCTGAGTAGGACTGTGGCTTAGGAAGAGTTCCTTTTCAGCTTTCACTCACTGGGCTGAACTATCTTTAAACCAAGCTCGACAATTTTCCTCCTCCATGAGCTACTCACATGGGACTCTCGGCTTGGCCATAGTGTGACCTGATGGTGAGGAGGTAGTGCAATGATGGTAGATGACTTGGAATTCTGTGGAACCTACTTTTGCAGCTTACTTTGGACCTGCTCATGTCTTCTCCTGAATGTACCACTCTGTCTTACGATGAAGTGTGTCTGGCCGCGTTTCTTATGACTTGCTGAATCTGACAGAAGCCAAATCATAATATATAGTTCTGCCAGTGTGGCCATTTGGTGCCCCATGACCAGATGCTACCAGGACCTGATTTTAAAATGGTGCCTATTTCTGAGCTTTAGATGGCATGGCCTTGCTCCAGAAACTTAGGGTTGCTTGCCGTAAACGCTATACAGCATCTCTTCCCACACAGACACCAGGTGGGTCATAGGGAGCAAATGACAGGGTTGCTTGCATCACAGAAACAGAGCTCTTTCTATCGCTGGATCCCAATGAAATCTGGTAGTTTTCTATCTGACTCTGTAAATGGGTCACAGCAGCATTCCCAAGACTGAATAGTGTTGTGCCATTGTATTATGCCTTTTGTTGTGTGTTGTTGGGTGTTTTGAAAGGTATTACTGTGTCCTTTACTTTGGAGGAAATATCCTACTATGTCCCAGACCAGCAAACTACTAAAATTTTCACTGAATATTTGTAGGAATTACCTCTTACTGTCTAGAGCACTATGTATCTTACCAAGTCCTGCAGGAGCCTACAACTTCATGATTATGCTGGCTGATTAAAATGATATGAACCAATATGACCTTGTTATGGTACCTCTAGACATGTGAATATAAACTACTTTTAATCCTTTTTGCTGATGTGGATGGAAAATGATGCATACATCAGATCAATGGCCATTTACAATGCCCCTTGCCCTCTGTTTCAGCAAAGATATCTTACTTGTCACATCAGTTCCAGTCAAGGCTCCTACTTGTTTAAGTTTATAACCATCTATAAGTCATCTTCCAGTATCCAACTGTTGTTGTTTTTTTTTTTTTGGAGAGGCCAGAATACTGAATTATATGGGGACATGATGGTGACAATCAAGGTTCCATCCTTTAAATTTTTATGGGTGACACTAATTATTACCTAACGTTCCAGGGATATTGTATTATTTTGGATTTAATATCTTGGTTGGGATAGGGGCAATTATAGGGCCTCCACTTAGTCTTCCCGAGTTGTACTATTACAAGTATGTTGTTTCCAATTCTGCATTTTGGAACAAGGGAAATATTTAAAGTTATGTCCATGGATCCAGCAGATCCATCTTGTTTTTATCTTGTGACAGGATTCCATTTATAATCTGGCTACTGCAGGTCCCAACAGTAACAGTGGCCACAATAACACTTTGGGCTCCTCAGTATCAGTGCCAATTTGGACCTAGTATCCAACTATCCTCAAAATATTTTAGTATTTTTCTTACTCCAGTATGTGATTATCTGAGTACAGTAGTCCTCTCTTACACATGGGGGATACATTGTAAGACCCCCAGTAGATGTCTGGAACTATGGATAGTACCAATGCCTATACATACAGATGCCCCTCAACTTACAGTAGAATTACATCCCAGTAAATTCATTGTAAGTTGAAAATACTGTAAGTGAAAAATGCACTTAATATACCTAACCTACCAAACATCATAGGTTATTCTAGCATTAAACATTCTCAGAACATGCACATCAGCCTATAGTTGGGCAAGATCATTGAACACAAAGCCTTTTTTATAATAAAGTACTTAATATCTCATGTAATTTATTGACTATTGTACATTATGTCAACATTGTGATGGTTTAGTGCCAGTGCACGGTCAAAATCTCATGAATACTGTACTTTATGTCAAAATTGTGATGTTTGGCACCATTGTAAAGTCAAAAAATCAAAAGTTGAAATATCGTTAGTCTGGAATCACCTGTACTATACTTTTTTCTATACATATATAATTATGATAAAGTTTAATTTATAAATAAGGGGCAATAAGAAATTAACAACAATAACTAATAATAAAATATAACTATTATAACAATATAGTATCATCATTACTCTTGTGCTTTGGGGCCATTATTGTGTAATATAAGGGTTACTTGAACATAAGCACTGCCATAGTGCAACAGTCTATCTAGTAACCAAAATGACTACTAAGTGATTAATGGGCAGGTAGTATAAGCAGAGTGAATACACTAGACAAAAAGATGATTCACACTGCTTAGAATAGCGTGCAATTTAAAACTTATGAATTACTCGCTTCTGGAATTTTCCATTTAATATTTTCAAATCTTGGTTGACCACAGGTAACTGAAACTGGAAATCAAAACTGCAGATAAGGGGTGACTACTGTAAATGGCTTTATAAGAACTGGGAAAGCCTTTCAGTCCATACTTGCCTTGGTATTGCAAAGTCTTTCTTCATTTATACTTAGCCTCTCCCTCAGTCAGCGGAATTTAAATATTATAATTGGTTCAGGCCTGGAAATTAAGCAAAGGATTTATGACTTTTTCTGGAGTTGGCTGGTCTTAGCCTTCTGATTATCCATTCTTGATTTCTTCTTATTACAATAAAGAATAAACAGGACCCTAATTGGCCACTGATCCATTTTGCCCTTGGACCTCAATGTTCAATTAACCATCTCCATACTCTCTGTGGGTCAGATCCCAAGACTGCCGTTCTGACCTTGCTGTTTATCATAATTGTGATCACTTTCCTTCTGATGCTAAGGTGTCATCACCTGGCCACAATTATTTGTTCTTCTGTCATCTCATTGCTGCTAGAGAGCCCAGATCTGTAACAGCATCTCTTTTTGTCAGCCCTGGACTATAGCCGTAGAGATAGCCATAATTGTGTTTCTAAAGCTGGTACCCCTTGCCACCAGTCTACTTTAAAGAAGAATGGGTCACTTCTACAAAACCTTGAAGTCTCAGAGAATTCAAATTTCCAGGTTCTAGAGTGCATCCACCTCAGATTTCCTCAACCCAAGTGACAGAGATAAAAAGAGTTATTTTATCTTATCTGTTCTGTAAGATATTTTATTTATTTTCCTTACAACTTTTTATTTGTAAAAACTTCTCAGTCTTCCTCAATTATGATTATTAGAATCCCCACCTAATGAAACTTAACAGTTTTATTCATAGTCTATAGGCTTCTGATTGGGTACCTATATTAGATGGAATATTTTGAAAATTTAAATAGACTTATTTTGAAATAATTGTAGATTCACATGTAGCTGTAAGAAATAATACAGAGAGATCCTGCACACCTTTTATTCAAGTTCGACCAGTGGTAACATTTTGCAAAACTATAAATTCAATATCACAACCATGATATTGATATTTATAAGCAAGATACATAGCATTTCTCTCACCACAAGGATCGCTCATGTGGCCCTTTTGCAGCCACACCTACTTCTCTCTCACCTTTAACTACTCCTTAACCCCTGGAAACACTAATCTATTCTCCATTTCTCTAACTTTATCATTTCAAGAATGTTATATAAAAGGTATACAGAGATACCATTAAGTAAATACATACTCATCATAATTCTCTGAAGATTCATTCAGGTTGTTGTGTAAATCATTAGTCTGTTGCTTTTTATTGTTGAGTATGATTCCATTTAACTTTTCACCCACTGCAGGACACCAGGTTGTTCCAGTTTGGGGCTACTATGAATAAAGCTGTTATACACATTCATGTTTGAGTTTTTATGTGAACACAGATTTTCATTTATCTCATATAAATGTCCAGGAGAAAAAAATGTGGGTCATACTGTAGTTGAATGTTTAATTTTTAAAGAAATTGTGACTCTTCAGATCAGTTGTGCCATTTTACATTCCCAGAAGCAATGCATCAGTAACTCACTTTCTCTGTGTCCTTGGTCACATTTGGTTGAGTTTTTCAATCCATAAACATGGTACATCTCTTGATTTATTTAGATATTCTTTGATTTCTTTCATCATAATTTTGCAGTTTTCATCATATAAGTCCTATACATGTTTGTTTTATTAGATTTGCACCTAAGTATTCCATTATTTTCTTGAGTGATTGCAAATGGAACCACATTTTTAATTCCATTGCACCCACATGTTTATAGCTAGTATTGAGAAATACAGATGATTTTTGTATGTTTATCATGTGTCCTAAGACCTTGCTGATCAAACTTATTAGTTCTGGGAGGGGTGTGTGTGTGTGTGTATGTGTGTGTGTGTGTGTGTGTGTGTGTACCATTAAGCATATGTCACCTGTAAGATGTTTGCAGATGTCTTTTATCAATTTAGAAATTCTCCTCTACTCCTATTTTTCTGATAGATTTTATCTTGAATAACTATTAAGTTTTGTTAAATTTTTTTCTGCATTGATTACTATAGTCATGTAATTTTTCTTCTTTAATCTATTGACATAGTAGATTACATTAATTGATTTTTAAATATTGAACCAGGCTTTAATTCCTAGAATAAATCTCATGTTGTTATGGTATATAATTCTTTTTATATATTGCTGAATTCTATCTCTAATGTTTTAAGAATTTTTGCATCTATATTTATTAGGGATATTAAATTGTTGTTTCATTTGTCAGTTTCTTTTTTGTACGGACTTTCTCTGATTTTTGGCAACAGAGTAATGATAACTTCATAAAATAAATTGTGAAGTGATCACTCATCACACTTTATGGAAGACTTTGAGTTGAATTGGTATTAATTTTTCTTTAAATAATTATAGGTATTTACTGGTGAAATTATCTGGGCCTGCAGATTTCTTTTGGGGAGTTTTACAATTATGAATTCAATTACTTTAATAGTAAAGTTCTATTTAAATTATCTCGGCTGGGCGTAGTGGCTCATGCTTGTAATCCTAGCACTTTGGGAGGCTGAGGCAGGCAGATTGTCTGAGCTCGGGAGTTTGAGACCAGCCTGGGCAACATAGTTAAACCCCATCTCTACAAAAAATACAAAACATTAGCCAGATGTGGCTGCATGCGTCTGTAGTCCCAGCTACTCAGGAGGCTGAGACAGGAGAATTGCTTCAACCCGGGAGGCGGAGGTTGCAGTGAGCCGAGATCATGCCACTGCCCTCCAGCCTGGGCAACAGAGCGAGGCTCCATCTCAAAAAACTAATATATATATATACACACACACACACACACACACACACATATACGTATATATATACACATGTATATATATGTGTGTGTATACGTATATATATATACACACACGTATGTATATGTGTGTGTGTACATATATATCCTATTGGGTGAGTTGCTGATAGTTTGTGTGTTTTTTGAAGGTTTAGTCCATTTTGTTGAAGTTGTCAAACACGTGTGTAGAGATGTTCATTATTTTCCCCTATTATCCTTTTAATGTCTAGAGAGACTATAAGGATATACCCTGTTTTATTTCTGGTATTGGCAATTTTTATCTTCTGTCTTTTATTCTTTGTCAGTTGTCTTAGTTTGTTTTGCATTGCTATAAAGGGATACCTAAGGCTAAGTAATTTATAAAGAAAAGAGGTTTATTTGGCTCATGGTTTTGCAGGCTGTACAAGAAGTAAAGCACCAGCATCTGCTTCTAGTGAGAGCCTCAGGGAGTTTTCAATTATGGCAAAAGAGGAAAGAAAACAAGCATGTCACATGGTGAGAAAGGGAGCAAGAAGAAGAGAGGAGGAATGGCCATGCTCTTTGTAACAATCAGGTCTCATGTGAACTAATAGAGTGAGAACCCATTACCATAATCATGGCACCAACCCATTCAGGAGGAGTCTGCCCTCATGACTCACACGTCTCCCACTAGGTCCCACCTCCAATCCTGGGGATCAAATTTCAACATGAGGTTTGAAGGGCACAAATGTCCTAACTATATCATCAATCTTGCTAGAAGTTTGTCAATTTATTGAAAAACATTTCTGCCTTACTGACTTCTTCAGCTTCAATTTAAGGACATGTGAATCAGAAAGCATGCCTGGAAAACTTACTAAGGTGTCATTCCTTTGGTCTCAAATTCCCTAGCAATTCTGCCTTGTCTCTACCTTTTGGAGTCGTCTTATGCTTGTTTCATATAAAATGTCCAGAGTTCTTAGCTGTATTTAGTTAAAAATAGGAGAATTATGTTAATTGTATCTTCTTGGAAGGAGAAGACAATAGAATAATTTGTGTATGTATTAAACCTGTACCCCAAAGCAGGTAGGAAACAAAAATACTAAATGGATTAGAAAAGACAATTTGGATGAAAACTTGGATGCAGTTCCTTACAAAGGAAAATGTGAAATATTGTCCTTGTCTATTATATTTCTTCTGAATATATGAAATAAATTTTGCTTTTCTCTTAATTTTGATCATAGAGCCTTCAGAGCCCTTAATATGTACAGAAGCCACTTAATATGAGTTTGAGTTATAAGGTAAAGAGATGTAAAATTAAAGCCCTGGCTGGGTGAAGTGGCTCCTGCCTTTAATCCCAGCACTTTGGGAGGCTGAGGCGGGAGGATCACCTGTGGTCAAGAGTTCAAGACCAGCCTGGCCAACATGGTGAAACCTCATCTCTACTAAAAATACAAAAATTAACCAGATGTGGTGGTGCACGCTTGTAATCCCAGCTACTTGGGAGCCTGAGGCAGAAGAATAGCTTGAACTTGGGAGGCAGAGGTTGCAGTGAGTAGAGATCATGCCACTGCACTCCAGCCTGGGTGACAAAGCGAGACTCAGTCTCAAAAAAAAAAAAAATTAATTAAGTTAAAGCCCTACTAATTTGTGAATACAAAGTTTGTATATTTTTCATCTTATATACTGTCTTAATCCATTTTTATTGCTATAAAAGAATATCTAAGACTGGGTAATTTAGGAAGAAAAGGGGTTTGTTTAGCCCGTAGTTCTATATGCTGAGAAGATCAAGGTCAAGGATCTGTCTTCTGGTGAGGGCATTTGTGCTGCATTACAACATGGCAGAGAAGGTCAAAAGAAAAAAAAAAAAAAAAAAAGGAGGGGACATGCAAAGAGGAGGAAAACCTGAGGAGCATCCTGGCTTTATAACAACCCATTTTTGAGGGAACTAATCCATTCCTAGGAGAACAAATCCAGTCTTAGGAAAGTGAAAAGAACAGCACCAAGAACAGCACCTACAAGAAGATGCTACTACAAGAACAGCACCAAGCCATTTATGAGGAATCTACTCCCATAACCCAAACACCACCCACTAGTCCCACCTTTAAACACCGACACAACATGAATTTTGATGGAGAAAAACAAATAATATTCAAACCACAGCATAAACTTACAACCTAGTAACCATAATAAACAATAACTTTATTTCCTAATAACTCTATTTTCTTATAATGTTAGGAATGGCTGACAAATGGCAACTATCTATGAAGATTCACAGCTGTTAAAAATAATTAGTTTTAATATTTACTGTCCATTATTTCTATACATTATATGGAAAGATAAAAATATGTTAAAGACGTTTTATATGTATAGACCAATATATATATGCATACGTATATTGCAATTTATATACCAACATATACAGCAATATATATACACATATGCATATATGTACATGCAAAACATTTTTGTTTAACATATTTTTCTCTTTCCATATAACAAATAGAAACAGTGTGCAGTAAATATTAAAACTAATTATGTTTAACAGCTATGAATCTACATAGAGAGTTGTCATTTAATAGACTTTCCCTTCCCACTGAGACAATTTCAGGAAAGTAAACATATTCTTTTAATTGTTTAACTGCCTAAAAATAAATAAGACTTTGGGATTAAATTAATTATTCTCAGAATTAATTTAATTTTTCTAAATATGATAATTTAATTTGTGTGTGTGTTGTTTTTCCCAAGATCATAAAGTACATCAGTTCAAATATCCCTGTGTTTTTTTCATTAAATTTCCGTTTTTAGAAAAGAGAATTGCTTAAAGTACTAGGTTATTGATTTAGCATATAGTGAAGGTTTTCATGTGTTTGTGTAGAAGGACTGTCAGCCTGAACCAGGGCTAAAACATCTTAGGTTTTTTTGGAGCTATCTGGAGTACTTGAGTAAGTGGCTGCTTATAGTAGAGACATCACAGGAGATAACTCACCCTAAGCAAATGGAGTTTAGACAATAATTAGATAGACAATAATACTCAGTACTATGTCAAAATTCGCCATTAAACAGATCACAAGCAATTTTGTCAGTTTAAGCTTAACATGAAACATAAGAACTGTACTCATTAGAGTAAGCAACAATGCTGGAGAAACCTGTTCTCCCCACTATCATCCAACATTTTACTGGAGGCCCTAGTCCATGCAATAAGATAAGAAAAAGAAGAGTGGTTTGAAGATTAGAAGATGAACGTACAACAACTATTACTGTTATATTTTATTAAAATCCATCTAGAACTTGCAGTGTCTAATTGTAGTCACTGACTTCATGTAGCTATTGAGCATTTGAAGTATGGCTAGTTGGAGTTGAGATGTGTCATAAGTGTAAAACACAGGTGAAATATTTTTAAAGATATATTTGAAAAGAATGCAAAATATCTCATTAAAATGTTTACATTAAGTATAGAAGTAATATTTCAGATAGATAAGGTTAAATAATATAGATTGCTAAAATTAACCTGTTTCTTTTCACTTTTAAAATTGTTTACTAAACATTTAAAATTCCATACTGACTCATATTATATTTTTATTGCACAACATTGTTCTAGAAAATTCAAGAGAATAAATTAACAAATTATTAGAAATTCTAAATTTCAAGTGTTTGAGAAAGTTTTAAATTATATTTTTAAAAGATTAGAGCAGATTAAAAAGTTACACATTTAATCTATTTGGTCTAATTAGCATTTTAAAAGCTTTAGTGAAATCTAAACTGTAAAATTTAGAATTCTCCCATTGAAAAGGCACAATGTAATGTTTTTCAGTATATTCATAGGGTTATGAAACTATCATCACAATCTAATTTTAGAACATTTTGTCACTCCTAAAAATACTCATTAGTAGTCAGTTCCCATTTCACCTACCTTACCTCTTCAACCATAAGCTACCACTAATCTGTTTTCTATCTATATAAACTTGTTTTATCTGTGTATTTCATATAAATGACATCATACTATATCCATATAGTATTTTTGTAACTAGCTGTTGTTTTTCCTCAGCATAACGTTTTCATGTTGTATTTACCAATACTTCCTTTCTTTTTATTTCTAATATTTCATTATACGAATACACAACATTTCATATATTCCTTTATCAGTTAATAAGACATATGGGTTGTTTACCCTTTTGTGTATTATGAATAATGTTGCTATGAATAAGTTTTTGTTTTTGTTTTTGTTTTTTTTTGAGACGGAGTCTTGCTCTGTCCCCAGGCTGGAGTGCAATGGCGCGATCTCGGCTCACTGCAAGCTCCGCCTCCCAGGTTTAAGCAATTCTACTGCCTCAGCCTCCCGAGTAGCTGGGACTACAGGCACGTACCACCACACCCAGCTAAGTTTTGTATTTTTACTGGAGACCAGGTTTCACCATGTTGGCCAGGATGTTCTAGATCTCTTGACCTTGTGATCCACCTGCCTCGGCCTCCCAAAGTGTTGGAATTACAGGCGTGAGTCACTGCACCTGGCCAAGTTTTTGTATGTTTTTATTTCTCTTGGGTATATACCTTAGAAGTGGGATTTCTAGGTCATATGGTATCTCTATGTTTAAAGTTTGAGGAACTGCCAAACTATTTTTCAAAATGTCTGCACCGTTTTACAATCACCCCCAATGTACAGGGGTTCTGATTTCTCTGCATTCTCATCATCACTCATGATTACCATCAGCCTCTGTATCCATGAGGTTTATATTTGTTATTTCAACTGACCGTGGATTGAAAATATTTGGAGGCCAGGGATGGTGGCTCACACCTGCAATCCCAGCACTTTGGGAAACTGAGGCAGGCAGATCACCTGAGATCAGGAGTTCCAGACCAGAATGGCCAACATGGGGAAACCCCATCTCTACTAAAAATACAAAAAGCAATTATCCAGGTGTGGTGACACACGCCTGTAGTCTCAGCTACTCAGGAGGCTGAGGCATGAGAATTGCTTGAACCTGGAGGTGGAGGGCTAGCCTGGGTGACAGAGCAAGACTCTGTGGAAGGAAGGAAGCAAGGAAGGAAGGAAGGAAGGAAAGAAGGAAGGAAGGAAGGAAGGAAGGGGAAGGGGAAGGGAAGGGAAGGGAAGGGAAGGGGAAAGAAGGGGAAGGGGAAGAGGAGAAAGGAAGAAATTTGGGAAAATTATTCCACAAAGTTCAAAAAAACCAAAACTTGATTTGCTAAACAACTAGTACTATGGTGAATCAGTGTGAATGAAATGATTTATAGGCATTGTATTAGCAATTATAGGTAATCTAGAGATGATTTAAAGTATACAGGATGATGTGTATAGGTTAGATGCAAATACTATGCCAGTTTATATATGGAACTTGATCATCCTTGGATTTTGTGTCTGTTGGAGGGCCCTGGAACCAATCCCCCATGAATACCAAGGGACTGCTGTTATTTGTCCTCTTGGTTATACCTAACATGGGAAATGTGAATTAGTAACTCATTGTTTTGATTTTTATTTTTCTAATGACTAAGGTTACTGAGCATTGTTTCATATGTTTATTAGCCATTTGAATATCTTCTTTGGAGAAACAGCTATTCAAAATATTTGCCTGTTTAAAAATTGGATAGTCATCTTTTTATTATTGAATTTAACAGTTCTTTATATGTTCTGGATACAAGTGCCAGATCAAATATATAATTTGCAAATATTTTCTCACATTCTATTGGTAGTCTTTCTCTTGATGGACAAATTTGCAACACAAAAGATTTTAACTTTTGGTAGTCTCACATTTTTTTTGCTTGTTCTTTTGATGATGTGTCTAAGAAATCATTAACTAACCTAACCCAAGGTCATGAAGCATTATGCCTATGTTTTCTTCTATGTGGATTTATGGTTTTAGCCTCTATGTTTCAGACTGTTGTCCATTTAGAGTTAATGTTTGCATATGAATGAGTTAAGTGTTCAAATTTATTCTTTTCTTTGTAGATATCCAGTTGTCCCAGGGATATTTGTTGGAAAGAGTATTCTCTGCATCCTTCCCCTATGCATTTAATTGTTTTGGCACCCTTCTGGAAATCAATTGACCATAAATGTGTTTAATTTCTAGAATCTCAATTATTTTCTATTTATATATATGTCTATCCTTATGCCTGTACCATACTGTGTTGATTACTGTAAGCCTTGGAGTAAGTTTAAAAATTTAGAAATGTGAGTCCTCCAACTTTACTCTTTTTTGAGATTATTTTGTCTATTCTGGGTTCCTTGTATATCTACATAAATTTTAAGATCAGTTTGTCTTTTTCAACAAAAGAAGCCAATTGGGCTATCAATAGGAATTGCATTGATGCTGTAGATTAATTTGGAAAGTATTGCCATCTTAACGATATTAAGTCTTCTGATCCATGAACACAGGGTGCCTTTTCACTTATTTAGACTTCACTTTTTTCAATAATGTTTTATGATTTTTTGGTTTCAAGTCTTGTGCTTCTTTTATCAAATTTACACGTATCTTAATTTTGATGCTACTTTAAATAGAATTGCTTTCTTAATTTTATTTTCAGAATACTACTGCAAAAATATAGCAATACAATGATTTTTGTATATTGGTCTTATATAGTGCAACTCTGCAAAACTCATTTATTAACTCTAATAGTTTTTTGTGGATTTCTTAGTGTTTTATGTCATCTGTAAATAGCATAGTTTTGCTTCTTCCTTTCCAATCTGGGTGCCATGTATGTATGTATGTATTACCTAATTGCCCTCTAAATAGAAGTACCAAAAATGTATATCCCTGACTTATTCCTAATCTTATAGAGAAAGCATTCAGTTTTTCACAGTTGAGTATAATGTTAGCTGTGGTTTTTTCATAGATGGCATTATTAGGGTCTGTGATAGCATTTTTAAGCCTACCTTTCTAGGAGTTACCCTGGGTCAGAGTAGCTTATTGTTCAGTCACTTTTTGCCAGAAGTTGTGTGAAGCTTCTTCCCTGTGTTGACGGGTCTGTCTGTGACTTGGGTAGACTTGCAAATGCTTTCAAGTCGGCTCCATGTCCTGCTCCGATTGCCCCCATATGGGTGCAACACAGTGCTTACATGCAGCCCTTCTAACCTGTGGATTCATCTATAATCGCAGAGAAGTTCATTGTCTCTGGTTAATTGTCTCTGGTTCCCGCGTTAAACTTTTGGCTGCTCTGCCATTTTGCCTTCATCAGATCTAATTGTCTTTTAATTTTTTCACAATAATCTCCATTATTTTAGACAACGAACATACAATGGAATTCGTCTCTCTTTTTCCCAAATGAAGTCAGTCTCTATAGGCAGAGCTGTGAAACTCTTTGCCTTTATGGTTTGCTTTTCTCCCTGAACAGAAATCCTGCATCAATTTGCTAGAACTAGGAATGGGGACCACTTTCTAACAATGACACTCTTGCTCTGTGAGTGGGCATGGGAAGGGGTGGCAGCCTCTCCAGGCATGGAACCTCTGCCCTACAAGAGAACTGGGCTGTGGCAATCAGGAGCTTAGTATTCGCCGTCTGTCATGCCTGAAAGCCTGCTGGCCATCCTACAAGTCAGGACTGGGTGAAACTAGAGAAGCCTCGTTCCCTTGACTGTTCCTGCCTGCCGGGAAGAGAGCTTCTGCAAGGGAGGGTTGGAGAGAGTCGGGAAGAGAAATGTCAGCAGTTTGCCCTTCCCACAGTGAAACTATAGCTCCAGATTAGAAGGTTGGGAAAGGGAGTACCCCTGTCTCCTTGACCACACCTATGTGGGAGTAGGGCTTCTGGTTTAAAGTTTCCCTAACACAGAGATGGGGGATAGTAGAGGTTAATGGAGTGGATTCTGACTGAAATATCATGGACTCTTGCTGTTCTCGGGTTCACTAGATTTTCTTGAAAAAATGTTTCTTTATTTCCTGTTTGTCCTTGGGACAATTTGTAGACACTTTTAATTTTTTTTTTAATAACTTTCACAAGTTAAATTGTTGTTTCCCTGGGAAAGGGTCCACTGGCAGTCCCATCCCTGATT
This sequence comes from Colobus angolensis palliatus, assembly GCF_000951035.1. NCBI lineage: Eukaryota > Metazoa > Chordata > Mammalia > Primates > Cercopithecidae > Colobus > Colobus angolensis. The sequence goes on along the minus strand of NW_012115322.1, from coordinate 2,819,614 downwards.
TGTGTTTTGCTATGTTTCCCTGAATGGGAAAGAAAGGGAAGGAGTTATACTGTCATTCCTGTAATGCACACAGGACTGTATCACTGGAATGAACATGTAATATCCCGTGTGTGATATGGTAAAACGTTGGGGACATCTAAAATAAACATTGAACAGTTTAAGGGTTTTGAACAAAGGAGGAATAGGATTGTATCTGCTATGAATATGGCAGTTCTTGCAAGTACCAAAAGAATATGAATTTGATAATGATAAGATGGGCAATGATAAAATAGATTAAGAAGCTTTCAAAGTTGAATCATATGTCTTATCAGCACTTTCATTTGCAGTTTGTCCAGGAGGGAAAGCTATGCAAATGAATCCATAAAGGCATATATTAGAATGATGGCATTTGAATGGAAAAGAGAGGTGAGGGACAAGATATAGTGGAAGAAAATTTTTTAGATTTTGGCAATGGATTGGTTGAGGAAAGGGAAGAAAAATAAAGTTTCAAAGGTTACATTGAGTTCCTCAGGCAATCACCCTGTTTGTCGTTTCCAGAAATAGGGAATTCAGACAAAGGCTCTAATTCGTAGGGAAAGCTAGTGGATTTGGATGTTAGACTTAATGAAGATGAGTACCATTGCTGCTATAAAGGTCTGGATTCATCAGGCAATTGTTAATTCATATCTGGATTTTTGGAGAGAAGTTATTGCTAATGAAGCTGTGTGTGTGGATTAAATAGATTATATAGACATAAAAGCATCAGGAACTCCTTGGAAAAGCTGCATATAAGGGAACAGAGGGTGAGGGAGTTAGTGGAGAAAACTCCAAAGGAGTAGTCAAGGGAAAGAAATAGCAAAAAGAGGATAGTCTCTGTTATGCTTACAACTCAACTTATTATCTGTATGTTATCCAGCCTTTAGATTATCATTGTTTCTGTAATTCTTTTAAAATCTCATGCCCAGTGTCAGTTTGGTACAGGAAGGTATAGTCAATGGCTTTATCACTGAGTTATTTTGCACAAAAATATTTTATCCCTTTTATAAGATCTTTCTGGTGATCTATTCTATGCCCCTAGATGGGAAATGAAATACAAAATTAATACACCGGGACACTCCTAACCTGCCTTCCTCCTATATGTCTACATCCCAGTGCAAGTATTTAAAGCACGGATGCCTATACCTTCACGTAAAGTTCAATGAATTCTTAATTTAAAATGAAGAAATACATTGAGCTTACTTATTAGGGTATTGGCCTAAATGAGTTATTTTACTTTGGTGCCTAATTTGGTCTCCATTCTACTTTCTACTACTTTCTGTTTCTGCTACCAACTTTTTTCCCACATCAGCTTCTTTTGTTTCTTAGTCTATGGAGTCCTGCAAGTACAGCCAGCTCAGCACAGGTTACTCTCAACGTGAGAGAGTCTTCACATTTCATACCTTCAAATGACAATGACAATAGCTGATATTTATTTATTATTTAGTGTATGCCAGATGCTATATTAAATATTTTAATGTATCAATTTTTTTTTTTTTTTTTTGATAAGGAGTCTCACTCTGTCACCCAGGCTAGAGTGCAGTGGAGTGATCTTGGCTCACAGCAACCAGTGCCTCCTGCGTTCAAGCGATTCTCCTGCCTCAGCCTCCCAAGTAGCTAGGATTAGAGGCACGTGACACCACGCCCGGCTAATTTTTTGTATTTTTAGTAGAGGTGGGGTTTCACCGTGTTAGCCAGGATGATCTCAATCTCCTGACCTCGTGATCCGCCCGCCTCGGCCTCCGACAGTGCTGGGATTATAGGCCTGAGCTACCACGCCCGGCCTGTATCAATTATTTTGACCTTCACAAATACAGTTTGTAGTAGGTCCAGTTGTTACTGCCATTTTGCACATACGCAAATTGAAGCACAGGGAACTGTAAGCCCTGCTCGGGCTCACATAGCCAGGGCCTGTGCAGAAGCAGGATGCCACTCAGAGGCTGGCTCGAGCCAGATCTATCTTTTCCACTCACCACCAGAATCTATAATGATCAGAGCCAACATTTCCCTTATCTATTTCCATAGATCTTTATGAAAAAAATCTCAAATCATATATTCTTTCTCAGACCCAAAGTACTTGGAAGGTAAAATACAAATCGGATACAATTCTACTGAAAAGTTACTTATAATTGTACTGAAGTTACAGCAACTCATTGTCAAAACCAACAGGTTCATCAAATATGAACCTAATAGAAGATACCATCTGAGGACTATTAACAGACATAGTAGTTTGCAAATAGGTTTGAAAAAAAAGTGTCATCTGAAAAGCAAGGCTTTAATAACATTTTTTCTTTTTCTTTCTTTTTATTTTGAAAAATACTTTCCATTCTTTATTTTCCCTTTCCTGTTGCTGAAATCTTTCACTGTTTATTTAACCCCAATGGAACTGGACTCTAAGTATCAATGGTTCAGCCAGTCCAACACTTGAATAAATATTATTGGGCTCCAAATGCAAAGCTGTTGGATGTAAGAGGCACCAGCACATTACTCACAGTGGTATTCCATAACAGAATGATGGACAGCATGCCATTCAATATCTCATCCCATTCCACATTACAGACAGCAATTCCACAAGCACGCACGGGGCCAAAGGCCTTGGGACATTTCCTAAGAAAGGAACATGCTTACACCAAGGGTCAGGTTTGATAGCTGTCCCTATTTAAAGTAAACATACAGCTGAAGCTTCAGCTAAAGATCCAGCTGGTAATTGTAATACTGAAAGTGGCATTGGAAAAACTTGTTAGATTTTTAAGTGGCAAGAGAGCCACCAGTTGAGAGGAAACAGTTACGCCCATTCACAGGTTTAATCCAGGGAAATGTATACCAGAATAACTATTAATTGTTTGCGAGGAAAGATATGTCTAAAGCACTTACAATTAGCACTGAAAGTCTGGGGCTTCGGTCCAGGTTATTTACTGAGTCGCTGTAATGGACTTCCATGTATTTGTGTTGGGAAGACTTGGCCACAATGCTGTTTTCCTCCTAGGATGTGCTTTGGCTTTGTGAACAAGAAATGCAACAAGATAAACCTTGGAACATATTTAAATCCGGTCATTGGACTCGCAGTAAACAAGGTCACAAGCAGCAAACTTGGTAAAATGAAATGCTCTTTATGAAAAAAGATAAACAAATATAACCTAGTCCACAGCAAAACTGAGACCCTTCCCAGACCTTTCTTTGGGTTCAGATGGGAGAAGGCATGTCTCTCTCCTCCCTGTTCATCACTATGAGCCCATTCAGATGTGGTATCGGGGGAGAGGGGAGGGAATCTATCTCAGTGACTCCTGTTATACTGTTAAACCAATTTCTATCCTAGATGCTGATAGCTGGTGGGTTGCCCTAATTTTCAGGAATGTGATAAAAGCTTTGCTGTTCTACTGATCCTTTTCGTCACTGTTGCAAGGTAGCTCAACACAGCAAGTAGGACAAGTATAATTCATTTCATTTATAAGAAGACCCTTCAGGCCCCTCTCCCTTTGAAATATAAGAAAGAATGAGGCCTATTCATGTGAGTCAAGTATTTAATCAGATTATAAAAATAATATTTACTAGTGTGCTCTTAGAATCACTGAACATTTGGGACCCTAATTAAAATCATGATTGTAAATTTTTCCCTTTGGGAACTACTTACATTTGCAGACGTTTTCCAAGTATCTCTTTCCACAGGAATTTGCCTTTAATTTTTGAATTGAAAGACACACACACACACACACAAATACTAAAACCAGGAATTTAATCACAGCTGGATGGATTGTGCACAGATGTCTCACACAAGTTACCATAGAGCTGAAAGACAAAAATAAAACTGAGGGAGATATCAGCGTTATCTTATATTGAGACATAGAAGGGCAGAACTGGGTGCTTTAATGGTACACGATAATTAATAACTAGTTGATTCATTAGCTGATTAATTCTTATAGAGTCAGAGAATAGGAAAATGATGCTCAAATGCTCCTTCAGAAACTCTCGTTTTGCTTGTTTGGATATAGTTTATGTTGAAAAAGGTAACAAAATTTTGAAATATAACAGGGTAGACCAAATAGATCCACTTAAGGAAAAATGCACATATTTAAATAGATGACTTATCTCCTCCAACTTTTTGTGCTTCCAGTCTTTAATTCATTTTTTTTTTTTTTTTGAGACGGGATCTTGCTCTGTCACCCACGCTGGAGTGCAGTGGTGGGATCTTGGCTCACTGCAAGCTCTGCCTCCCGGGTTCACACCATTCTCCTGCCTCAACCTCCCGAGTAGCTGGTACTACAGGCACCCGCCACCACGCCTGGCTAATTTCTTGTATTTTTAGTAGAGACAGGGTTTCACTGTGTTTGCCAGGATGGTCTCGATCTCCTGACTTCGTATCCACCCACCTAGGCCTCCCAAAGTGCTGGAATTACAGGCGTGAGCCACCGCGCCTGGCCTAATTCATTTTTTAAAATTCCCATTGTTATACTCCCAGCTTAGGTTAGCCGAGAAATAATCTGTTTAAACGTGTGCACAGAAGTTGATTTCTTTCAGCCTGTGTGCAACATTGAAGATGGCATTGAAAGTAGAGAATATAATGAGGAGTAGCTCAAATGTAAAACAAATTTTACTGCCTTTTCTCAGTGTTCACTATCCCATAGGAATTAATAAAATTAAATTCATGGTAATAATTCAGTTATCACTGTCTTTGCTAACATGGGACCTCCAGGCCTCAGCAAAGTCCCTTCCAGATATCCTTAGATGTCCTCAGGGAGAGTCTTTCAAGTGCTTGAAAATGTGAATATTTGCCAAAGAGCAGCCAACACTCCATTTCTCAGTGCTCTCATAAAACCCAGCTGAAACTGAATAACTTTTGTAATATTTAATGGCTTTTCCCCATTCTGTGTCATACTTTACTAAATACTTCTCAAATCAGCCCTATTTGCATTCTAGTATCTTAGAATATTTGGTGAAACAGATCCTTCAATCCTGTTGTTTTGTTTTCGTGTGTATCTGAGTTTATTCTTAGAATCCACATAGGTAATCATGGCTTAGGCTAGGTGCGGATTGCATGGGAGCTACTATACCATGCTCAGTATCACAAATATGACTTTGCAGCTTACTCAGCATCTTAGTGCATAATTCCTCCTTCTCCTGAATAGACTATACTGTTATTATCTGAGAAGATTCTCTAGCCCCTCAGCTAATAACTTCTATTTGGCCAACATAAGCAGTTAATCAGACGTGCCCAGACCTGTCCCTAAATAAGCCTCAACTCAAGCTGGAACCTCTGACAAAACCATGTAATTGTCCTTGTATGTAAAAATTTACATTACCAAATAGTCACTGCATTTTTAAAAGTAAGACATTAATGCTATGTAAAAGATTTGTTTCTCCTTTGGAACCAATGGCCATCATGCCCATCACTTTCTGCATACACACCTTCCAAAGAGGTCCAATTTGAGGGACCCTGGAGAAAAGATGACTATAGGAAGCCATGAACAATGCTTCCTTGGCTAAAGTATCACAATGCTGCCTCGTGGAATTAGCTATAGACCACATTCAATAGAATCTTCTCTTCTTTCATCTGGGTAGCATTTACCAGTCTTTCCATAGGGAGAAGAAGAAATAACGGTGTTCTGGTCTGTCGAGACACAAAAAGCAGGCACACGTGGAAGGTCAACGCTACGGTCTGTCAAGTTGTGGGATGTGTGTGAGGCAGAGGGTTTGTTTCCTTCTCCTCTCATATTAAAGAAAGTATCTAATCATGTCCCTTTGAGCAAGAGGAGGAAAAAAAACTTGGAAAGCATCAGTGTTCTTTGGATCACTTGGCAGTGCATGAATTATCAACATATATGAAATTATTCATTTATGCAAAACTGTAATTTGTATAGCCTCTTATTCAGCATGAATACTATACATGTCTGCCAAACACACACAGTTGTAACTTCATTAGAATAAGTATTCAAGGCAGGGATGTCTAACCTCTAATTTCTTTCCCTGTCGCGCACACACGCACACATAAATTGCAAGAGAAAGTCCGCATTTCCTCATGATAGCCCCCTTTGTTAAAGGCAGTAACCAAAATGCAGAAGATACGTAATGTTCACTGGAGATTTTTATAATTATGTGAGCAAAGTGGAGACTCCAAAGGCAGTATCTGAAGGCTATGTGATCCCTTGAAAATGACAGGAACTTTACATTCCTGAAGGAATGTCACAAGGCAGCAGCAGAGCAAAGTGGAAGGAGAGAAAAAAGACGTGTTAATTTCACATTTAAAGCACTACCACTATGGAAAATATACAGAATCTGTCCTCTTAATTATTCCACAGATTTAATATTAATTAGCTAAAGGTTTTGAAAGTTTCCCAGTAAGAGTGAAATAATTGTATAAATTCATTCCATAAAAAGAACCGACTTCCTGATTATCTGGATTATCTCAGTAGGAGATAAAGGAGAAAGAGGAAGAGAAGGAGTAGGAGCAAAGAAAGAAACAAAAACAACTAAAATGTTGCATCTTATTGAGGTAAATAAATACAACCAAAATAACTAACAGATGGTTTTTTCTTTATGGTCAATTTTTTTGTGCCTAATAGTAATATTCATATTTGTGTTTTTTTCCAGGGATAGTGGAATGGGAAATCAAGGGCGATGGTTACAGTAACCAATGCTGTTCATTCTTTCTTACAGAAGAAATGCCATTTCTGGAGTGGTGGTGGTGGTGGTGGCAAGCTTTCCAACTGTCTTTATGGGCAGGCACAAAGGAAAGGGTAAAGGGAGCCAAAACTATTCAACAGCAAAGACTCATTAGTGTCTGAATGTAGAGCCCCAGAAACACAGCCCTTTGTAGAGCGAGTAAATGCCAGGAATGCTCACTGCTTTCCTCTTACCCAATCCCTACTCCAGCTCTTAACTGAGGAAGCTTTCATTGATTTGATTTGCTTTTAGCAATGGAGGGAGAAGGGAGTCCCTAACAAGCTGAGCAAGAGGCTTAATCCCACACTGTTTTCCAAGAAGAAAATCTCTGATGGACAGTCTGCTTCTATAACCCCATCTTGTACATCTCTAGTCTACGGAATCCTCAGCGGACCTTCAGAGGGTTACCTGTTAACTCTAGACGTGCCTGATGGACTGGCTGTTCAGCCCAGTGGAGCTGGTATTCAGAGTAGTGGACAATTGACAAATCATCTGATTAAGATTTTATTATTAGTAGTAGTAGAACGGAATGCAGATTATGATAAATGAATAACTATAGCGCAAAGGTTTGAATTGGCTTCACTAAAGGAGGTAGGAGAAAATGGAGCTGACCTAACTTTGAAAATGGGTGGACTTTGTAAGAATCAAGGCAAAAAAGAGCTGTATATAAGAGTTGAGTTGATAAAGGTGTTTCCCATAGGTGTACAGATAAACAATTCTAACATGTCATCCCAGCCACTTGGGAGGCTGAGGCACGAGAATCGCTTGAACCCAGGAGGCAGAAGTTGCAGTGAACCAAGATCGTGCCACAGAACTCCAGCACCTGGGTGACAGTGAGACTCCATCTCAAAAAACAAAACAAAACAATCAACATTTCTATACATGTAAACTGAAATCAAACAAATGGATGGTAGTTGGTGATAGCCAGATGTCTCTGTTGGAGTGAGAGGTTACAGGTAAGCACGTGGAGGAGGCTAGAATAATCCATGTGGTAAGAATGATTTGATTTGGAAACGTGAGCATGAGTTCATGTTTTGCTTCAGATAAACACACATGGTTAATAGAGGTATTTATAGATCTGTATATTTACTTGGGCTAGTATACACACATACATTCCCTTGCTCTGTCAGCTGAGATGGCCTAGAAACGATAACACTCTAGTAGCAACAAACACACCTAGAGCTTACATATTGATTTCTAATACCATTTTCTTATAAAAGGAAACAGGCCTTCTTGAAGAAATGGCTGAGTCTAGAACTGGGGCAGCAAATATATAATATGAGTGTGGAGCATCCTGTAGTGCCAGAGAGTAAGAAAGTTCTCAAACACACACACATACACAGACATGCACATGATGGGCATATGTCAAGGAGTCACAAAGAGCCAACTGAAAGCATTCCCACTAGCCAAAATATTGAAGCAAAATAACAACAAAATAGGGTGGTTATGGATTATAACCTAAGGTATAGAATAAATATCTGATGAAAGTCAATACTAATATAAACAAATGGTTAAAAAGATACATATAAAAGGCAAATTTCCCATTGAGAAGAACTCCAAATAATTTATGTAGATATTTCACTCTCACAGAGGTGGAACAGAACCACCCACGCCTTAAAGTATGGGCTGTGCAGCTGGGTACGGTGGCTCATGCCTGTAATCCCAGCACTTTGAGAGGTCAAGGCAGGGGGGATCACGAGGTCAGGCATTCGAGACCAGCCTGGCCAAAGAGACCAGCCTGGCCAACATGATGAAACCCCATCTCTACTAAAAATAAAAAAGTAAAATAAAATAAAATAAAAATTAGTTGGGCATGGTGGTGGGCCCCTCTAATTCTAGCTACTTGCTTGAACCCAGGAGGCAGAGGTTGCGGTGAGCCGAGATCGCGCCATTGCACTCCGGTCTGGGTGACAGAGCGAGACTCCGACTCAAAAAAGAAAAAAAAAAAAAAAGTGTGGGCTCTGCCTAGTAACCTCCTTTCAAAGAGCAAAGTAGGTAAGGGAGAAGAAAGGGTGTGACTTTACAGGGGAGAAAACTGATGGACACTACCTCAGACAGGGGATCAAGGAGAATGTCAATATTGATGTCATGTTGACAGTAGGTACCCTTGACATGATGTGATGAGAATGGCACTTTACCTTTGTGGTCTTCTTTCCCAAAACTCATAACCTCAGTCTAATCATGAGAAAAGCATAAGACAAATACGAATTAAGGAATATTCTAGAAAATACCGGACCAGTACTTCTCAAAACTGTCAAGGCAATTACAAACAAGGAAAGTCTGAGATTGTCACAGCCAAAAGGATCCTAAGGAGACATGGTGACTAAGTGTAATATGGTATCCTGAATGGGACACCCTAGAACAGAAAAAGAAATTAAGTGAAAACTAAGGGAATCTGAATAAAGTATGGACTTTGGTTAAAGGTAATATATTAATGTTGTTTCATTAATTGTGACAAATGTACCATAGCAATGTAAGTTGATAATATAGTAAGTTGGGTGTGAGGTTTATGAGAATTCTGTTTAGATTACCTTCACAATTTTTTTCTGTAAATTTAACACTTCTCTAAATTAAAGTGTATGTTTAAAAATTACCATTGGAGTTAAAATTTTTCAGCCTTTCTTTAAGTGTTTTAAAATAACATAAGTAGTACATGGTTATTGAACAAAAATTATAAAATGAAATAGGCAAAAAGAAAGTAAAAATCACTAAAATTTCAATTCTTAAAAATAACCACTGTTTATATTTGGGGGTATTACTATTCAGACTTACACATATATATTTTTTCTTTTTGTTAGGATAATCCTGTATGCACCATATTGAATCCTGTGTGTTTTCACAAAAATATGTATTTTTAATATCAATTCTTTGTAAAAACAGATATCTTTATCATAGTGTTTAATTGTGACAATATTCTATTGTGCCTTTGTAATGTAATTCATGTAACCAGTCTCCCTACTGAAGCATTAAATTATAGATTTCCCTCCAAACCCTTTGTAAGCATACTAATAAATTATTTTAGGTTAAAATCTTAGAAGCAGATTGTTTAATTAAAAGGTATGTTCTTTCTAAAGGTGTTTGATATATATTGATACATTTCCTTACACAGTGGTTATACAATTTTATACTCCTCCAACAGTATAACAGCATGGACTCTTCTTTATCTCTTAGTCTGTCTTGTGCCACTATAACAAAACACCATATGCTGAGCAATTTATAAAGAATGGAAATTTCTTACAGTTCTAGGGGGTGGAAGTCCAGTATCAAGGCCCAAAGTCCAGGTTCATTGTCTGCTGAGGGTGCACTCTCTGCTTCCAAGATAGTGACTTAAACGCTGTGTCCTCCATAGGAGAACACTATGTCCTCACACAGCAGAAGGGCAAAAAGGGGCAATCTTCATCTGCCAAGCCCTTCTATAAGGGTATGTACCTCATCCCTTTCATACGGGTAGAGCCCTCTGGACTCAATCACTTCCTGAAGGCCACACCACCTAAGTATACTCTCTTCAAAATTTAGAATTACATGCTTACAATAAAAAGCAAAACGATTTGCCAATGTAGAAGAAAAAAAGCAGATATCTGATTGTTATTTTAATTTGCATTTATTTATTAGGTTAGTGCAAAAGTAATTGCGGTTTTTGTCATTAGTGAGATTGAAGGTGTATTCACATATTTAATGGTCATTTTCATTTATTTTATGAATAGCCTCTATGTATCTTTTGCTTGTCTTTGTATGGTTGTATGTCTTTCATTTAATTTGTTAGAATTCTTTATATATTAATAAGAGTAATTCTGATATAAATGTTAGCAATATTTTTCCATTTAGTTTAAAATTTCTTATTGTTTTCTTCTTTCCTTTCTTCCTTCTTTCTTCCCTCCGTCCCTCGCTGTCTCCTTTTCTCTCCTTTTCTTTCTTTTCTTCTTTTTGCAATAAAGCCAATTATATTAAGCATTTGTCTTATACTTGTATCTCAGAATTTGTTGAAATATTTGTTGTGAGGTAGGGATGTAACATGTTATTTCAAGAAAATATTAACCAGCAATTCTAACACTTCTCATGGTACATCCTTTCCCTACTGATTTGCAGTTTCACTGTTATCATAGTTCAAGTAATTTTAGACACTTGTTTCTATTTCTTGGTCTTCTAATGTCATTTTTTAAATTTCAATGCCTCTTCCAGCATGTGGAACATTTTTAATTTGTCATTTTCATTTTGATGACTAAATTGACAACTTCCTGGATCTTCTTGTTGCTTAGCAAAGCTCAGTAACCTTGAGAATGTGCAGATTTCAGAAAATCTTTTTTTCTTTGACCACCTCCTAGGAGGAAGGGGGGTCTGGAATTTACTCATCTGAGTGGAGATTTTGGTGTCAAATACTCTGGCCTTGGCCTTTGTGAAAGAGGAGACCATTTCATGACCAATCATTGTCTATATGTTAATTGCATTTTAAAAGTCAGACAATTTGGTGACCTGTGTGTTCAGATGTTAACACATGTTAAGTGCAATTGATTCTCCTGTTTTACGTTGTAGGCTTAACATTCAAGAGGTCAGGAAGGATTAGTCTCCATACCAATCTGCCCCATCCCATAGCAGTAGCACAGGATAGTCCCATGAAACTGGTCAAAAGCTTTCTCACTCTGAAAGGGAACACCACTCACCCCTAAAGCATTTATTTTCTGCTCTCAAGGCAAGCTCCTCTGGACAGGAAAATGCTTTGTTAAGACTTGTTAAATCTTAACATATCTGAGAACTCTATTCCTCCCATGTTAACAGAAGTACTTTCTTGATCACCAATTCTGTTAGTGGATGCATTGCATAAGATTGGAAAAATTTTAGGGATTTGAAATCTAAGCAGTTTTAAGTGACCCATTGGATCCATGATAAGGCTGGATCCATGAATGAGATTTTTCTTTCTTTCTTTCTTTTTTATTTTACCTTACTGTTTGCTCTAAGTTTGCTAGGAAAGCAGAATTTTATGTTTGAATTTGATGCTTCTATTTATTTAATGTACATGTTTCTTGTACACATAAAATGGATTAGTGGTTAAAAGTATAGATAACTGAGCCAGATTGAACTCAAATTCTGGCTCCAGTATTGCTAAGAATAATTATGGGAAACAAGGCAAAAGGACCACAATGATTTTTCAGTGTTATACTACAGCATTGTCTAAAAGACCCACCCAAGGATTCTTTAATTATTACTTTTGATTTACAATTTAGATCACCTGCCCAAATTTTTTCTTCTCAGGGTCCTTTTACATTTTGATTAGTTATTAAAACACCAAATAACTCTTACTTGTGTGAGTATATTTATTGATATTCCTCATATTAGAAATTAAGAGAGAGAAAATCTTAAAGTATTTATTAGTTCATGAAAAAATAATCATAGGATAGACCAATTACATGTTAACAGAAATAACATTTTTTTTTTCCCTGAGACGGGGTCTTGCACTGTCACCAGGCTGGAGTAAAATGGCGCTATCTCAGTTCACTGCAACCTCCGCCTCCAGGGTTCAGATGATTCTCCTGCCTCAGCCTCCCAAGTAGCTGGGATTACAGGTACACACCACCACAATTTGTGTGTGTGTGTGTGTGTGTGTGTGTATTTTTAGTAGAGACAGAGTTTCACTATGTTGGCCAGACTGGTCTTGAACTCCTGACCTCGTGATCCGCCCACCTCAGCCTCCCAAAGTGCTGGGATTAAAGGCATGAGCCACCGCACCTGGCCAGGAATAACATATTTTAAGAAAAATTAACTATTAATACACTTTCCAAAGCAAAAAATTTTGTGAGATGAATGGTATCTGATGAGAGTTCAGGACATGCTGCCTCAAAATATGGCACCTTGGCATTGAGAAAATAGAAACAACAAGGTCTCTCTGAGTTTCTCCCCTGAAGCAGGCAATAAAACCCTCTGTGGATAGGTATCGTCTCTATATACAGAAGAAGAAAATGTCTCTATCTCTGAAGACATGGGGACACAAAGAAGAATCCGAACAAACAATCCATGTTAAGTTCCTCCCAGTTTACCTTTAAATCATACTCTCTTTGTCTGATCATGGTTCTCCACAACTATCCACTTATTCATCAAAGTTAGCATGAAAATACCCAGGTTTCTCTATTTATTTGGGTCCTTATTACCTTATGAAGGCTCCCATGTCACATAAAACTTAAATACATTTCTAAGCTTTTCTCTTATCAATTGTCTTGATATAGGGGCCTCAGCCATGAACCTAGCAATGAGTGAAAAAAGAAATCTCTTCTTTCCCACACATAGTTTTATGTTTTTGCACTTCTCTTCAATTTTTACAAATAGAAGTAAACTGTGTTCTCATATCTGCTCCTGCACTTAATCTGTTCCTATATATTGTTTTGATTGAAGTTTATAAAGAAAATTTGGCATCATGAAGGTATGTAGTTGGAAGAGTCTTTAATAGCGTCTTCTGACAGTTGTGGATATTCTTTGTTACTACACCAGAACGATGCAAGGGTTTGTTTGGAAAGGTTCATTGCAATGTGGAATCTCAAACCGCAGTAGTGAACTTTTTGCATTTCACATTAATCTTTCTGGTAAGATCAGATAGGTCCTTAAATATTAGGAAGCTATCAAGCTCATGTTGCAGACATACTTTTTCCAAAGTTCTAATTTTAGCTTGAAAGTTCTAATTTTATCACATCAACAAATATTGATAATTTTTTTGAAGAATCATAATTACTTATTCATATTTAAGAAAATGCCTACTGAATATCTAGATCTGAAAAACAATGGCTTTTTACTATTTTTCCAAAGAAGTGATTTTTTTGTTTTGTTTTGGAGACAGAGTCTAGCTCTGTCGCCCAGGCTGTAGTGCAATGGCGTGATCTCGGCTCACTGCAAGCTCTGCCTCCCAGGTTCAAACAATTCTCCGACCTCAGCCTCCAGAGTAGCTGGGACTACAGCTGCCAGCCACCACGCCCAGCTAATTTTTTTGTATTTTTAATAGAGACAGGGTTTCACCATGTTGCCCAGGCTGGTCTCTAACTCCTGAGCTCAGGCAATTCACCCACCTCAGCCTCCCAAAGTGCTAGAATTACAGGCGTGAGCCACCACGCCCAACCAAAAAGTGATACTTGTATTTCATGAAAATGAATTCTGAAATGCATTAACCAAACCACTACTGAGCTCAGGCTGCAAGGTTTACTTGTAATGAATTCATAAAATGTCTAGGTCAGTTAACAACTCAAATAAAAGGGCTTCTCATCAAGACTACTGTGGAATTTCACTAGGCAGCGGAAGTTCATTATGTGTACTTCTCATTTTGGAACATAGAATATTACAAAGATATATAATCAAAGGTTGAAATGTAATAAAATTAATGTTCTTATGTTATATTAAGGACATTTTACATGAAACAATTTTCTTTTAAATCTGTGAATATCTGGTGGTAAAGAAGGTAATGGCTACCAGTACAGTGTTGTTATCAATTTCACCCACCATTGTTCAGTGTAAATTTCAATTCAGTAAAAAGGAAAATAACAAGTCATTATTACTATAAAAGTAGTTTTGAACCTAAAAGAGGTTCAGTTTTTCTAGAAGCTGAAGGATCACAGTTTGAGATTTGATGACTTTTATTTTAGCATGTAGATCCAGTAAAATAGCAGGTGATTTCTTTCTGGTAAAGCACATAATCCTAAAATAATAGATTTATTTTTCTATAAAGCATGAACTAGTTTGTCTCTAATTTAGCAAACTTATTTCTGCATGCTTTTCCTAAATGACTGTATAACCTCTGTTTCTCAGATTCCCTTGAATTAGCTGCACTATTCTGTTACTTCTTTCATTAATGAGTAAAATATTAACACTTACATGTTCCCACCATATATTTGCTTGAGAATTACGTCTTACCTCTTAAAAATTATGTTTTGACACCACTTACTATGTGCTATTGAGTATGTGGTTTAAATTCTCTATGCCTTTTCTGTCAAATGGAAATATTTATAGTTACTACACAGGGTTATTGTAATAATCAAATGATTTAACACATGTACTACACTTAGAACAGTGTCTGGCACAGCATAAATACTGTATACTACATAAGTTTACCTATTACTATTTATATGATTAAGAAAAACTCTCTAATAAATGTTTTTAAATAGACATCTCCTCCACCCTAGAAAAAAACCAATTAATTCTCATGTGACTAGTTTTGAAAACATAAAAACAGTCCAAAAGTTTAGCATTCATACAAATGTTTAAAATGAACCTAACATCCCAAAAGACTATCTTGTCCTTTCTCTGATACATAAGGTGAAACCAAAAGAATTACAAAAATCTCTGTATTTGGTGATCTTTTCCCAAGGGCAAATGCTCTGTAAAATAAGCCCTATTCTCAGCTGAGATGAGTCAATGGGGTTTTGTTTTCAGACAACTCTCCCCTCAAGTCCTGC
This sequence comes from Colobus angolensis palliatus, assembly GCF_000951035.1. Taxonomy (NCBI): domain Eukaryota; kingdom Metazoa; phylum Chordata; class Mammalia; order Primates; family Cercopithecidae; genus Colobus; species Colobus angolensis. The sequence goes on along the minus strand of NW_012115322.1, from coordinate 2,804,516 downwards.
TTTGCTTCTGTTGACTCAGTTATCTGCCAATTATTGGATGAGTGCAAAACATCTGACCATGACAGAAACAAACCTTCAGTGAAGTTATGCAGTTCCAGTCATAATGTAGCCAGAAAATGCAGTGAAAATGGAATCTGAAAAGCATTAGCCAACCCACTCCTGAGCTCAGGCTGCGAGGCTTACTTGTACTGATACCCATAAGAATAGTTCAAGTATGAATCAGGGAAGAGTAACTATTTTAAAGCTGCCAATAGTTTCTTTTTATTGCTTGAGGTAGAGTGAAGTGGGGAGTTGAAAGTTGTTAAAGTAGGAATGTTTTGCATTTTGTTTTAAACATAGAATTTGTCATGGGGTAGATCTTTCCTTCCTTCCTTCCAAAAGGCATCATTTTAGCCAGTGTCTTCCAGCCTTGTAGATACAAAGTCTTTGTGCTGGCACAAACAAATCCAAAGGCAGAGACTGCAGACTGAGACATTATTCCATTATGGATTCAAACTGCTGTCTTGGCCTTTGCTGAGATGAGTATGGCTGTGTGTACTTGTTCTTTCTCTCCCAGAGGCCTGAGACAGGGCAGGACTCCCGGACTTAATAAAAGAAAGGAACAGGGAATAACAATCTTATTTTCTTAAAATAAAAATAGATAATTCAATTTTTTTCTTAAACTGGTTAATTTTTGTTTATTGATAGTTAAAAAAAGTTTCTTTCAGTGTTGTAACTTCATATTGTCAATGCTATATAAATTATTCAAATAGTTGCCAAATTTACAAAAACTTCTATTCAGTTTGTTAATGTTTGTAAGATTTTAGAGAATTTCAAATTTTTTTGAACAGCATCTAATCTCAAATATTTTTTCAATTGATAATGCTCATTGATCAGTTTGTCAATAATGTTTTTATTTTATGATTTATTATGAGTTTTATATTATCTGATATGTTTTTTTGTCAAATTAAAATGTAAAGCTTTTAAAATTTGTTCACATGGTTCCCTCCTCCCCACTAACGAAATTATTAAATAATCCAAGGACCTCCTTCATACTTCTTTTTAAAATGTATCATTTCCTCCAAATGACTATTCCTTTTGGTAACATTCAAAAAATATTTTGTTACAATTTACTTTTTGTAGTTAGAATAATTTCTATCAATTTCATTGTTCCTATGTATTACTTCTGTTTCATATTTCATCTGACTTTTTTCTTTGAACAATAAATTGAAGGGTGAAAACATAAGGTACTCTTCATATATATCTAAATCAAGATTTACTTGCTTTATTGAAATGGTCCAAAATATTATTTCAAATTGCTATTAGTTAGTGTAATCAAGTTTTGTCAACTTTGTGAATATCACTTATATACAGATGGTAGTCTTTAAAATATTGAAGCACGTTGCAAGAACTAGACAACTTCGTAACAAGCAGACTCTTATTTTTCATTTAGACTTGGTGATGAAAAATCAAGATTAGAATGTGTCTGTTTTCTTTTGCTATAACAGATTACCAACCATTGGGTAATTTATAAAGAAAATAAACTTATTTCTTTCAATGTTGAATGCTTGGAAGACTAACTTCAAGGGGCTATATCTGGTGAGGGCCCTCTTGCTGGTAGGGAATCTCTGCAGAGTTCCAAGTTGGCGCAGGGCATCACTTGTCAAGAGGGTTCACAGGAGAGAACCCATTTGGCTTTTATAACAGACCCACTTGCATGATAACTAACCCATTCCTGTGATAACCCATTAATTCACTAACCCATTAATCCATAAATGGACTAATCCATTCATGAGCACAGAACCCTCAAAGGCTCTTAATACATGAGCCTTTAATACACTTCTTAAAACATGAGTTTTAGAAGAAACAAACATTCAAATCATAGCAGGATGTATGTTGGAATACAGAACTATTTCAACTTTAGCTGAATCAATAAATACTTTAATAATAAAATAGTCAACTTAGAAATAGCAACTTTGAGCTTTGTGGGGGCAGATTTTTCTTGTGAGATTTAGGCAATGATCTGCATGTGGCCATGTTCTTATAATGCGACCTTCAGCCCTGCTCCTTAGTGTGACGCTGCATGATAAATTAGCACAGTGCGTCAGATGCTATTTCTCTACCAGGATGGCTAATATTCACTTGAACATGCTGTTATAAATACTCCACTGAGAACTAAATGACTCCCTAAAACAACTTTTTTTCTGAAAAGCTCATGACTACTCCACTCCAACACCTCCTGTATTAGTCATCTATGCAGCATAACTTAAGACACAACAGGCCGGGCACGGTGGCTCATGCCTGTAATCCCAGCAATTTGGGAGGCCAAGGTGGGTGGATCATTTGAGGTCAGGAGTTCGAGACTAGCCTGACCAGCATGGTGAAATCCCATCTTTACTAAACAAATACAAATTTAGCCAGGAGTGGTGGCACATACCCGTAATTCCAGCTACTTGGGAGGATGAGACAGGAGAATCACTTGAACCCAGGAAGCAGAGGCTGCAGTGAGCCGAGATCATGCCATTGCACTCAAGCTTGGGCAACAAGAGCAAAAATCCACCTCAAAACAAAACAAAACAAAAAAGACACAAGAGCTTAAACAGCAAACATATTAGCTCATAGTTTTTATGGGTAAGGAATCTGAACATGGCTTAGCCAGATGCCTGTGTCTAAATGTGTCTATGCAATCAAGCTGTTGGCCAAAGCTGTAGGGGACCATCCACATCCAGGCTTACTTGGATAACTGTTGGCAGGCCCCAGATTATTTCCAAAACTTACCCACATGAGCCTCTCCACAGAGCTTCTCCATAAAGTGGCACCTGGCTTCCCTGGAGTGAGTGGTCCAAGAGAGAATAAAATAAATAAGAGAAAATGAAAGCCAGTCTTTTTTATTATCCAAGCTCATAAGTGACATCCATAACTTCTGCCATAGTCTGTCAGAAGTAGGTGAATAAGTCCAGCCTACAATCAAGGGAAGGGGATTATATAAGGGTGTGCATATCAAGAGGGGGATCATTGAGCACCATTTTAGGGGTATGAAACAGGTATGACGAAGGTAGGTCAGACTTTTTTTATAAAAAGTCAATCTTAACAAGTTGTGATGAAAACATCTTACTTCCGAAAATCTTACAATAACGTGTGGCCATATGGCCATGTGGCTACGTTCTTAGAGTCTTGGAGGAGGTGCAAGTGAGGGTTCCTGGGAAACTTCAGCCTCATTCGTTTTGTGGCAAATCCCTTTTATCTACACTTCTCCTATGGCAGTAGCTGACACTTAGTAGATTCATGGCAAGTGATAGTCCATGTTGCTAATATTAATATACTCCTATTTTTAACATCCATATATTTTCCAGCTAGGTATGGGTATTATGTATTTTCCAGGTAATCTGCTTTAAATTTTAAATTTTTGTTCTATTTTCTTGGTCCACCTTTCCCATTTTCCTGTTTAGACTTTACTATGTCATTCCATATGGTCCTTGGCTAAATTTTTCTCCTCAATGATGCCACATGTTAGAACTTGAGTTGTCAGCATTTAGTTGAAAATTCTCTTCAGGGTAAAGAAAATGTGTAAAGTGAAGTGCACATGCTTATAATCTGAGAAAATCAGGGCCCTTCCAGTTTTCACTTGGTCTCTGAATCCCAGACTCATCAATCACCATTTCCTAGGCCATGTGAAGGTGGTAAAAGGCAAGAAATAATATGAAACATCAGTGTCCTCACACTGCTATAAAGAAATATCTAAGACTGGGTAATTTATAAAGAAAAGAGGTTTAATTGGCTTACACTTCTGCAGGCTATGTAGGAAGCATGACAGCTTCTGGGGAGGCTTCAATAAACTTTTCGTCATGGCTGAGGGTGAAGGGCAAGCAGGCACATCTTACATGGCCAGAGTAGGAGGAAGAGAGAAAGGTGGGAGATGCTACACATGTTTAAACAACAAAATTTTATGAGAACTCTATCTTAAGACCAACACTCAGGGAATAGTGCTGAACCATTCATGAAGAGATCCAATCACCTCCCACCAGCCCCCACTTTCAACACTGGGGATTCCAATTTGACATGAGATTTGGACAGGGATACAGATCCAAGCCATATCATTCTGCCTATTGCCCCTCCAAAATCTCATGTTCTTCTCACATTACAACATACAGTCATGCCTTCCCAACCATCCCCCAAAGTCTTAAGTTATTCCAGCATTAATTCAAAAGTATAAAGTCCAAAATCTCATCTGAGAGAAGGCAAATTTCTACCTATGAACCTATAAAATCAAAAAGGTAGTTACTTCCAAGATACAATGGGGGTACAGGCATTGTGTAAATACTCCTGTTCCAAAAGGGAGAAATCAGCCAGAAGAAATGGATTACAGGCCCTAGGCATGTACAAAACTAGTAGGGTAGTCACTAAATCTCCAAAATAATCTCCTTTGACCCAATGTCTCACACCCAGGGCACTCTGAAGCAGGGGGTAGGCTACCAAGGCCTAGGACAGCTCTGTGACTGTGGATTTGCAAGGTTCTGCTCCACAGCTGCTCTCATGATCTGGCATTATGGTTCTACCATTCTGGGGCCTGGAAGACAATGGCTCTCTTCTCACTGCTCCACTAGGCTGTGCCCCAGTGGAGATTCTGTGTGGGGACTCTAACCCCACGTTTCCCCTCCACACTGCCCTAGTACAGGTTCTCCATGAAGGCTCCACCCTTACAGCAAGCTTATGCCTGAACATCCAGGCTTTTTCATACATTCTCTGAAATCGAGGTGGAGGCTTTCAAGCCTCAACTCTTGCACTCTGCAAGAGTTTTAGCCACGGCTGGAGCTAGAGTAGCTGGGCTGCAGGGAGCAGTGTCCTGAGGTTGTTCAGTGCCATGGGCCCTAGGTCCTGCCCACAAAGCCATTCTTTCCTTTGAGGCCTCCCAGCCTATGATGAGAGGGCTTGACATGAAGATCTCTGAAATGCCTTGGAGACCTCTTTCTTACTATCTTGGCTATAAACAATCGGCTCCTCTTTACTTTTGCAAATTTCTGCAGTTAACTTCAATTCCTTTCCAAAAAATGGTCTTTTCTTTTCTATCACATGATCATGCAAAATTTCCAAACTTTTACACTCTGCTCTCCTTTTAAATATAAGTTCCAGTTTCAAATAATTTATTTGCTCCTGCATATGAGCATAGGTTATTAAAAGCATTCAGGCCATGTCTTGAACACTGCTGCTTACAAATTTTTCTCGCCAGATATCATAAATCATCATTCTCAAGTTCAAGGTTCTGCAGATCCCTAGGGAAAACGCAAAATGCTGGCAATTGCTTTGCTAAGAAAACAAAAAAGTGACCTTTGTTCCAATTCCCAATAAGTTCTGATACCTCCTCAACTTGGCCTTCACTGTTAGTGAATTCATAGCATATCACTATTCAGCATTTTGGTCACAACAATTTAACCAGTCTCTAGGAAGTTCCAAACTTTCCCTCATCTTCCTGTCTTTTTCTGAGCCCTCCACACTATTCTAATCTCTGCCCATTACCCAGTTCCAAAGTCACTTCTACATTTTCAGGTATCGTTATAACAATGTCCTCCAGTATTTTCTATATTAGTATGTTCTTACACTGCTATAAAGTAATACCTGAAACTGGGTAATTTATAAGGAAAGAGAGTTTAATTGGTTCATGGCTCTGCAGGCTGTACAAGAAGTGTGGTGACTTCTGGGGAGGCCTCAGGAAACTTCCAATCATGGCTAAAGGCAAAGGGGAAACAGGCATGTCCTATATGGCCAGTGCAGGAGGAAGAGAGGTGGGAGATGCTACACACTTTTAAACTGCCAGATCTTGTAAGAACGCTACAAGAACAGCACTCACAAGAACAGCAATAGGGGAATGGTGTTAAACTATTCATGAGAAACTGCCCCTATGATTCCGTAACCTCCTGCAAGGCTCCACCTCCAACACTGGGCATTACAATTACATGAGATTTGGGTGGGGACACAGATCCAAACCACATCAATCAGTAAGTGCTTTTTCAGGGGCACTATTCCAAATGGGCCCTTGGAAAGTCTTCTTGGTTGGATTTAACTATTGTTATTAATGGCATACCTTTATATAATAATTTCCGTGTCCCAGGCCCTGTTGTCCTTTATCTATATTAAAGTGCGAGGAACTGATTTTCTCTGTTTCTCAAATTCATTCATTAAAATCCTAACTTCTAATATGATGATCTTAGGAAGTGAGACCTTTGGGAGGTAATTAGACCACGGGGGTTGAGCCCTAAAGATTGGATTAGTGCCCTTATAAAAGGGACCCCAGGCCGGACACAGTGGGCTCATGACTATAATCTCAGCACTTTGGGAGGTCAAGGCAGGCGGATAACCTGAGGTCAGGAGTTCAAAAACAACCTGGCCAACATGGTGAAACCCTGTCTCTACTAAAAATACACACAAAAAATTAGCCAGGCATGGCTGGGGCAGGAGAATCGCTTGTACCTGGGAGGTGGAGGTTGCTTTGAGCTGAGATTGCACCATTGCACTCCAGTCTGGGCAAGAAAAGCAAAACTCTGTCTCAAAAAATAACAAAATAAAATAAAATAAAATAAAATAAAAATAAAATAGATCCCAGAAAGCTCTCTTGCCCTCTTTCTACCATGTCAAGATATAACTAGAAGTTAGCAGTATGAAACTGGGAAAAAGGCCCTCACCAGAAACCGCCCATATGCTGATCTCAGACTTCCCTTCTCACAGCCTCCAGAACTATGAGAAATAAATTTCTGTTGTTTGTAAGTCACCCAGGATATGGTATTTTGTTACAGCCACTTGAACTAAGACACTTATTTAGTCCTGATAATAGTCCTGTGAAACAGGTGCTATTACATCTACATTTTCAGATAAAGAACAGCAACTCAGAGAGATAAGTAACTGGCCATCATCACATAGTACTTCACAGGTAGGATACAAACTCTGTCAATCTAGCTGTAGAGCCCATGCCCCAACATAGTTCAATGAAAGATCACAACGCCTATATTCCAAATAAAGGATGCCTAGCAAATTAGAGACAATGTTCAAAATTCTGAAATTCCAAAGCTCGTGACATGGCATATACTCATCAAAAGATATGTGACACCATTTGTTTTTCATACTAACTGGATACTGATATGATCTGGCTCTGTGTTCCTACTCAAATCTCATTTTGAATTGTAATACCTACGTGTTGGGGGACGGACCTCAGGGAAGGTGAATAGATCACGGGGGCAGTTTCCCCATGCTGGTCTCATAATACTGAGTTCTCATGCAATCTGATGGTTTTAAAAGCCTCTGGCATTTCCCTTGCTGGCACTCATTCTCTCTCCTGCGGCCCTGTGAAGAGGTGCTTTCTGCTATGATTATAAGTTTCATGTGGCTGCCCCAAACATGCAGAACTGTGAGTCAATTAAACTTCTTTTCTTTATAAATGACCCAGTCTTGGGTATTTCTTCATAGCAGCCTAAGAACAGACTAATACAGAAACCACTAAGTTTGTCAATTTCCAAAACAAGTTCTTGCCCTGTGGTGAGCTTCTAGGGTCTTTATCTGTGCAGGTATACAGGTCTCAGCATTGTCCATGTCTTGGACACGGCACCTTATCCCTTCTTCTGCTTCCTTTCCTATCTCTATCTTCCAAGCCCTTCAAGGTATTGCCCCATCTTTAGTTCATACAAAGCAAAATAAAGTATTCAATTCCTTTTCTTTCTCAATAAAATTGCTTGACAAACATGAACAGCAAAACAGATCACTTGGGTTCTTGAGTTTAGACACATGAAAATCAGGCTAAAATATGCCTATTTTCTCAAGATTTTCTGGAAAGAGACCTCTTGCCTCATATGGGCAGGGGACTTCCTGTTTTAATAGGAAAATTTAAATTGTTAGATGAGTTCTCGGCCACTCACTCTGCTAGTTAAGTCTTTGTTGGCACATTTTACTGTTTCTCTCCATTGTTTAAAACTGCAGTATTTTATTTATTTTAAGAAATGTTTCCCTGAATAGACCAATAGCAGGCTCTGAAATTGAGGCAACAATTAATAGCCTACCCACCAAAAAAAGTCCAGGACCAGACGGATTCACAGCT
>NW_012115322.1:2765164-2793887 GCF_000951035.1 Colobus angolensis palliatus | reverse complement strand
CCCTAGAACTTAAAGTATAAAAAAAAAAAAAAGAAGAAATGTTGCAAAATTTCTATGCAAAACTGAATCTGGCACAGTTTTTTTTTCTTGTTATTCATAGATGAATGTTTGCTAGAGAAATATCTGGAAAAAAAAAAAAAACCCAGCTCTAACTATGCCTGCATCCATTTGTGGGAACAGAATTAAAATACAAATAAAGTGATGTTCATGGTTTCTTCTTCTTTTACTCTGCTTTCCTAAAACATGGAAGGAAGTGAAGCCTCTTCCATAGTTTCAAAGACTCTGGAGAAACTTTTACGTAATCACTGATTCTGACAGTTTTCCATAAATCTCTCTGAGAAAAACACAGGAAAAAGCTTCAGAGTGGAACCTTGGGGATACTGAACTTGGAAAGATGCCTGAGACTTCATGTGACTCAGTGGAGACACGTGTAGCTGATTTATCCACAGAATTACTTCTTTCCTGTGTGCTTTCTTATATGTGGAAAGAACCTTCAGAGAGTTCTTTCACAACCTTCCACAAACCTTTCCAAAGGTTCTGGAATCAGGCAGAACTGTTCCTTGGAGATAGATGACACCATACTCCCAACACTTAAGTAGAGGAAAGGCTATCTTTAAATTTTCCTTGGGCAATGACAACCAAGACTAAGAGCACTTTGGGGCTGTATGAATATAACACATTTCCTCATATAAAACAGCTGTCTTTAGGGCCAAAATGAAATGTTATCTTCTATTGCTTATGTATAGTGAACCTAAAAGATTTTAATGAGATCTGTTTAGCAACTGCTAAAATCATGTCCATCAAAAACATTCTTATTTCTTTGCACCAAAATCCATCCCCCAAACAACAGCACAATTCTACCCACAGCTCCTTTGAAGTTATCATTCTTTTCTTGCTCTAATTTCTGGATTCAGATAACTTGCTCAGTTTCCACATTTGACAAACTTCCTGTTTCACTTTCACTGCTGCTTTCGATTTTGTTTCTTATTCTGTTACAGAAATGGATGTGGCCACTCTAAAAATTGATGTGCTATATACAATTCTGTTTTCATGGCTATAATCTTTTGGGTCTGTAACTCTTTATGAAATAGTATTTTCATCCCAATGTTTGTCCTTCAAATACTTTCTGTAGCTTTGCTTGTTTCTTATACTCAGAAATGACTTTTTTAGGGAAAATAACTAGGGGTCCATTAGCAAAACAGTTACTTAGGTGAGAAAATGAATCTTGAATTTCAATAGCAGAAGCATGTCTGGGCAAAAGAGAACACTGGGTATGGAGACAGGATAGTGGGATTGGAGAAAGACTAAGGGAATGGATCTATCTGTAAGTACGCCCAGAGGAGGAGTATTTGGTCAGGCCAGATGTGGGTTATCTCAATGGCGGGTGGTGCTGGGGAATGCAGGTAGGGCGTGCTCAAAACTTGCTGTGCAGATAGCCCTCCTGTCTGCTTAACTTTCTTGCATTGCAGAAGTAGGATTTTGGCTGGTGAGCAATGACTAAAGTTGCTAGGGCCTGAGGGACCAGGGCCAGGCAAGAGCAAGGAATGTTTTTGCCAGAGCTTAGAGATTGGAAGTTGTGAAGCAGATAATTAGACCAGAGACTTAGAAATGAACTCAAAGAAACAATACAGTTCTAAAACCTGTTGCACGGATTTGGAGAAACAGACAAAATGGTGATGGAGGGGATAACAATTAGTACAAATTATTAGAATCAGACTAAGCAGCCATGCTGTTGATGCTGAGCTACCAATGTCTTACTGATCTTCATCCCCCACCCTACATCCACAGAGACACTTTATATAAGAAGAATCAATCCCTTCTTGAAAAGCACTAATAAATGTATCACAGTAAAAAAGTAAAAATGTTTAAAGAGCCCAATGCTCTTCTCCTGTCTCCTGCCCCTCCTTTCAGTAATATTGACTTTTGCACCAGCACTCATTGATGCCTGTTTCCAGGGCAACTTGCCAGGAGAGAATTTAGAAGGTAAAATGGGGCAGGAGAGGTGCAAGAAAAAGAACATGTCCTGTAACGTGTAGGCTGCTTCTTTCCTCCTGTTCACAACCTAAACAGCATTCTTTTTGCTCTACATGAAAAGGAAATTTCATTCCTCTTCCTGTCCCACTCCATGCCCGCACATCTGCAATCTCAAACCAGCCAAGGAGGTATGCAAATAGAACTTACCACATGTTGAGTTGCTTCCCAGTAGGGTAAAGAAAATGGAAGCTGTAGCCCACAACTACAGCAAATTAGGTTTTTCCAAGAGAGGTAAGGAGCTATTGTTACCTAAGAACAGTATCGCTTTGGAAAGTTTTTAGAGAGTTTTGCTGTGCACTAGACCCTACTTTGTGTACACGGGGGCGTATGTGTGGAACTGTCTCAGCTTCTGTGACATTTCCACATGTTTACAACTGCTGCGCTTCCATGCTGAGATCATGCAATGTGTGTTAACACCTACAATGGGTGTGTGAGCCCAGAGCAGCTGTCCAGCATGTGTTTCCAACGGTCTGGGGTATGTTCTAGCTGGAGCATGTCCACAGGAGTCTAGTAAAATACTTCATGCTGTCTTTCCCTTTAGTTCTTCCTGACACATGCATGTGGGAGTTGTGAGCTGAGCGTGTGAAATAGCATTGAAATGAAATCTGCCCTTTGAGTTCATGCAGGAGGTTCTTATGTGGGGGAAATGCACATGGAAACTTCTCAAGTCTTCAAATGAGGCAATATGCCAATGGGCCATTGAATTGTGCTCTTGTATGTATAGCATTAAGGAATGGCTTCAATGCTCGAATCTTTCAAAATACGTTTCACCTACAATTATTGCCAAAATCCAGTAAGTATTGAGGATTGGGTTCTTTCTTGCCTGCCTGCCTGCCTTCTTTTTACTGCCAGGGACTTATGTGGCTCAGGGACCTTTCAAGTTCTCTATGTTTCAGGAATGTTCTAGATGCACTGGAAGCTATTTAGCAGCTGCTTATTCTGGGGATATAATGGTTTAATCACTAATGCAAATCTCCAAAGCATCATGTCTCACTGACTTGGAACACCTAATTCTGTTTCCCCATGAAGCAAATATTTGAAATGTTTATATGAAGAATAAAATCTCTCTCTTTTAAAGTTGACTTTGAAATAATATTGCAAACATCTAATGATTGTTGTGTAGCCACTATGTACAAGGCCTAGTTAGTGCAAAATGCCAGACTTTCCTTGTTATTTCGGATCAGCTTTTGCAAGATTGTGTTAGCCCATTGCCCTGAGCAGCGGGGATGATATTCTGCTTGCTGCCCCAGGCCAAAGAGCGTGACTGGTTCATCTAGGGTGGCCTTGTGAGTAGCTGATGTAATTCAAAAAGACGGTTTTAATGGTCTGAACACTGCAGCCATTGCCCTTCCATTCCCACACCCCATTGTCATGTATATATTTTATAAGCTGTGCTCTATTCTGGAGTAACTTGAAACAAGATGTTTGAAATTTAATTATTTTGTGCGGATTCTCAAAAAGGAACTTAGCTGATTCTTGATCTATTAATGAAAGAAGACTTTTGTAAAGTATATATTTGTTGACACTATGAAGAACAGCAAGTTTCTATTAAAACAATTTAAAATATAGAATGTGTCTAAGGACCTCTATTCAAAAATGCACATAAGGGATTTTTGTGCATATGATGAAACAGTAACTTATAACTTTGAGAAGATAGAGCAGTGAATTCTCTATTGCAAGTGTATCAAAAAGGTGATCATTTTGCTATTCCTCAACAGGCACTGATTTATAGAAATATATACATATATATAAAATAATAACAGTTCAATGTAGCAGCTAGTCTAGCACAAATTTAATTACATACACTATAATGTGCTATAGCTCTACTTAATCTCTTTCAGTTTTTAAAATCAGTAACAGTTTTGCTAATTCTTGTACTGTCCATGAAGATTTTTTTTTTTTTTTTTTGGTCTAGTAGGCCTAACTTTTCCATGTCCATCACCACCACTGCCAGCAAACAGATGAATGGAAGAGAAGAACCTTCGTTTACTTCGCTATCTAGTTGATTTGTCTCCATAGTGACACTCACATGTACACATTTACACACATGTACACACACACATACATGTGTGCACACTCCAAAATCTTTGATTTTTTTGACTATAAATATTTGAAATTCAATTAGTATTTTCCAGTGCCTAGATATAGTTTGGTTAGAACTTGTCAGTCCACAATTTTTTTTTTACACAAAAGGGGAGGAAAAAGATCTAGAGTAGGTATCTGCAAACTTTTTTGTAAAGCGCCAGATACTAAACATTTTTGGCTTTGAGGGCCGTGCTGCCCCTGGTGCTGTTATTAAACTCTGCTGCTGTAGTGTGAACTCAGCCATAGGCAGCAGGCCAGGTTTGTCCTGCAGGCTGTGCTTACTGATCCCTGATCCAAACCGAAAGGTCTACCTTGTTTTCAGGATTCCACCATACCCTGTTGAAGGAAGATTTAGTCACTCCTTGTTCTTTCCACCCTAATCTTTCATTTGAGTCCCCACATATAGACTAAAGTAGGTATTTGAGGCAATTAACCACATCTGTGATTCCTAAAATGTGTTCCACAGAATATATAAACTGAAAAATCCTGTTAAATTCACTTCTAAGGAATTTTGGAATTACTACACACTATATCCCTCTAAAGGCTCAGTGTAAGTCTACCATAAAGCAACCTGTTTACCTCAGAGTCTCTCAGACTTGGAAACCCTTTTGAACATATGTCTATAAACATCCTGTAAAGGTAGCCTTCCAAAGAACAGGCATTGAGAATGCCGATCTAGATAACGAAGGCCTTCGAAATGTTCTGCATCGCTTGTTTGAATATTTCCAATAAACCTAAATTTCCCTTCGATTATCCCAATATCTTTTCATTTTTTTTATTTTTATTTTTTGAGACAGGGTATGCCTCTGTCACCCAAGATGGAGTGCAGTGGTGTGATATTGACTCACTGCAACCTCTGCTTCCCAGGTTCAAGCGATCCTCCTGCCTCAGCCTCCCAAGTAGTTGGTACTACAGGCCTGATCCACCAAACCTGACTAATTTTTGTATTTTTTTTGTAGAGGTGGGGCTTCGCCATGTTGCCCAGGATTGTCTTGAACTCGTGAGCTCAAGCAATCTGCCTGCCTTGGCCTCCCAAAGTGCTAGGATTACAGGTATAAACCACTGCTCCTAGCCTATTCCAATATCTTTTCATAGTCATTTATTTCATTACTTTGTTCAAAAATGTCCTGGACATCTAAAGTTTTCAGAGAATTTCCAGATTTTGTTATATATATAAATGACTTAAAGTCATAACATTTCAGTGAAGTTGATATGAAGGTAGCCTCACATATTACTTTCATCTCTAAGCCTGCTTAAACTTTATTATTTCAGGTGAAGGTCAGGGTAACAGTAGACTTCTTTAATTACGGGAAGCATTTATTTGACCCACCCTAACACAGACCAACACAGTAACACAATATTTCAAATTAGGCTAACCTGTGTGCAGAGCTCTAGGCTTAATACTTTAGATGTGTAAGGTTAGTGAATGTACACAAGATAAATAGTTATTAACTTCATTTTACAGACAAACTGATATTTAAAAGGTTATCAGCAGCTTGCCCAAAGTCACACAGTTAATCAATAGTAGCACTGAGTAGCTACATGTCAATTTTTTTCTAATAAAATATCTTCATTGGAAAATTATATCAACTCTAACTAAAGTTAATGAAATAATTTTGTATATTTACACATAATGAGAAAACTTATCTATAAAAAAAGCACTGGTGTAAATTTCCCCAAATTGAATTATTTTGGGGTCAAAATCATCCAAATTGTCCTTCTCAATTACACAACAAAAATTGTTAGTTATATTTTAATGAGTTTATCACATTGATTTAGGTCAAAGTTATTGATATTGCTCTATTTTTGTGAGCCAGATAAATACCTCATGGTTTCTTATAATTCTTTGTGTATTGATATTTTCATTAGATTTCTGTCTCATTATCAGATTTGAAACTGTAACTTTCTTTAACAGGAAAAAAGATTTATCATTGTTTTACATATGTTTTCATCACGTATCACCTATGTTTATATATGCTTTTATCACCGATAGTCACTATTTAGTTTTTACTTTTCATTACATGCTGGATTAGGAACACAATCTTACTTAGGATACTATTCTATGGAGACATAAGATCGTCTCAAGAGTAATTCATTTTACAACATTGTGTCCAAGAGCATATGAGGATAAAAAAGGCAAAAAATAGTTTAAAAATATATGTATGACTGTTTCAGTTTATATACGTCAGAAGAAAAGGAAAAAATAGAGAAATAGAAAAGTGGCTGTGTTAGTTTCCAAAAGTTGCCATAATAAATTATTGCAAACTGGGTGGCTTAAAACAACAAAAATGTATTCTCACACAGTTCTGAAGGCAAGAAATCTGAAATCAAGGTGTCGGCAGGAGCATGCTCCTTCTGAAGGCTCTGGGGAAAATTCCTTCCTTGTCTCTTGCAGCTTCTGGTGGTTGTCAGCAATCCTTGGCCTTCCTTGATGTGTGGTAGCATAATTCCAATTTCTGCCTTAGTCTTCTCATGGCCATTTTCCTTGTGTGTGTGTCTGTGTCCAAGTTTCCCTTTTTTTATAACGACATCTACCATTCATTGGGTTAGGGCTTACTGTAATCCAGTATAATAACCTCATCTTAACTTGATTACATCTGCAAAGACTCCATTTTCAAATAATGCTGTGTTCACAGGTACTGGGTGTTATGACCTGACCATATCTTCAATCCAGTACAGTGGCTAATAAGGAAATAGATGAGTTTGAAGATCAAGCAATTCTTCTTCTCAAATAATGTTAACTTCATGACTCTATATTTAGCATGCTTTGAAAAAAATAATAATTTGCTCACTTATGTAGTCTTCTGTGACTCACTCTGACCAAGTCACACTGATGTAGGATAGGCAAGCCCTAAAATTGAGGGTTCTTAGCTTCGCCCAGGGAAAGAATTCAAGGGCGAGTTGGTGGTGTTAAACAGCAACTTTTATTGAAGCAGCAACGTACAGCAGCAGAAGAGGCACGGCTCCTTGCAGAGCAGGGCAATCCCATAGGCAGTGTGCCCAGAGTAGAAGCTCAGAGGCAGTTCTGCACTCATAAGCACACTCACTTTGAATTATATACAAATTAAGGGGTGGTTTATGCAGAAGTTTCTAGAATGAAGGTGGTAACTTCTCAGTTGTCAGGTCATTGCCATGGAATGAGGCAGTAACTTCTGGGTGCTGCCATGGCAATGGTAAGCTGACACGGCACACTGGTAGGTGTGTCTTATGCGGAGGTGCTTCCGCCCCAGATCTGTCTTAGCTAGTCCTCAATTTGGTCCCCTGTCCAAACCTACCTCTAGAGTCAAGTTCTATCTCCTACCTCAACGTTATTGTAAAAGTGACACTGTATATGCAGCTAAAAATCAAATCTCACACGCCAGACACATACTTGAGAAATTCTCTCACTACTTGTTGATCTTTTACAATAGCTTAAGAAACTAAGAATAATTTGTTTGTTTGATTATTTTAACTGAGCAGGTAATTCATGAACATTTTAAAACTTTGAATATCAAGCAAAAATTATATTGTCCAACCATGAACTTCTGTTTGTTTCTCTCTCTCTCTCTCTCTTTTTTTTTTTTAAGACAGAGTCTCACTCTGTTGCCCGGGCTGGAGTACAATGGCAGGATCTCGGCTCTCACTGCAACCTCTGCCTCCCTGGTTCAAGCTGTTCTCCTGCCTCAGCCTCCCTAGTAGCTGGGATTACAGATGGAGTTTCACCATGTTAGCCAAGCTGGTCTTGAACTCCTGACCTCAGGTGATCCGCCTGCCTCAACCTCCTAAAGTGCTGGGATTACAAGTGTGAGCCACCGCGACCAACCATGAACTTCTGTTTCTGCTTCTCAAATAATTTCTCTTGGGACAATCACTGTTAAAAGTTTCTTGTACATGCACAATTATTTATGTGTATGTATGTGTGTACATACATATATAAACCCCCCTTTTTAATACACATTAAGCTGTATAGATTGTTCTCCACCTTCCTTTTCTCCTTGACAATTATTTCATATCAGTGTGTACAGATACACCTGACATACTTAACCACATGTGATATTTTATTACATGAAGGAGCTATAACTAATTTCATACTGTGAAATTGAAAGATTCTTTTTGTTTTGGTTTGTTTTGCTGTCTCATTCATTGGGTCTTCTGCTAGTTTGTTTCTAGATAAAATGCTACAACAAATATTCTCCTATGTCTTCCTAAACACATCTGCAGGTGTGTCTACAGAATAAATTTCTGAAAGCAAAATTGCTGGGACAGAGGATATATAATTTTCTGTTTTAATAAATGTTAAAAACCGTCTTTCAAAGGAATCACGACAATCTTCTATTGCAGCACCGATGTGTGAATGTTTCTATTTTCCAACGATCTTTGTTTTTTTTTTTTTTTTTTGAGACAGAGCCTCACTCTGTCTCCCAGGCTGGAGTGCAGTGGCACGATCTAGGCTCACTACAACTTACTAATGGTTTCTCTTCTTTGTATATACTTGACCCAGTTCTGATTTTGACATATTAAGCAGATAATCTGAAGAGAGTATAATGTTACTGATATTTAAATAAGTGAAATCTTTCAAAGTGAAATGCAGCTGGCACGCATCCTTCCTGTTTTTGAATTGACTCTCATCACCATTTGAAACAATGTAATTATTTTAAAGTTTATCATCAACAGAGTTGATATTTCCAAGTTAACTTTACTGTCATGTAATTAGTCATATTAAACTGTTTTTGTGTAAACAAGCAAAAATGTGCACATATTAACTGTAACTCTTAGGTGTTACAGAAAATTAAATTTGTGTGTCAAAATAATTATTATTGGCTAGACGTGGTGCCTCTCGCCTGTAATCCCAGCACTTTGGGAGGCTGAGGCAGGTGAATCACGAGGTCAGGAGATCGAGACCATCCTGGCTAACACGGTGAAACCCCATCTCTACTAAAAAAAAACAAAAACAAATCAGCCGGGCGAGGCGGCTGGCGCCTGTAGTCCCAGCTACTCGGGAGGCTGAGGCAGGAGAATGGCGTGAACCCTGGAGGCAGAGCTTGCAGTGATCCGAGATTGTGCCACTTCACTCCAGCCTGGGCAACAGAGCAAGACTCTGTCTCAAAAAATAAATAAATAAATAATAAAAAAATATTATTTAGTTCTAGTCTTTGGTGCTATTTATTAAAAAGTATAAAGTGTATGTTATAATCCTAGCTATTAATGTTAATATTGAAGATTGAGATGAAGAGAGTAAAGGTAGAAGACATTTTTAAAAATTGACTTCCCTTTCTCCTTATCTTTTTTTACAAAACATTTAACTTACAAAAGATATGAGATAGCTCACACCAAATATTATAATATTATAACTGAAACGGAACTTACACATCATCTGCCCTAATAAAATTATTTTAAAGATGAAGAAATTGAGGCCAAGAGGCCACTGATTTGATTATATGATACTCATTGTGCTTCTATCTTGAGAAAATAGGCATTCTGTGGCACAGAGTAACATTCTGGGGAGCAGCTTTCCTCATAATGGCAAATCTAGGATTTACAGTTTCTTATCTTAGTCCATTTTGTGCTGCTATGACAGAATAGCAGACTGGGCAATCTATAAAGAACAGAAATTCTTTTAGTTCTGGAGGCTGTAAGTACAAGAACAGACACTTGCATCTGGTGTCTAGTGAGGGCCTCCTTGCTGCATCCTCACTTGGCAGAAGAGCAAAAGAGAGTAAACCCAACCTGAAATCTTTTTTAATAATGGCATTAATCCATTCATGACAGTGGGTTCCTCATGACCTAAACACCTCTCTTTAGGCCCCACTTCCCAAAACCATTGCATCACAGATTAAGTTTCTAAAATATGAATTTTTGGGGGACACATTCAGACTGTTGTCCACCTCAATTTTCTACAGTTTGAAGGCTCTCTGTATGAATAAGAGCACCTTAATTTGCATATATAACCAAAAACATGTTAAATAGAATTTAATTCGGAGGCCATTAGGCTGAGATAGCTCAGCACCTTGGGATGCTAAATGAACAAACTGAAGAACAACGTAAACAGTAAAACAAAACTTAAGCTTTACCAATTAGAAACTTCCAACTATACTTTAGGGACTTTCCACTTTAACCAATCAAATATCTTCATTTTGCTTCCATGAATACCTTATAAAAGTTTTCCTTTTGCCCCCACCCCTACCCTCATTGAAGTGCTGAACCACTTGTGGTCTGTTGCTGCCCAGTTTATGAATTGCTATCTGCTCAAATAAACTCACTGAAACTTTAATATGCCTAAGTTTACCTTTTAACACACATGATCATGGCATTGCTAAAGACTGCCAAAGACCCTTAGGGGGGCCAATGCACATACACAAGAGAAAGCTCTCACTCTATCCTTTCTTGGCTTCATGGTGAATTCACCTCCGCTTCATAGCAGTTCTTTTTTTTTTTTTTTTGAGATGGAGTCTCGCTCTGTCACCCAGGCTGGAGTGCAGTGGCCGGATCTCAGCTCACTGCAAGCTCCGCCTCCCGAGTTTACGCCATTCTCCTCCTGCCTCAGCCTCCTGAGTAGCTGGGACTACAGGCGCCCGCCACCTCGCCTGGCTAGTTTTCTGTATTTTTTAGTAGAGAGGGGGTTTCACCGTGTTAGCCAGGATGGTCTCGAACTCCTGACCTCATGATCTGCCCGTCTCGGCCTCCCAAAGTGCTGGGATTACAGGCTTGAGCCACTGTGCCCGGCCCGCTTCACAGCATTTCTTTAAATACAAGTTTAATTTTCTTTAAACTAGCATCTGAGAGACTGTATCAGTAATGCCATTTTTGAGGTTCTTCCTACGTAAGCCCGGGACTTTTGTTGTAATTACCCACAGAAATTCTCCTAAGCATAATCTAGATATGAATTTTTATTTTAGATGTTCTTAAAGAATTCTCCAAAGTCCTAGTCTATAGGCAAGAGTTCATTGAGGGAAACTATGCCTATTCATTCCTTTCAAGATCTTGACCTCTTTAGGTTATTTTATCTAGAACTCTTCAATGTAAAATGGAGGTAGTCCCCAGTTGATGACATGTTCACATACCCATTCATCAAGCTGATGTCTCTCCTATTCATTTCCATCTTCCAGAGAGGCAGGGCTACCTGAACAAATAGCACTAAATCCCATTAGTACTACTTTTTACTCCATAATAACATCTGCAGTGAATTTAGCTTTCACTGACATGTAGGATGATATATGAGTCATTGAACAGCAGAAAGATATGCTCCTGGCTTCTGTGTAGAGAAGATGACTTTAAATCCTGAGGTTAGCTATTTCCTCTTCTGTAGGAGAAAAATGAGTGGACACACAAGGAATGAATAATCTCCATCTATTTTCAGTTCTAACAGTGGAGATTATACACACACACAAACTCACACATACACACATAAAGAGAGAGCTTTCAATACATCAGCAAGAAGAGCAGGGCAATTTTCACTGATTGTAAGTAAACATGTCCCATTGTTGTAAGTGCTGTTCTGATTCTGACAGATCTATACCTTGTGTTTTCTACAGAACTTTCTTGGCAAAATTTGAGGAATTAAACTGTCTCCTGTTTCTCTGCTTTCCTGTTTATTATTTTTCTTTGTTAAAAGAAAGCATTTATTAAGGTTTCATTGGATTTTTTAATAAATACTGTGCCAAACTATGCCACTTGATGGGTAGAATAACAAATTCTATTTGCCAGTGGCACTTTAGGAACAGATTTCTTCAGAGCTATAGGAAGACATCGCAGCAGAGGGAAAAGGATTGGGCCCTGAAAAAAGTAGGCCTTTCACTGAACCCAGTCTCTGTTATTTACTAGTCGTGTCACCTTGAACAAATCAGTTAATCTCACTGGGAATAAAAATTCTTCCAACCTGGAAGAGGGGTGGGAAGGATTAGGGACAGCATGTAAAGTTCATTATACATAGTAAGTTCTTAGTAACAGTGCTATTATATGGTAATCTCATGCTCCTGTGCTTAGAGCCTGTGGGACAACTGATATCCCATTCATATTAATTAATACTTGAGTTACACTTTCTGGACCAGCTCACCCTGACTTCCCTCAATAATTCCCTCCGTTATTGCTGGAAATTCCCAAGGCAATGGTTTTGAATCTGAACTAAGAAACAAGTCCACACATGTTCCTCCACTTACCAATGTTCTACACCCCTGCTTCTTCTGCCAGTGACTTCCATGGAAACACACTACCCCATCAGGCCCAGCCTCCACTGATACTTGTTCTAACTCTGGTTGCCAAAAACACAATGCAGGATGGAGTGATGAAGAGGAAGAACATGGCAGTAGTTGGGACTCTTTGGGTTATAACAAAAGAATTCAATACAAACTTGTTCATACAAAAAGACATGTATTAGTGCGTATCACAGAAGTCATTAGGCTATTTGGCTTCAGAAACAATTCAACCCAAGAATTCAGAGTCCAACAGGACTTTGTCTCTTCCCATCCTCTCCCCTGCTTTTCTCTCTGTAGATTTCACTCACAAATAAGCATTTTCCAAAGGGTAGTTCCATAGCTTCAGGATTAAATCATCTACATCCTATGCATAAAAAACACAGACTTACTCTTTATCACTTGTTCCAACAAAAAACATATAAATATGTCCCATTTGGCTTGGTTCCATTTGTTTGTCTGTCTGTGAACTAATCAGTGTGAACAAGAAGAGATCCACGTTTGGGTCCTAAACCCTAAACCCCTGGATCTATAACATGTTGTCAACTCCACTCAAACTCCACTGATTATGAGTGGGATACGTTCCCTGAGATGCCTTTACCAGAATTGTGAGTTGAGGCTAGACAGGAAAAAGTATATATATCCACTTAAATTGGTACTCTTAGCACCTTGAACTATAATGCTAAGTGTAAAGTCTTACAAAGTCTTTTATCAATACAACTGTTCAGTCTGAAGCTCTAAACCCTATTTCTATGCAAACCTATATCCAGTCCCTAGGCCAGCAGGGGCACAGATGTTATCCTAACCAATCCCACCATTGCTCCCTTCTCTTCTATTTCTAGTCTCCTTTGAACTGCCATACACAAAATTTCCTTGAGTCAAAAATATACATCCCCTGTGTATCTCAACCAATTGGTTGTATACTAAAAGTGTGTCAATTGTCAATCAATTGGGCAAATATTAAAAGAGTTGGGGCTGATTTAGGCTCTGCTTCTCCATCATCCCTTTATTATTATTGTTGTTGTTATTTTAGATGGTTGATTTTCCTAGCCCCACATTTTGTTTCTA
This sequence comes from Colobus angolensis palliatus, assembly GCF_000951035.1. Taxonomy (NCBI): domain Eukaryota; kingdom Metazoa; phylum Chordata; class Mammalia; order Primates; family Cercopithecidae; genus Colobus; species Colobus angolensis. The sequence goes on along the minus strand of NW_012115322.1, from coordinate 2,780,532 downwards.
TTGTATGTTATATCAGGCATGGAGGTTTACCTAAAAATCTTAGCAACATCTAGGGAACCTGAGGAAGTGAGAACAATTGCTTGTAGAGGCATAGGTGATATAATTATTAATATAAAGAAAATAGCCACCATTACTGTGAACTAAGCTCCCGGATAAGAGCTCCTCTTGCACAAGAGGAGTGCAGCATTATGAAAGTGACTTAAGTCATCTGATACTTGTTCTATCACCTCTGTACCAGGCTTCCATTTCACTTGGGAAACAGAAACTAAAGAGGCTTGCCTGGCTTCTCTTTCACCTTCAGACATAGAAGAGAAGCAATATCAGCTACATTTACATTGCACCTGACTCCTAAATCACAGTGTAAGGTGTTACAGTGGATAAGTACAAGAGAGACTAGGAAGAAAATTCTCTCTCTTCTGCATTCTCAGAGATAATATTCCCAAGCCAAAGAGGAAAATTGAGCTCAGTCAGTGGACTATTTAACAAGGACTACATTTTATTTCCCAAAGGCTGAATTCCATTGACTTAGAAAAAGACTTCATCCATGATATGATTGCTTTCATAGCAATGTTCTTTTCAGTGACCATGGTATATGAATCAGAAGCTTCAGACAGTGCGAACTCAAATTCCAACACAGTGTAACTAGTGATGGCAACAGAATTTGATATGACCTCCTTATTCAATAGGCTCTATTTACCTTATACTTCAAACAGGAACCTTCCCTCCAGGGGTAGAAACTTGGAAATGCCCTTTTCAATAGGTCTATTTTATAAGAAGGTGAAAACAGACTCAACTAAGTTCCTCAGCTGTGTCTGATTCTACCACAATTATAAAGGCATAGTAAAGTTTATTTATACATTTAGAAATGCCAGAATCAGAATAATGAGATTATTTCATTTGAGGGATTTGGTTTTTTTCCATCTCGGACATCTCAATATACAGATAGTAGTTTTTGGTCTTGTTGTAAAATATAAACTCAATTTAAATGTATTTCATAAGAATGGAGGAAGAAATTACAGTTTATAGAATAAATAGATTCTCTAGCTGTCTGTTTGATTAGAGAACTCCAAGACCTCTGAAAGTTCTAATTCTTTGTAGATATTTTTGCAATCAATAATTTGAATAAAAATTTATGCTCAACTTAAATGTAATTGCTAATGTATTGGAAATTATCAGTAGAACATACTGAAAACATTTCACTTTTAATGGCATGTGTAACTCCAAAATTGTAAACACGTAGTTAAGAAAATGTTGATATATATTGTCAGGAATAACAGGAAAGCCTAAATTCTTGGCCATGCTTGGTTACAAGAAGAAAATCTCAGAGCCTTTCATAATTGGCCTCTTGTTCCTGACAAAATATCTTAATCATATTAACCGAGAGTTCTCAATCCCCTGAATGCTTTTACAATTTAATGGGGCTGAAAGTATTACATCAGCAATCATTTGTTGGTTTTTTGTCACACGGATGTGAATGCAGTATATATTTAACAACACGCAATTTTAAAAATTGAGAGTCATTTCTTTAAGAGATGATTGATGAGCAGTTTCACAGAAATCTGCTTAGGCAATGTGGCGGCAGTCAGAATCAAATTTTTAGTTGATTGACCCAGTGCCCAAAAGTTTTAGCCCTTTGGTGAAATGCCCAGGTTAAATGGCCATTTGATTGAAATACATGGCTGAAAGCATTAGGGATTTGGCAAAGCAACAAGATTGACAGCATGACACTCTCACATACATAAAAGAGGCAGAATAAAAAGATACATGTTGTTGGCTTTCCATCCAAAACAGAATTTTAGTCTCAAGTGGAAGGACAGCCAGTGCTTTCCCAGAGATAAAAAGGAAGCATCGTCTCATTCCCCTAAATGGAGTCATTGTTTAACATACACAGATGCAACACCACCAAACACACAAACTTACAGGCCAACAGAGGAAATGATTAAAGTTCTGGCCCCAGGACACAATTGCACACAGCCTCTTATTTTTATTTATTTTATTTTCTCTGAGCTGATTCACACATTGTAACACTGTAGCCAATGAGTCTTCAATGTCTTTTGCAAACCCCCTGGTTAAATTGGCAATACCTTTGACAAAGCTTAAATGGCTTGACAGCATTAATTTGTTCTTTTATTTTTTTAGTTGTCTGAATGGCTGATTGCCAGGAATCAATCATAACACCATGTGGCCAACCTAATATAGTAATTATTCCAAAATAGGAATTGCATGACAAGTTTATTAGTAACTAGTCTACAAACAACCCATTCTTGCAACCACAGACTCATCTCCAAGATAGAGGTAGTGCTTGGTATTTTCTGAAATTAATTACTTCACTTTAGTGATGGGATTGGGTTTTTTTTTTTTTCATATTCAAATTCATTGATCTATATGCAGTCTTTATCAATTCTGTTTAACTACTTTCTTTTGGTTTCTATTGTTTTTGTCTATTAGATTTTAAGTGTGCTCAGTTGAACACTTAGAGTGCTTTTACATAGTTTTTGTTTAGCCCTTTTCACTTTTAGAAAAAAAAAGCACAGCTCGCTACCAGCATTCATTTAATTTTACATAAACACGCTCTTTGAAGCTGAGGCAAATCTGACTGATCTTCATTGTGAAAATAAAATACAAAAACTGCACTTGGAGTTATTCATAAACAGAACTAATGTCAGAATCATCTATTTTGGAATAATCGGGTTTATCAAATAAATCTTTGGCTAACTACTGTTTGAGAATGATGGTAACATCACACATAGGGATGCTACACTTTCTAAAATTTGATATTTTCAGCAAGAGAGAATTACTGTACTTTTTAAATAGAAATACCACTGCTAAAAACACAATGCTATTAATAGAATGATGTCTTTTGTTTCCAAAGTCAACACTAAAGCAATGTGAAAATAATAATAAAAGTGAGATAGTTCATGGCAAAGTTATCTCAGGGTAAATGCTGCAGCCACAAGGGGCCACCAGTGAGTATTCTAGGGGCAAAAGAGAAAAGGGTGAATTAAAATAGACTATAAAATTGTGAACCTTCCCCTCAGTAAGGTTTTAGCTATCTTCATGGTTGTTTGTTTGTTTGTTTGAGATGGAGTCTCACTCTGTCACCCAGGCTGGAGTGCAGTGGTGTGATCTTGGCTCACTTCAACCTCTGCTTCCCGGGTTCAAGCGATTCTTCTGCCTCAGCCTCCCAAGTATCTGGGACCACACCTGGCCGATTTTTGTATTTTTAGTACAGATGGGGTTTTGCCATATTGGCCAGGTTAGTCTCGAACTCCTGACTTCGTGATCCACCTGTTCCAGCCTCCCAAAGTGCTGGGATTATAGGCATGAGCCACCACACCCAGCCTGTCTTCATAGATTTTGATAAAAAGTGTTTTCAAAGTCATTTGCAGCAAATAAATAATTTGTAATATCTGTATTATTTTCCTCTTTCATCTGAGAGTTATTTAGATTAGTGACTTTAATATTTATTGCTGGCTTAACTATTCTTACTAATTTTGTTGTATTTTGAAAATAAAGAATATATAAATATTTTAATAAATGACTTATCTTCATTAAAGTATACTATACATACAGGAAAGAGAAGAAATCATGAGGGCCCAACTTATTGAACTTTGTTACTTTATAACAACATAAATGTGTCTGTATAACCATGACTTATGTCAAAACACAACATCAAAGACTTCCCCCTCTCTCCTCCCAAGGGTAGCCAGTATTCTGACTTAAAACACCATTCAGAACCTTATGTAAATTGAATTACACAATATATATTTTATGTATCTATCTTCTTCTGATATTAGTTATGGATTGATATTAGTTGTTGCTTTAAACTGTACTCTGTTCATTTTTATGACTTGGTAGTATTATGTTGCATGAATTAAACAAAATGCATTTAATTTGACGTTGATGGGCATTTCTGCTGTTTCCTTTCTTGGAACTATTTCAAATAAGGTTGCTATGAATATTCTTGTACATGTGTTCACATTAAAGTGTGAATAAATTTGTTTTGGCTCTATACCCACAAATGAAATTGCTGTGTCAACTTTTATAGAAAACACTGAAATGTTCTCCAAGTGATGGTGCTACTTTGCCCTCTGCAATAAAATGAGTTATCCATTGCTCTTTATTTTCATATTCACTTTTTACTTACATTTTTTCAATTTTCATTATTCTAGAGCATATGTAATGTTTTCTTATAGAAGTATTAATTTGCATTTTCCCAAAGGACTTAGTGAGGTCGAGGACTTTTTAAAATACTTATGGGATGCCTGACTGTCCTGTTTTGTAAAATTGTTATTCAGTTTTCTTGCTTATTTGTCAATTGAGTTGTCTCTGTTATTCTTATGGATTCGAAGTACTCCATGTGTGTGCCAGAGAGAGTGCAAGAGAGTGTGTGCCTGCAAAGGACAAAAATACTTTGTTTTTTTTTTTTTGGCAAACATATTCTTTCACTCTGTGACTTTTGTTTTTACTCTCTTTATGTCTTTTGATGAAGAGAAGGTCTTGAGCCAAATGTATACCATTTCATCAATACTTTATGGTTTCCACTTACATGTACTTTCAAAGAAATCTTCATCTCCTTCAAAGACATATAAATATTTTTTTCTGTTGGTATCTTCTAGATGCTTTATTGTTTTGCCTTTTGCATTGAGATGATGTGAGGTAGGGGTCCATTTTCATTTTTCCACTGAATATCCAATAGATTATGCACCATTAACTGACAAGATTGGAGTAGGAGATGGGACTTTGAAGGCTGGGCTCAGACACTGGACCAAATTAAGGACTATCTAAAACAGGTTGAGCAGAAACAGTTTTCCATAAGACATGCCCACCAGGATGCCATGTTAGTTTACCATTGCCATGGCAATACCCAGAGGGTATCACCCCTTTCCATGGCAATGACCCAATGACCCAGAAATTATCACCCTCATTCTAGAAATTTCTGCATAAACTACCCTTTAATGTGCAAATGATTAAAAGTGGGTCAAATATTAGTGCAGAACTACCTCTAGGCTGCTATACTGGGCACACTTCCTGTGGAGTAGACCTGCATCGTAAGAAGCGGTAGATCTGTTGCAGCTGTGCATTGCCACTTTAATAAAAGTTGCTGTTTAACACCACCTGGTCACACTTGAATTCTTCCCTGGGTGAAGCCCAGAACCCTCCTGGGCTAAGCCCCAATTTAGGAGCTTGCCTGTCCTGCAACAAGATTATTGTTTCCTCACTGCTGGGTGGTGCTATCCTCATCATAAATGAAATATCCATTTATGTACAGATCTGGTCCTTGACCCTCCATCTGGTTAAGTGGTCTCTTTTTTGGTTAAGTGGTCCTTCTACCACTTTTAGCATTATTTAATTTCTACATTTAATATCTTCTGGAACATCTTGTAGAATAAGTTCTTCTCTTCATTTTATTTTCATCTTACATTTCCATATACATTTTAGAATCTGCTTGTCAAATTCCAACAAATTTTGTTGGGAGATTTTTTGGATTGCATCAAATCTAAAAATCAGTTTGAGTAGAATGGGCCATACAAGATGAACATGGTATATCCCTCCCTTTATTTAGGTTTTTATTAATTTCTATTTATGCTTTATAGTTTTCTCTGTGTTGACATATTGCACGTTTCATAAGTTTTGTTCCCACAAAATTGATGTTTATGCAATTGTTAATGTACATTCTTAAAATGCAACTTACTGATTATTATTGATATATGGGAATATCAGAATTTGAAATTTTTACCAGGTATTCATTAACTTTGTTATACACATATTTTCATTTTTCTATATGCATTATCATGTTGTTTTCTAAAATGATTTCATTTCTTCTTTCTAACATATATATATTTTTTTCTATTGCATTCTCATACTACATAGGTCTTCAGAGCAATTTAAAACTGAAGAGATGATTGTGGGCATCCTGTGTCTTGTGGGAACTCTTTCAATATTTCACCATTAAATAAAATATTTACTGACTGTAGAAAAGCTTTAATGGAATTAGGTAAAATTCATTTTACTCAAGTTTGATAAGAATTTTTATTATGAATAGATATTGAATTTGATGTGTGAATTTAGTACATCTTCTCAGCTGATTACGTTTTTTAAAAATCCTTTATTCTGTAAATATTATGAATAAAACAAGCCTGTCTTTGTGATGTATCACCATTTTTTATAATGCTATCATTATTATTATTACTTCACCATTTTGAATCTATGTTTGTGAGTCTGATTGACCTATAATCTTCCTTTCCTAGAATTTCCTTATGAAGTTTTAGTGTGAGGATATGCTGGTCTCATATAATGGGGTAGTAAAAAAAATTCCTTTTTTTCTATTCTCTGAGTTTATGTAATATTGGCATTATTTCTTACTTAATATTGGACACAATTTATCATGATTGGGGTCTGGAATTTTCCTTTATAGAAACATTTTTCAATAAAGATTTAATTTCTTTCAGAATTTTAGAACTAGTTTTGATAATTTATTCTTGTGTCAGATTTAAAAAATTGTATTCTCATAATTTATTGGCTTATAATATCTTCTTATTGCTGTTTCAATATCAACTTCATCTGCAGTGAAGACACATTTTTACCTTTGGCATTATTAGTGCCTCCCTATCTTTTTTAAAATAATGGATGATCAATATTGCTGAATTTTATCAATTCTATTAGCTTTTCCAAAGAGTTAGCTTTCAATTCCCTTGTTATTTGTTTTTCTATTTTTTATCTTACCTGCATCTATTGTTAGCACTTCTTTCTTTCCACCTTTTTAAACTTAATTTTCAGTTCTAGAGATAGAGGCTCAGTTCATGAACCTTCAGTCTTTTTTTTTTTTCTTTCTAAGATGCAAATTGAAGGGTAAAAGCTTCCTTCTTAAAGCATTAATTTAGTTTAATTACACAAGTTCTGAAATATAGTATTTCTATTTTCATGCAATATAAATTATTTCTAATTTTATTTTTAATTCATTTGTTATTTAGAAGTATGTTGCTTAATTTCTTAGTATAGGGACTATCAAGTTATCTTTCTTCTCTGTATTTTTAGCTTAATTTTACTCTTGTCAGAGAACATTTTCTGTATAATTTCAGTAATTTGAAATTTTTTGAGACACATTTTCTGGTCCAACATGTGGTCAGTTTTATCAAATGTTCTGTGTGCCATTAAAAAGAATGCATATTATACAGTTACTAAGGGCAATTAAGTCACAACTTAAAACATCATTTGGTCACATTTTAAAATCATGTTTAAATCATTTATCATGGATAATTTTTTTTTCTGATTATTCTATCAATTACTAAGAGAGATACATTAAAATCTCCTACTATCATCATGCATTGCCTGTTTTTGTTCAGTTATTTTTTGCTTAATATATTTTTAAACTGTTGTATTAGTTTCTCTTGAATAAGTTAGTATTGTTCTAACTTCCCAGCAAATTAAAATTTATCAAAGTGAAATATCCTTTTTTAATATTCAGCAGTTTTTTATCTTAAATTCTACTTTGTCTAATAATAACTTAGTTTAATTGTGTATTTTCTACAACCTTTTTTTTTTAATTCATTTTGTGTCCCCATAGCTAAAGCACATATCTTGTAAGCTGTGTATAATTAGGATTTGTTTCTATTCAGTTGGAAAATGTTTGCTTTTCAAAGTATTTAGTTCTTTCACATTTAGTGTAATCAGTAATGTACTTGAGTTTAAATTTACAATGTAACTTTTTTCTATTTCTTTGAACTGCCTTATGTTGCTTTTTCTCTTATTTCTGGCCTTTTAAAATTCGTTTAGAAAATGAAAAAAATTTTAATTATTTAATTTTTTTCATCCTATTAGCTTGGTAATTATACATACAATTACACAGTACTCTCTCAAGGTCACCCCAAATATTAGAACATGAATTCTCAAATTCTAATATAAATTATTATTTTTACCATTTCTCTGTTAATAGAAATGCCTTAGGAACCTTAGACCACTTGCCTTCTCCCCGTATTATGTGCTATTATTTTCATGAATTTTAATTTTCTTTGTCATTTATTATTTGATTTTCTTTGTCACTGTTATTATTAATATTGCTTTATACATGCAATATTCATTTAGATATCTCAAGTCCTGACCCTTTTCACTGCTCTTGGTTCTCTCCCTCATATCCATGCTAACAACCAAAATCATTTTTCTTCTGCCTAAAGGTGCCCTTTAGAGTTTGCCTCCATGTGTCCATCTGCTGCTGATTCTTTCAGCTAACATTTGTCTGAAAATGTCTTAAGAATGAAGGATTTCATTTGCTGGAATATATTTTCACTGACAACAAAATTTGAAGTTGGTAGTTACTGCTTTCATTATCTGAAAGACGTCATTCTATTGTCTTTTGGCTTCCAATGTTTTCTGCTGAAAAGTCACCTTTTTGTTGAGGGACAATTTCTGCTTTGTTTCAGAGGTCCCTTTTTACTTCCTCTTTTCTTCAACATCCATTTAAGTAAATGTTTATAATTTTTTTTCTGATGAAATCCTTAGTATGTCTTTTCTTTTTTCAGGCTGAACTATGTCTGACATGTCATTGCCTAATGTGTACATTTAATAATGCCACTGTCAGTTGGTTGATTCTCTTGTTTTGTTGATATATTGTCTTGTTTCCTATATACTTGGTTATTTTTGTTTGAGTGCTAAAAACTCTGCAAGAAAAACTATAAAGATAATTTGATGCTGGGTGTGGTGGCTCATACCTGTATCCCAGCACTTTGGGAGGCTAAGGCTGGTGGATCATTAGAAGTCAGGAGTTCGAGACCAGTCTGGCGAACATGGTGAAGCCCCATCTCTACTAAAAATACAAAATTAGCTGGGTGGTAGTGGTGCATGCCTGTAATCCCAGCTACTCGGGAGGCTGAGGCAGGAGAATTGTCAAGACTGCAGTGAGCTGAGATCATACCACTACACTCCAGTCTGGGCAACAGAGTGAGACCCTGTCTCAAATAAATAAATAAATAAATAAATAAAATAATTTGAGGATCTGTGTTCTTTAGAGCAGAAGCTGGCAAGCTTTTTCTGAAGGCCAGGTGGTAAACACTATTGACTGCAGGCTTTATGGTTTCTGTTGCAACTGCTCAACTTTAACATCGTAGTGTGAAAAGTATTATATAAAATATGGAAATAAATGCATGAGCCTGGCTATGTTCCAATAAAGCTTTATTTTAAACAGTCGTCTGGCTGAATGTAGCTTAAGGGCTGCAGTTTGCTGACCCCCCCATTCTAGAGAGAATTTACTTTTGTCTCTGATAAATTGATAATCTAGGTGCACTAGCAATCTGATGCTACCTTATTCCAATAAGAAATTGAGATAATTCAAAGCTAGACTTCTGTTCTCATGAAAGCTGATCTGTATTCACTCATCTAAATCCGTATTGATTAGAACAGGGTTTCTCAAACCTGGCAGTATTTTGGGTCAGATAATTCTTTGTTGTAGAGGGCTATCCCGTACATTGGTGAATGTTAAGGAACATCATGGTCTCTAGCCCCTACGTTCAGTAACACTCTCCACCTTACAATTCTGATAACAAAAAAAGTCTCCTTTGATGGCCAAACAGCCCTGGGGGCAACAAAATTGCCCCTAGTCAAGAACCACTGGCCTGAGGGTCCCTTTGATGGTCAGATCTACCTCCATTTATTATTTTCTAGGTGTTGCCCATGCTATATACCTTGAAAACTCTGCTCAGGTTCTCATCTTTCAACCACCTCGTTAAGAATGGGATGACTACTTTAGTGTAAACTCACCCCAAATATTCGTCTCATCTCTTTGGATTTTCTTCTCCTGTGCTTTGGCACACTTTTGTTTTCTAATACACCTTTTCTACGTTCTAGTTTAGATTTTTTTTTCAAGTTTAGTAGTCTGCTATTACTATAAGTAGAACACCCAATATATACCATCTTTTTTTTTTTTTTTAGATGGAGTTTCACTCTTGTTGCCCAGGCTAGAGGGCAATGGCACCATCTCAGCTCACTGCAACTTCCGCCTCCCGAGTTCAAGTGATTAGCTGGGATTACAGGTGCCTGCCACTATGCCCGGCTAATTTTTTTATATTTTTAGTAGAGACGGGATTTCTCCATGTTGGCCAGGCTGGTCTTGAACTCCTGACCTCGCGCAATCTGCCTGCTTCAGCCTCCCAAAGTGCTGGGATTACAGGCATGAGCCACTGCGCCCAGCCATATGGAGCACTTTTAATGGACTTTGTTTCCTAAATTTGTCTTTCATTAAATATATTGGCAGTGGAAAAAAAATTCGATAGATTCTTAATAGATTCCAGTTATACTAAATGTCAAATTTATTTTAACCTTTCTGTGTACATTAGTCAGTTAATTCTTATGTCATTATCCAACTTAAAATTAAATAATTAATTTCCATGGAAAAAAATAGACTACATGCTAGGCTTTTCAAAGTCAATTTGGAAATCTAATCTTGATATAATTTATTTATTAATCATAATTTAGTACTAAAATAACACATGCATATTATTTAAAGATATTAAGTTTTGTAATGGATAAAAATCATTTAAGTAAAAATTTTTAAGAAAATCAAGCTTTAGTTTTTTCCTAGAATAGTGCTAATTGAATTTGTTGTAGTTTTAATTATGTCATTATCAAGGACTTAATATGTTCAATATACCTGGGTCTTTTATTGACAACCTGTGTGACATTGATCTATTTGCTTAGTCTTTCTGGGTCTTAGTTTTATTTCCATAAAATAAGTACTAGCAAATATTTTCTGAACACAATTTGTGCACGGAATTGGTTTAAGTATTTACATTTATTAATTTGAGTAATGCTTATAGTAACCATATGAGTTTGCCACTATTAATATGCCCACTCTTCAGATAAAGAAACTGATTTAATAAATATAAATATACTGCTTACATTTGATATAACATGATTAAAGATTAGAGTTGGAGATCCGGCATGATGAATTCCATTTAACTTATAAAGTTACTGTTAAACAGCTTTACTTGTACGTAACTCTGTAAAATGAATTGTAACATACATTAAAACTAATGTTGTTAAATATCTTGCTCAGTGATATTTTAGATGACCATTTTCCTGAAATGTTTGGATATGCCCGTATATCCCATTTAAAACTACTAACGTATTTTATTGCTTTTAGATATAGCCAATCAATATCAAGATAGTACTTACATTCTCTTAATCAGATTTGCTTTTCCAAAACTAGGTATTTTAAAAATAATATTCTGTGATATGTCATCTGCAATTGGCCACCTGTAATCCTGTGCATGAGCTTCAACCAACTCCAAAAGAAAAAACACTGCTTTAATTTTCTCTACCCTCAAAGGGTTGGTCAACTTCCAAGAATCAGATTGATAAATCATAAAACTGTATTTTTAAAACATTCATTTCCTCACTAAAAATTTTTACAACACAAACCATTAAAAACTTGTGTATGTGTATTGAATGGCTAACCTATGTTTGTGGTATAAAAGTAAAAGGGTATCCAGTGAGATACCAGCCTATCTCCTTCTCCAGATAGAATTCCCTTCCTTAGATTCCACTACTGGAAATTAGGCAAGCATTTGAGCAAAACTATAGTAACTAATTTTGAAATAGCATTTTTCTTACAAGAATCATATTCTATCTTACATATAGTGTATCATAGCTTTTATAGTTTCTTAACATACTTATTCTTTAATCTAATAATCATTTGCTCAGTGGCTAATAGTTTCAAGGTGATGTTTAAGTCAATAGTTTTAAATTTAATGCATATTAAATTCACAAGAAGATTTTTAAAGAATACTTTATTACCCAGCCAAACCAACTAAGTTGAAATTTTGGAGATGAAACGTTGAGGCATTAATCTGAAAAAAATTTCAGATTTAAAAAAGGATTTTTAAACTCTCCAGTGGATTCTAATGCACACCAGATTAAACATGGAGCCCAACACCTGACAGTGGAATGTATACAAATACATTTGGCACCAGATTTTTTCTCAAGTTGCTAATAATTAAGTGGGTAAAATATCCATGGTGTATTATAATGTTTACAAACTGGCTATCTGAACAGAAAGCCCTCATTTGTAGCATTTGCTGATTTTCATGGTTTAAATATGTTCATCATGCCAGATTTAAAGCTTGCAACATGACTCACTGAATGCAGAGTTGGGAAGAAATGCAAAACAGCACACCATTACATGGTATTTCTACCACTCAGATATAATAGGTTATAGAAATAACCTCAAAATCACAAATAATGATAAAACAGAGTAAAATAATTAGGAAATAATGAGGTTTAATTTTTTGTCACACATATTTTAATACAATTTATTTGTCAGTTTAAATATATTTATATAATCTTTAATAATGGCAACATTTACCAGTTAGCTCAAAAAATCCTCCAAAGTTTAAAAATCAGTTTTTGCAAGGCTGTACAAGTGAGCTTTGACAAACCAGCACCTCTAATACATAGTAATATGTGAACTATAATAGATATTAGAAAGAAAATAAGCACCATGGAATCATATTCTCTTCTTTGCTCCTGAAAACCACTTCACAGAGGTGATAAAGTGCATTTTACCCTCTCTTTTATTGGTGAGGCTATAAAAACTCCCAGAGATCTCAATTTGCCTCTTTCGGGGTAAGCCACAGATCTGAACCAGATCACTGCCACATGATTCCCATTCACTGTCTTTACCAACGAGTCTTCTAAGGATCATCCTAGAAACAAAAAAATAGAAGTATGGAAACTATGTTTTAAAAAGGATTTTAATTATTGACATATCTATATTTAAAATTTGTCCATACTAATCCTCACTAATCATTGAGCTGATTTCCCTTTAATGATGAAGCTTAGAATAATATTTCACGCAGAAGCTCTCTGCATTATTAACTAATAAACATTCACCAAGCACTTACCTTATATTCTGCTTAAGACATAAGGGTAGCAAAAGGAATACAAGCTTTGATGTCTACACTCAAGAAGCTTTCAGTCTTATTGATCCCCAAAATAGCAAAAACTCAATGCAATCCAGTTCATTTTAAATAAAGGTACTAACTTTGAGTGTTAGGAAAAATTCTAGCAAGCCAGAGAATGCTCAAGATGTTGTGTTTAATGAAGGAGAGAAGACTAGAGTTGGACCTTCAAAAATGGATAGATGTCTATCCTAAAGGGAGAGAAAATTATCTCAGACAGCATAATACTTCTTAATTTCCTCAATTCTCACACCTGCTTGTTTTGGAATTGCATTAGGGCTCAGCTCCGGCACACCTGTCTGATCACTCAATGGTTATGACTATGCAGATCTTACTGAATAATGACAAAAGGTTGGTCTGAATCAACTTGGTTTGCCTACAGAGTTGTGTGGCTACAAGCAAAAATATTCCCCACTTACTTTCACCTTTGATAATACTGGGAAATATTTATTTGTGCTTTTATTGGAAATACATTTTCCAGTAAAGGCCTCCCAATTGTGAATAGTGAGTCACATCTCTACACTCCTTTACCTATGTTTTTAACACTCTCTTTGATTTCAGATAGGTATATAGCAGAGAGATGGGGACAGGAAAGGGCTTGGGATCGAACAGAACAGCACAGTTCTTCGGCACATTGGAATTCTATAATGCTAGCTATAATGTAGCCAAGGTGAAAACTAAAGGAAGCAAATTCCCAAAGCACATTTTAAAGGAGAGAAATAATGCAATTTTAAAAAGTTTTCAAGCTGGGGCCAAGATGGTTGATTAGAAGCAGCCGCAGTCTGTGGAACTCATAGAAAGGAAAAAAAAATGGGGCACATAAATACAGGACCTTCAACAGATATCCAGGTACTTGCATTGGGACTGATCAGAGAAACAACTCAACCCATGGAGATCAAAGAAAAGCAGGGTGGGGTGACAGCCCACTGGGGAGCAACACTGAGCCAAGGGAACCTCCCACCCCCAGCCAAGGGAAGGGGCGAGTGATTGGGTGACCCCAGGAACCACGCTTCTCCCACAAATACTTGCAACCCATGGATCAGGAGGTCCCCTTGTGGGTCCACGCCACCAGAGCCTTGGGTTCAACACACAGTGTTGTGTGGAGTCTCGGCAAAGCAGCTGCTCAGACACATACAGAGACCCAGGAGCTTTACAGGCTCCAGCCCTGGGATCCCTGCACGGGTGTGGGTAGTTCACGCAAGGCAGAGGGTGTGTGCATACGCCTAGGAAGGGGGCTGAATCCAGGGGGCTGAGTGGGACAGTCTGTGGACTCCACTTCCACAGCACCTCACAAGATGAGACCCACTGTCTTGGAATTCCAGCCAGCTACCAGCAACAGGGTGGAGCCTGTCTGAGATGGAACAGAGTCCCCAGGGGATGGAGTGGACTGCCATCTCTGCTGTTTGCTCAATTCAGCCATTCCAGCCTGTGGGCTTTGGAGACTCCAAACGGTCCAGATGAGGAAGGGTCCCCCCAGCACAACACAGCTGCTTTGCCAGAATGTGGCCAGACTGTTTCTCCAAGTGGGACCCCAGTTGTTTCCTCCTTACTGTGTGGGACCTCCTAGCCAGGGCCTCCAGCTACCCCCACCTGCCCATATTCTATGGACAAAGCTCTGATATCTCCCTAGGAAGGGGTGGGACACCTCCCTGGTTGTTTGGATGACTCAACCATTCCAACCTGCAGCCTTTGGAGAGTTGAAGCCGACAGGAGCAGAGGCAGTTCCCCAGCACAACACAGCTGTTTGGTCAAGGTGTGGCCAGACTGCTTCTGTAACTGGAACTCTGATCCACTCCTCCTTGCAGGGCAGGTCCTCTCAGCCGGGGATTCCAGCCACCCTTTCCCATGTTCTATGGCCAAAAGAGTTCTAATTTCTCCCTGGGATGGAGAGCCTGGGGGACAGGGCAGGCCACCACCTTGGCTCTTCCAGCATCTCAGCTGGTCCAGTGTGTGGGGCTTGGAGAGTCCAAAACAATCAGGGGTTAACAATCAGGATCCCCAACACAGCACTGCTGCTCTACCAAAAGACAGTCAGACTGCTTCTTTAAGTGAGTACTTGATCCCATTTCTCCTGACTGGGTGAGACCTCCCAACAGGTGTATCCAGCCACCTCCTACAGGTGTGTTCAGGCTGGCAACATGTCAGTACTCCACTGAAATGGAACTTTCAGAGAAAGGGACAGACTGCCATCTTTGCTGTTTTGCAGACTTCATTGGTGATACCTCCAGGTATGGGAAAAACCAAGGCGATAAGGGTTTTTCCCCAGCAAACTGCAACAGCCCTATGGAAGAGTGGCCAGGCTAAGAAAGAAAGAAAGAAAGGAAGAAAGAAAGAAAGAAAGAAGAAAGAAAGAAAGAAAGAAAGAAAGAAAGAAAGAAAGAAAGAAAGAAAGAAAGAAAGAAAGAAAGAAAGAAAGAA
>NW_012115322.1:2760902-2765114 GCF_000951035.1 Colobus angolensis palliatus | reverse complement strand
AAGAAAGAAAGAAAGAAAGAAAGAAAGAAAGAAAGAAAGAAAGAAAGAAAGAAAGAAAGAAAGAAAGAAAGAAAGAAAGAAAGAGCAAAACCACAAAAACCAATCCTATCCAAAGGTCAAGAACGTCAAAGATCGAAGGTAGATAAGCCGACAAAGATGAGAATGAGTCAACGCAA
Source organism: Colobus angolensis palliatus (assembly GCF_000951035.1). Classification (NCBI taxonomy): domain Eukaryota; kingdom Metazoa; phylum Chordata; class Mammalia; order Primates; family Cercopithecidae; genus Colobus; species Colobus angolensis. The sequence goes on along the minus strand of NW_012115322.1, from coordinate 2,764,938 downwards.
AAACGCTGAAAACTCAAAAAACTAGAGTGCCCCTTTTCCTCCAAATGACCATAACACCTCTCAAGCAAGGGCTCAGAACTGGGCTGTGGCTAAGATGGCTGAAGTGACAAATGCAGGCTTCAGAATATGGATAAAAACAAGCTTTGCTGGGTTAAAGAAGCATGTTGTAACCCAATGCAAAGAAGCTGAAAATCATAATACAAGGAAAGAACCGACAGCCAAAGTAATCAGTTTAGAGAGGAACATAACTGACCTGATAGAGCAGAAAAACACACTACAAGAACTTTTCAATGTAATCACAAGTGTTAAGAGCAGAATATACCAAGTGGAGGAAAAAAATCTCAGAGCTTGAAGACTATCTTTCTGAAAAAGACAACCAGATAAGAACAGAGTAAAAAAAATAAAAAGGAATGACCAAACCTCTGAGAAATATGGGATTATAGGAAGGGGTCAAGATGACCAAATAGGAACAGCTCTGGTCTGCAGCTCCCAGTGAGACCAATGCAGAAGGTGGGTGATTTCTGCATTTCCAACTGAGGTACCTAGTTCATCTCACTGGGACTGGTTAGGAAGTGGGTGCAACTCATGGAGAACTAGCAGAAGCAGGGTGAGACATCAGTTCACGCAGGAAGTGCAAGGAGCTGGGGAATCTCTCTCCCCCAGCCAAGGGAATGCTTGAGGTACGGTGCTACCAAGCCCAAGTACTAGGCTTTTCCCACTGTTTTTGCAATCCACAGAACAGGAGATTTGCTCATGAGCCTATGCCACCAGGGCCCTGGTTTTTAAGCACAAAACTGGGCGGCTGTTTGGGCAGGCACCACGCTAGCTGCATGAGTTTTTTCCATACCCCAGAGGTGCCTGAAACCCTAGCAAAACAGAACTGTTCACTCCCCTGGAAAAGGGGCTGAAGCCAGGGAGCCAAGTGGTCTCACTCAGTGGGTCCCACTCCCACAGAGTCCAGCAAGCTAAGAACCATGGGCTTGAAATTCTCACTGCCAGCACAGCAGTCTGAAGTTGACCTGGGACGATTGAGCTTGGTGGGAGTAGGGGTATCCGCCATTACTGAGGCTTTAGTAGGCAGTTTTACCCTGACAGTGCAAGGAGGTTGGGAGGTTTGGACCAGGCAGAATTCACCACAGTGTGGCAATGCAGCTGTGGCCATACTGCTTCTCTAGATTCCTTCTCACTGGGCAGGGCATCTCTGGAGGAAAGGCAGCAGCCCCAGTCAGGGGCTTACAGATAAAACTCTCATCTCCCTGGACAGAGCACCTGAGGGAAGGGGTGGCTGTGGGTGCAGCTTCAGTGGACTTAATCTTTCCGGCCTGCTGGCTCTGAAGAGAGTAACTGATTCTGACAAGGAGGATTCCCCCAGCACAGTGCACCAGCTCTACTAAGGGAAAGACTGCCTCCTCAAGTGGGTCCCTGCCCCCTGTGCCTCCTGACTGGGAGAGACCTCCCAACAGGGGTCGACAGACACCTCATATAGAAGAGTTCTGGCTGGCATCAAGCTGGTGCCCCTCTGGGACAAAGCCTCCAGAGGAAGGAGCAGACAGCAATCTTTGCTATTCTGCAGCTTCCTCTGGTGATACCCAGGTGAATGGGGTCTGGAGTGGACCTCCAGCAAACTGCAGCAGACCTGCAGAAGAGGGACCTGACTGTTAGAAGAAAACCTAACAAACAAAAAGCAACAACATCAACATCAGCAAAAAAGACCCCCCCACGAAAACCCCTTCCAAAGATCATTGTTCAAATTCTGGAAATGCAGAGAACCCCAGTAAGATACTCCGTGAGAAGTTCATCCCCAAGACACATAGTCTTCAGATTCTCCAAGGCCAAAATGAAAGTAAAAAAGTTAAAAGGCAGCAAGAGAGAAAGGCTAGGTCACCTACAAAGAGAAGTCCATCTGACTAACAGCAGACTTCTCAGTGAAAACCCTACAACCCAGAGGAGATTGGGGGCCAACACTCAACATTAAAAAAAAAAAAAAAAAATTTCCAATCCAGAATTTCATATCTGGCCAAACTAAGCTTCATAAGTGGAGAAATAAGATTATTTTCAGACAAACAAATGCTAAGGGAATTCATTACCACCAGACCTATCTTCCAAGAGCTCCTGAAGGAAGCACTAAATATGGAAAGGAGAAATGGTTACCAGGCACTACAAAACACACTGAAGTGCACAGACCAGTGACACTATGAAGCAACCACATAAAAAAGTCTATAAAATAACCAGCTAGCATCATGATGACAGGATCAAATCCACACATAGCAATAGTAACCTTAAATGTAAATGTGCTAAATCCCTTTAATAAAATACACAGAATGGCAAGCTGGATAAAGAACAAAGACTCATTGGTATGCTGTCTTCAGGAGACCCATCTCACATGCAAAGACACATAATAGACTTAAAATAAGGGGATGGAGGAAAATTTACCAAGCAAAGGGAAAACAGAAAAAAGTAGGGGTTGCAATCTTAGCTTCTGACAAACTAGACTTTAAACCAACAAAGATCAAACAAGACCAAGAAGAGCATAACATAATGGTAAAGGGATCAATTCAAGAAGAAGAGCTAACTAACCTAAATATATATGTGCCCAATACTGGAGCACCAAGATTCATAAAGCAAGTTCTTAGACAAGAGACTTAGATTCCCAAACAACAATACTGGGAGACTTTAACACCCCATTGACAATATTAGACAGATCACTGAGACAGAAAATTAACAAGATAGTCAAGACCTAGACCCAGCTCTAGATCAGATGGACCTGACAGATATCTCCACCAAAAGACAGAAGTCTCCACCCAAAAACAACAGAAATATACATTCTTCTCATCCCCATATGGCACTTGTTCTAAAATTGATCACATAATTGGAAGTAAAACACTCCTTAGCAAATGCAAAGTAACTGAAATCATAACGAACAGTCTCTCAGACCACAACACAATTAAATTAAAACTTAAGGTTAATAAATTCACCAAAAACCATACAAATACATGGAAATTGAACAACCTGCTCCTGAATGACTTTTGGGTAAATAATGAAATTAGGGCAGAAATCAAGAAGTTCTTTGAAACCAATGAGAACAAAAATACAATGTACTAGAATCTCTGGGACATAGCTGAAGCAGTGTTAAGAGGGAAACCAAATGCCCACATCAAAAAGCTAGAAAGCTAAAAAGCTCTCAAGTTACCAACTAAAATCACAACTAAAAGAACTAGAGAACCAAGAGCAAACAAACTTTAAAGCTAGCAGGAGACAATAAATAACCAAGCTCAGAGAAGACCAGAAGGAGACAGAGACACAAAAAACCCTTCAAATAAATCAACAAATCCAGAAGCTGTTTTTTGTAAAAAATTAATAAAATAGATAGACTGCTAGCTAAACTACTGAAGAAAAGAGAGAAGATTCAAATAAACACAATCAGAAATGATAAGAGGGCTATCACCACTCACCCCCACAGAAATAAAAAACACAACCATCACAGAATACTATAAACACATCTATGCACATAAACTAGAAAACCTGGAAGAAATGGATAAATTCCTGGGCACATACACCCTCCCAAGACTGAACCAGGAAGACATTGAATCCCTGAATAGACCAATAATGAGTTCTGAAATTGAGGCAGTAATAAATATCCTACCAAACAAAAAAAGTCCAGGACCAGATGGATTCATAGCTGAATTCTACCACAGGTACAAAGAAGAGCTGATAGCATTCCTACTGAAACTATTTCAAAAAATTGAAAAGAAAAGCTCATTCTATGAGACCAGGATCATCCTGATACCAAAATCAGGCAGAGATGCAACACAAAAGGAAAACTCAGGTCAATAGCTTTGATGAACATTGATGCAAAAATCCTCAACAAAATACTGGCAAACTGAACCCAGCAGCACATCAAAAAGCATATCCACTACAATCAAAGTAGTTTTCATCCCCAGGATGCAAGATTGGTTTGACATACGTAAATCAATAAATGTGATTTGTGAGATAAACAGAACTAAAGACAAAAACTACATGATAATCTCAATAGATG
>NW_012115322.1:2759554-2760602 GCF_000951035.1 Colobus angolensis palliatus | reverse complement strand
AATCAGGCAGAGATGCAACACAAAAGGAAAACTCAGGTCAATAGCTTTGATGAACATTGATGCAAAAATCCTCAACAAAATACTGGCAAACTGAATCCAGCAGCACATCAAAAAGCATATCCACTACAATCAAAGTAGTTTTCATCCCCAGGATGCAAGATTGGTTTGACATATGCAAATCAATAAATGTGATTCATCACATAAACAGAACCAGGCCTTCGATAAAATTCAACAGCCCTTCATGTTAAAACTCTCAATAAACTAGGTATTGAAGGAACATACCCCAAAATAGTAAGAGCCATATAAGATGAACCTGCAGTCAATGTCATACTGAATGGGCTAAAACTGGAAGCATTCCCCTTGAAAACCAGCACAAGACAAGGATGCCCTCCTCACCACTCCTATTCAACATAATATTGAAAGTTCTGGCCAGGGCAATCAGGCAAGAGAAAGAAATAAAGTGTATAAAAGTAGGAAGAGAGGAAGTCAAACTATCTTTGCTTGCAGATGACATGATCTTATATCTAGAAAACCCCATCATCTCAGCCCAAAAGCTTCTTAAGCTGATAGGCAACTTCAGCAAAATCTCAGGATAGAAAATCAATGTACAAAAATTGCTAGCATTCTTATACACCAACAACAGGCAAGCAGAGAGCCAAATCACAAATTAACTACTATTCACAATTGCAACAGAAAGAATAAAATACCTAGGAATAGAGCTAACAATGGAAGTGAATAACCTCTTCAGAGAGAACTGCAAATCCCAGCTCCATTAAATCAGAGGTGACACAAACAAGTGGAAAAACATTCCATGCTCACAGATAGGAAGAATCAATATAATGAAAATGCCCACACTGCCCAAAGCAATTTATAGATTCAATGCTATTGCCATTAAAGTAGCATTGACATTCTTCACATCATTAGAAAAAACTGTTTTAAAATATATATGGAACAAGACCGGGCGCGGTGGCTCAAGCCTGTAATCCCAGCACTTTGGGAGGCCGAGACGGGCGGATCACGAGGTCAGGAGATCGAGACCATCCTGGCT